>NC_138164.1:105984006-106342881 GCF_964165515.1 Mesoplodon bidens | reverse complement strand
TTTCCCTTCTAACCCTGATGGGTGGAAGAATAAGAGGACAAGGAAAACCAGAAAGAGAGATGATGCCACTTACAGTCCCCGTACTTACAGGACTAGGCACTCTGAGACGGCCACCAGCCAAGGATCCCAAGCCACTTCATGCTTCTTTCCTGGGTCCAAGTACTCAGGAAAGAGTGAGTTCTGAGCATGCAGTGGTGGCCAAGGGCTCCTAGTTATATATGCTCTGACATGCTCTAATTGTCCCCTTTAGGCCACTAATGGATCTAATCAGAAATGTGAAGCTCTCGATAAAATCTTTACCTCCATCAGTGTCTGTGGGGAGTGGACTTGGAAAATTCTCAGAATACAGAGATTTCTACTGTAATCTCTTTCTTGGGGCTTTGCTGAAAAACCTAATTGAACTGCATGGACTAAGAGTGGGGAGACTGTTGCCAACTTGGAGATAAAACACTGCTAATAATGTGATAAAAGTAAATACTACTAGAGGCCATGCTTGACATTTGTGATCTAATGTGGTCTTCCGAGCAACTTCATGAGGTGTGCGTTGCTGTCCTCAGCTGGAGAGGAGATTGCTAGGAGGAAAAGAGTTCAAATGGCAAAGTGAAGACTTTAGGGGCAGCCCAGTGACATACGAGTGGCTTTAGGTAGTGGGACAGATGGCACAGTTCAGTGGCACCTATAATGCCAATATGCATCAAAGGTCTGGGCTAGAGTAGTATTACAATTACACAGTTTCACTATTGGGAGAAATGTGATACATGCATCCACAAGATACTTTATATCGTCCAACAAACATACACGGAGGACCCTGTGTGCTGGGGTGTAGGTCAGATGCTGGAAAGTCAAAGTCAAGTAAGACAAGGTCCTTATCTTCAGGGAGCCTAGCAGTCTAGGGCAGTTCTCACAAACTCATGACCCAGGAGGCAAGAGAAATGAATGGAAGGGCTGGGCGGGCATCAGGGACACAGGGCAGCACATGCCCTACCACTGGGGGCAGTCTCTCCTCAGCTCTCACCAGCAGCTCCCATCCTGGAAAGCAGGCTGGTTGGCCAAGTTTTCAAGAGAAGTTAGAAGTCTGGATATTAATTTTTAATCTGGTGAAATCCCCTGATTTTAAATGTCAGCGACTAATTTTTTTTTGTTTTTTCAAAAAACATAGTGTGAGCCAAACGTCAAACAACTAACTGTGTGCTGGATTCAGCCTGCAGGCTGTGCAGGTTTTTATTTCTGGCCTAGAGGTGGGAGTAGAGAGGGGACAGAGAGGGGGTTCAATTCATGTGGGTCGAATGAGTAAGAGACCGAATGCATCTTAACCACGTTAATTTTCCTTCCTTTTGTAAAGAAAGATTACCAGGGTCATATAAACCAATGAAGTTAATAATGTCCACTTGCTGAGCATCTGATATAATTCCCCACTAGGATCCACGCCTTGAAACACTTTCTCTACCAAACCAAGCATACAGAGAAATCACTTTTAAGTGTCTTATCAGTCAAAGAAGACAAAAAAGACCACTCAGAGCTCCTGCTCAGCCTGAGATGAACAGGGCTACCTGTCAAACTGTTATTCCAGCCAAAGTAAAGATGATGGAGTTTTATGGTTCATTCCAGGATTCCCAGGGCCTGGGTGTTCCAGTGTGAGATCTATCCAGGCCTGTCCCTTGGGTAGAACAACGGGAGGCTGGCCTGGTCACCAGGTGGGTGATAGATTGGGTGCAGCGGCTTCCTACTCATTTTTGCACATTGTGAAAATTCAGTCTTGGTGGTTCGGTCCCTACGGAGGGGATCTGACGGCAACTAGCAAGTGACACACACTATCCCATTTAGCTCCGCAATTCTACTTCTAGGGATCTACGCCGAAGATACACTGGCAAAAATATAAAAAGACACACGTAGAAGCCATTCACTGCAACACTGTTTGTAAAAGCAAAAGATTAGAAACTTACCTGTAGTGACCATCCACGAGGGAGTGTTCAATAAGGCATACTGAACATAATAAGTGTTCAATAGGGCATAGGGCATCTGAACTACTGGGCATAATGCAGATGGAGAGAGGCGTGGAATGGGTGAGATCTTCAGGGTGTACTGTTTAGTTTTTAAAAAGGGGGAACCAGAAAAGTGCTTATAGTTTGTTACTTTTACATAGACATATATGTCTATTTTCAATAAGAAAGAGTGGAAGAATAAACCAAAAACTAAAGAAAAAAAATGTAATTTATGGGGGAGGGTCAGGGACGGAAGTGAGATTTTTCTTGTTTTATAGTTTGACTTTGCAACCATGTAAATATGTTCCAGAATCAAAAAAGAGATAAACAAACACATCTGTGGAACTTGAGAACTAAGACAAATGAGCCTAATTCTATCAAGTTGGTGACCTAGCCGCACACAACAAAACATTACTTAAGTGGCTTTAAAATGCAGAATTTTGACCTACATTCAGAGTGGGATATCTTCTAAGGACAAAGACAAATAAACAAACAAACAAAAACATCCTCCCTCCAAAACCAAACCTAAAACAAAAAACCAAAGAGATCTGATACTATATCCAACACCTTATTGTTGGTGATATTGCTACTGTTACTTTGAAAGTATCTTATGTATGTTACAGGTTAAAGCAAGTAAGTAACTAATGCTAATGTTGTGATGAAGCACGACTTTCAGTGGAAGAGAGAAAAGATGTTTACGTATAAAACAAAAAAGCTCAAGTAAAACCTTGTGGTCTTAAAACTTGAATTGGAAGTATACGTTTGTACCAATTAATTATTTTCCTTTTTTTTTTTTTAAAGAAAATCTCTACTTTCTGGGTCTGACCACTGAAAAGCCTAGAAGCAATGGTAGCTTGATAACAGTGACTATCCTGAGGCCTAGCCTGTGGCCTCTAAATACCATTTCCCACCAGAAGATACAGAGATTCTTAAAGAGATGGTTGATTTCAGGGCTGGGTCAAGAAATGCACAATGTAAGGCTGGGAATCTTGAAGGATCAGAAAGTTGAGGGCCTTCAAAGACCACTAGGGGCCTCACAAAAGTTTAGGAATCCATATGAAGAGGCCAAAAGTGGGATAATTTTAACATCACATCAAATTGATTGAAACAAATTAAATATATAAAAAGCCATGACTAGTGGCGCAGTGGATAAGACTCCGTGCTCCCAATGCAGGGGGCCTGGGTTCAATTCCTGGTCAGGGAACTAGATCCCACATGCATGTCACAACTAAGGAGCCCTCATGCCGCAACTAAGGATCCTGCCTCCCACAACTAAGACCCTGTTCCACCAAATAAATAAATAATAAATATTAAAAAAAAATAATAGCCATGAGTTCCAAGTGGTAATATACAACATCTAATTTGTCACTGTGACAGATTGCCAATGCACCAACTCACTATTCTGAACACTGAAAGATGGAAATAATCATCAATATGTATGCTATTTTTGTATGATGCATATTTCATGTAACTACAAATAGTCAGTGAAGGACTATTCATTTTAATTGAAGAATTCCAGTAATTAAATTCAGAAGAAATGGTAGAATCGGGAAACCACTGTTTTGCAACATCCTAATGAAAAAATGGATCTAGGCAAAGATCATCAATAGATGCTAAAACCATAAGATGAAAGGTCTAAGGGGAAGTTTATAATGGATGGATGAGTTTGGCAACATCAGGACCCACTGATCAATCTCAACGTCTATCAAAGTGGCGCAACTAGAAATTATGAGCCTCTTGATGTGATGCCATAAGAAATATATGGAATTACATATGAAATATTCGAATAAAAAGTTTTGAACTCAAGTCTAGATTTAGCTACCAGTTTTCAGGGAAATACATAGATAAAGGAACAGAGAAGCAATCCTCTAAACCCAATACTTGGGAATTCTATAGGACAAACAACCCCACTTCCTCCCGCTTTTTAAACAAATAAATGGCATAAAAATGGGGGGTAGAGGGCTTCCCTGGTGGCGCAGTGGTTGAGAGTCCGCCTGCCGATGCAGGGGACACAGGTTCGTGCCCCAGTCCGGGAAGATCCCACGTGCCGCGGAGCGGCTGTGTCCGTGAGCCACAGCCGCTGAGCCTGCGCGTCCGGAGCCTATGCTCCGCAACGGGAGAGGCCACAACAGTGAGAGGTCCGCGTACCGCAAAAAAAAAAAAAAAAAAATGGGGGGGGAGAGACTGTTATTTATTAAAAGACTTAAAAGACAACAACCAAATGCAACATGTGTGTACATTCTCTAGATCCTGGTTTGAATAAATAAACTGTTAAAAGGCATTTTTTTCAGAGGATCGGGGAAATTTTAATATGGACTGGTTATTAGACGTTACTTTTGTTTGGAACAAAATAGCATTGTGGTTATATATATTTTGTTGCACGGTAATCTCTTCCTTAAAATACTTCAGCAAAAATGAATAAATAGTAAAAAAAAATGTTAAAATGAAGGTTTAGATAAAAAAAAAAGATTTGTGTAGTTGCTATGGATTGAATTGTGTCCACCCCCAAATTCATAAGTTGAATCCCTAACTCCCAATGTGATGGAATTAGAAGGTAGGGCCTTTGGGAGGTACTTAGGTTGAGATGGGGTCTTGAGGGTTCGGCCCTCGTGATGGGATTAGCGCCTTTATAAGAAGAGCCACCAGAGAGCTTCCTCCCTCTCTCTCTCTCTCTCATTCTTCCTCTCCCTCCCTCCTTCCCTCCCTCCCCCTCCCCTACCACATGTGAGGACATAGCAAGAAGAGAGCTGTCTGCTAGCCAAGAAGAGGGTCCTCACTAGGAACCCAATTGGCTGGCACCTTGATCTGGACTTCTAGCCTCCAGTCTATGACAGCCTGGGCCGACTAAGACAGTAATGTAATTCTTGATGCCGAGTGATGAAACACAGGGTTCATGATACTATTCTTTTTTATTTTTGTTATGTTTGAAATCTTTTTGTAATAAGTTTTAAAAACTTCCATTTGGAAGTTTCTGTCTTTAGTGATATCCTGAGGGGCCCAAGAAAAGCAGACTTGGACAGGCCCCCACCGGCTGAGTGGTGGGAGCCCCACCTGCTCATTACTCCAGCTCTTCTCATGTGATCTGACCATCACCAACTCCCCGCCCCACACTCTGGGCTGCTTGGTCATCCAGCTGGACACTTTGATGAACCAGGTCAGGGCCTGGAGGTAGAAGGAATGAAGACATTTTTAGAAAAAATGGACTGGGCATCCCCTCCCTGGATGGGGGTGGGGTGCCATCTGCAGGTGAAGGATAGGGCTTAGGTAGGGAGGGAGCGAAGGAGCGAGGCTGTGGGGATATTTGGAAGGGAAGGAAGGAGGGATTCACAACCAAGTAACCAAGAGGAAGACAGCTTGCTTAGGACCCAGGAAGGAAGAAGCACTGAGAAAAGAATGGTACCTACCAGAAGTTCAGACCCACCTGGGTCTTCCGGTAAAACTTGTTGGAGGTCACGATCTTCCTGCTGGAATTCCTGCTCTGGACATGGAGGTGATAGAGCCATACTCCCTGCTGGTGAGCCCCGGGAAGAGGGACAGCCACACCCAGGGGCCCTTTGATTACACTCTAGCTGTTGGCATCATCCCAAGCTGGACAGCAAAACGGCAGCTCATCCAAAGCATTTAAAATAATGTCTAATTTATCTAACCTTCCTGGCATGTCTTGTACCCAGAGTTCCTTTAGGAGAGGTGATTCATCAGCCTAACTTGGGTTTCTACTGAAGTCTACAACCTTCCCAGTTGGTAACTTTTGCCTTGTAACTAACTGATCTCATCCCACAGAACCTGAGTGGCAGAATGTTCCAGTGGGCATGGCCCCTAAGGTCCTCCGGCTCACAGCAGCTGTGTACCAATGGATCTGCCACTCCCCATTCTGAGTCCAGCATTGCCAGGCATCGTCAGGCAATCACAGCACCCTGACTACCAGAGGTGGCCTCAGCATCCTGGGCAATGGGCACCTCTCAGCCACTTGTCCACTAATTGGCATTGACCTTCAGTCTGGAACCACTGCTCTGGAGCAAGCCTAGTCTCCCCAATCCCAGAGATGGGGAAACTGAAGCCAGGGGTGTATGACTTACCCAAAAGCTGCAGGCAAGTTAGTGAATCGTTGGGACCCAGGGCCTCTGGTTCTCAGGCTGCGAGAGCTCCGAGCAGGGAAAGATCAGAGAAAGCTCAATTGCAATCCACTGCTGGGAAGCTCTCAGAAGTCTACAGGTGCCAGAGCGGAAGTGTTTCCCCTTCTTCCTCAAGTCTGGCTCCGCTTCTATCACCAGACCTGCCACTGTAGCAGGAGGAAAGCAATACTGGGAGCTGGCTCTGCTGGGTGCCAGGCAGAGTGGGGGCACCCCCAGCTGGAGTGGCACCGGCGGGCAGTCGTACAAATAACGCCCAGCTCACGCCCAGCTCAGCAGCCCTAGGGCTCCCGCTTCTTGTTTACACAGCACAGACCCTCGGGAGATTGGGTGATATTGACCTGCATTCACAGTGGGGAGTATTTTCTGCTCAGCCCTTTGGCAACTTAGATGCAAGGTCTTACTCTTTCTTCAGGGAACACCTGGCTGAGCGAGGCTGGGCATGCTCAGACAAGCTTGGATTCAAGGGACTTGTTCCCTCTTTGATGCTCAGAAAGACCTTGGAGCTTCGAAGGCCTTGACAGGGGATGAAACCACTCCTGTTCTATGGGGACTTTGCTATATGGATCTGGCTGGAGAAAAAGGACAGATGCACAGGGCAAGGCTAGGCATCCCTGGGTACCAACTGATTGTGAGTTGAGTTCCAGCCATCAGGCTTCAGGGTCAGGTGCTGATGCTGGTCCCCATGGCCACCTCTCGAGAAGGAATGGAGGAAACAGCTTTTTCCCAGAGAGCAGTGTGGTCTGGGGACACCATGATCACACAGGGGAAGGTTAGACAAGAGCGATTACTTGCCTCTTGGCTCTCTCAGTGCCCTGGGGGTTCCACCAAGGAGGACAAGCAAACGGAGGGGGTCAGACTGCTGGTACCCCTGGCACCTGATGCCCTTGGTGATAACCGTCTCGTCTACACAGACCCGGGCCCAGAGCTGACTCAGCCCCATGACAGCTCTGGGGTTTCCCTTCTGGAGAGGAGGGAGAAGGCTCGCTGTTGGTAACTCACAAGTGAAGTGTGTGATGAGGTCATGGTTGGTGACCTGTGGCCTAGGTCCAACCGTGAAGAAAGATTGAAGGTGGAAAAGTAACTATTAATTAAGCTTGGTTACCTTGGGCCTTTGCAATGGCTATTTCCCCCATTTGGAATGTTCTTCTCCCAGCTCTTTTCATGGCTGGCTCCTTCTCAACATCTAGTGTCATTTCGTATGTCCCCCCCACCCCCGCAGGAAGGCCTTCCCTGGCCACTCCATTCTCCCAGGCGCAGAGCCTGATCCATTCGAGGAGCCCATAGACACTGACTGCATTTCCCGTGTGCTTTTCATGGGCACCTGAGAGCTTGAGAGTGTCCCCAATTTACAGATGAGGAAACTGAGGTTGAGAGCAGTTAAACATCTCCCTGGGGCACACAGGACCTGTGAGTGGTAGAGCCAAGATTTGAATCCAGGTCTGTCTGATTGCAAATTCCAGCCATTCTTTAGTCCTGGGCTTGGGGGACCAGGAAGTGATGCAGAGGAGACGAGAGTGTTGGGGATGGAGGCGGTAACTGGGAAAGGATCTTATCTATTGGGAAATAGTCATTCTTTCAGTGAACCCTTCTTCACAGTGCTCTAAGCCAAATCCAGAAAATCCTTGCTGCGTAGATGGAGCCTGGAGGGCAGGGACAGCGTGTGGACTGTGCCGAGAACGCAGATGCTGGGCCCAGGGGGAAGGTGGCCTAAAGCCTAGTTCATGATCTTTTGCCACGAGCCAGTCCCCTTGGGAGCTTGTCCATCTGGAGGGCCAGCTCTTTCTGAATGGGCTAGCAGGGGCCTTGTAGTTTAGGAAACAAAACTTCAGAAAAGAAATGTGACCAGGCTGTAACGGAGACATGCTCCTGGCGTCCTGGGAAGCAGATGCCTAATGTTGCCTTGGGTGGAAAGTTAGGAAGGCTTCCTGGTGGAGGTGGCAACTGAGCTGTGTCTCGATGGATAAAAGGACTTTGCTGAGTGGGTGTGGGGAGGAGGGAATGCCCATCAAAGAGGGCATCACTGGCATTGTACTGGACTCCGGGGATTGTCAGTCACCTGGCAAGCTTAGCCCTAAGGGATACATTATATTAGTCTGGGCAATATGGGCAGTAACAAGCAATGCCCAATTTAAAAATAATAACTTTTTTCTCTTACTCTCTCTGTCTGTCCATCATAAGTTGTCTGGGGCTCTGATTGGATCAAGCCATCACATTACAGCTGCCCCCAATGGTGAGTCTTGAGGGAACTCAGGATGGAAAGAGGTTGCCACCATCGAGCCCTCGCCACTGCAGCCAGCCCCCAGTGGTGCACCTAGAGGGGACTCAGGAGGAGTAAAAACAGGATACTTGCCCTAGATAGCTAAGGTGCAGATCAAAGGAATGATTTCAATGAGTCCAGACTCCTGCATCTTTCCGTACATCAAAAAGCACAAAATTCCTTAACTTGAGATGTTTGGTTTCCTTTAATTAACAGTAATCCTTTGATGTTCCAACTACCTGGTTTTTGTTGCAAAAACTCCTGTATATCCTGGCTCCTCCTGTACCTCTTCAGAGTGGTCCCTCTGAGCCATCTGAGAGGCTGCCTCCTGGGTTTGAAGTCCTCAGAAAGTCTGCCAAATAAAACAGAATTCTCAACTTTTAGGTTGTGCGTTGTTTTTTTTTTTCAGTTGACACAATCAAAGCATTTGCCAGGAGTGACCTGTGTCACTGCTACCTACATTTCACTGGTGTAAACAAGCCATATGGCCACACTGAATTTTGAGGGGATATGGAAGTGGAATCCAGCATGAGTTTAGGACAACGACTTGAAAATCTGGACAACAGCACTAATAATGCACAGGACAATGTAGAAAAGGAGAACCAAGAGCAGGTCCCAGGGTTGGGGTGGGGGCTTGAATACCATGTTCAAGAGCATGGATTTATCCTGTGGACGATGGGGATTCTTTGAGTAGGTGAGTGAAATGTTAGACTGCAGAGAATGGAGGAGAAAAAAGGAAAGAGAGGCTAAAACATCAGAAGGATACAAGAGATGAAAGACGTTAAGGGGAAGGAAGTACATTAAAAAAAACCCAGAAGCTGTAGAAATGGGGCAGGGGGAGCATTTGGACACTGAGTGAAGGTCACGGCTGCTAGCTTCCAACCCTCCATTTTGGTGGGAAGAAGGAGCGTGGACAGATATTTTGGAGGGCTGTTTGTGCTGGAGAGTCAAGACTTTGGTGGGGGCATGAGGAACCACCTCAAGACTCTAAAAGTTTTTCATGAAAACAAAGGACTAGACTTACTCTATGGTGAACTTTCAGAGTAGAACAAGGACAAAGGTTAAATGGGAAGAAGGCAGATTAAACTTTAATTTGATAACAAGTTCTGTCTTTAAGTTACCATTGTTATTCCAACGGTTTGCCAAGCACCTTGCAGAGATAGGGGTGTGTGTGTGATGTATGGAAATGTTAATTTCCTTCCTGTTCTCACAGCCGCAGGAAAGAAGGAATGGAAAGATAATACTCTAGGCCAGGAGGAGGGTGGATAAAGAAGATGTGGCACATATATACAATGGAATATTACTCAGCCATAAAAAGAAACAAAATTGAGCTATTTGTAATGAGGTGGATGGACCTAGAGTCTGTCATACAGAGTGAAGTAAGTCAGAAAGAGAAAGACAAACACCGTATGCTAACACATATATATGGAATTTAAGAAAAAAAAAAAGTCATGAAGAACCTAGGGGTAAGACAGGAATAAAGACACAGACCTACTAGAGAATGGACTTGAGGATATGGGGAGGGGGAAGGGTAAGCTCGGACAAAGTGAGAGAGTGGCATGGACATATATGCACTACCAAACATAAAATAGACAGCTAGTGGGAAGCAGCCGCATAGCACAGGGAGATCAGCTGGGTGCTTTGTGACCACCTAGAGGGGTGGGATAGGGAGGGTGGGAGGGAGGGAGATGCAAGAGGGAAGAGATATGGGAACATATGTATATGTATAACTGATTCCCTTTGTTATAAAGCAGAAACTAACACACCATTGTAGAGCAATTCTACTCCAATAAAGATGTAAAAAACAAATTTAAAAAATTTAAAAAAAGCTTTGTGGTGTTCTAGAACTACACTGAAGGAAGCTCCCACCCCTGCTGGTGTTTGGAAGGCGAAGTTAAATGAAGTTAAAAGGGGAGATAGGCAGAAAGAGTAAGCAGCAGGATGGAAGGGAGGAGGAAGCCCTCTCTGGGGAAAGAGGGGTGGTCCACACGGAGGCTCGTTCTCCTCCTGTCACATGTGCAGCATGGGGCAGCTCTGACCTCTGACCAGAGGTCGGTGGGTACTGTAGTCTGATCACTGAGCACGTGGCCTTCAGAGGAGCTGGTATGATCCCCTAGGACTGATCCTTGCTCCGTCCCAGGCCTTGGGAGGGGCACCTCTATGACCTGCCCAGAGACAGAGGGCACTGGTATGTCATCTTGCGGCTGGGGGATCTGATGGTGACACCACAGTGCCTGCACAAACACACGCCCCCTTCATTTTTTCTTTTGACACCACAGTAGTCTGGAAATCTCAAAGGATTCTATGGAGGAGTGAAAAGAGTGGGATATAAGTTCTCTCTGGCCTGGAGGGGAGAGAAAATTGAACTTGAGTTAAAGATAAAGGTATATGACATGGCTTACAAAATGAGAATGAGCAGAGCATAGCACTTAAGAATGCAGTGCTGGAGCCAGCTGGCCTGGGTTTAAATCCCAGCCTGGCCATCTACTAGCTGTGTGACCTTGACAAGTTACTTACTCTGTTTGTGCCTTACTTTCCCCATATTTAAATAGGGGATAATGACAGAACCAAATGAGTTCATATGTGTAGGGTGCTTCGATTCATGGTAAGTGCTATATGAGTTTTATATAAAGTCGTCGACTGAAAAAAAAAAAGCACAATGTGAGAGTTGTGAGTTAAGTTTTCTTGGGGGCAAAGCCTGGGAGACAGCCTCTCAGATAGCTCTGAGGAATTTTGCCAAAGAGGTGTGTGGGGGGAGGAGGTCAGCATATATGTGATTTTGGTGAAGGGGGGGCGTGCAGTCAAGCACACATTTTGGCAGAGACTTGCTGCTTGTCACGAGGAGCAGGTGTCTCCGTTAATGATTTTAGTGCTTTTCTAGACATGAGAAGATGCAAGAAATAGGGCTCATAAAATCTTTTCCTAAAAATATTTATCTGAAGGCTCGTTCTGTCAATTTTCCCAGAGCACAGAGGGCCTCATTCCTGAGCTCCACCCTGAACTCCTTTAAGGGTGTGTTGAAGGTCAGTGACTTCACTGGCTAGTGACGCCATCCTTGTAGTGTCAGATGGCGAGTGACAATTTTTAGCTGGCAAAGGTAAGCCTGTATTTTGGACTCAAATTCGTACCTGTTACACCTGCTTTATGTGGGGAGCTTGTCCGGGATTTAGCAGCTGCCTCGGTGTCATGTAACGATTTGAGGAAACATCTGGTTCCATCTCTGGCTTTGCAGATGAGGAATCAAGGCCAAGAGAGCAGAAGGAACTTGGCCAAAGTCCCTCTAGGCCAAGGAATTTAGTGACAAAACAGGGACTGGAACTCAGGCAGGTTGGAGTCGTGAGTCAGCCTCTTACCAGCTGTGTGATCGCTGTGCGGGGCTGTCCAGCTATGGGATGAATGGGCTGCTTTGTGGGCCTCCAGGCCTGAGTGGGAGCCAGCGGAGGCTGTCTAATCTCCAGCTGGTCTGGGGGCTGCTTGGAGGAAAGACCATTTTTTCCTTCTGACATCTAGCTGGCCTGAGGGGTTGGGGAGCTTTGTCTGACCACCTGGAGCCTTATCACAGCTGATGCCAAGGTCAGTGGGGATGAAAGTTGGGGGCGGCTGCAGTGTGACACCAAAGGGGACCCAAACTAGAGATGGAGCCTGGCCTGTCTTGACTAAGCGCTATATCAACAATCACACCAGTTCCTGCATCTTGCTCTTAAAAACCTTGTGCATGTGTGTGTGTTGGGATGGGGTGGGGTAGGCAGGGATTCAAATGCCATGGTGAGATGCTCTCCACTGGGGTGAAATGCACCACTGCTCCAGCTGGTGGCTCACCCTGGTTCATCAGAAATGGTTTCCTCGAAACAGAAACAGATTCACAGTCTTCGAAAACAAATTTATGGTTACCAAAGAGGAAAGGTGGTGGCGGTGGGGGGGATAAATTGAGAGTTTGGGATTAACATATACACACTACTATATATAAAATAGATAATCAACAATGACCTACTGTATAGCACAGGGAACTCTACTCAATATTCTGTAATAACCTATACAGGAAAAGAATCTAAAAAAGAATGGGTACATGTATATGTATAACTCAATCACTTTGCTGTACATCTGAAACTAACACAATATTATAACTCAATTATACTCCAATATAAAATAAAAATTCAATTAAAAAAAAAAGAAAAGGCTTCCCTGGCACAGTGGTTAAGAATCCGCCTGCCAATGCAGGGGACACGGGTTCAAGCCCTGGTCCGGGAAGATCCCACGTGCCGTGGAGCAACTAACCCCATGCACCACAGCTACTGAGCCTGTGCTCTAGAGCCCACGAGCCACAACTACTGAGCCCACGTGCCACAACTACTGAAGCCCGCGTGCCCTAGAGCCCGTGCTCTGCAACAAGAGAAGCCACCGCAATGAGAAGCCCGCGCACCACAAAGAAGAGTAGCCCCCGCTCACTGCAACTAGAGAAAGCCCGCGCACAGCAATGAAGACTCAACGCAGACAAAAATAAATAAAATTAATTAATTAATTAAAAAAAGAAAAAAGAAAAAAAAGTAAAGATTTCCTCTAGAGACCAGAAGGGGCTCTTTCCCCTCGAGGGATTCCTGATGTGATGCTGGAGAGGGCAGAGCGGGTGCAGAATACCTTGACATTATCTGAGATTGCATTTTCCCCAGCTTTGGTGTGCTTTTGCTTCTAGTGGCCCCTTTGACTTGTCTTTGGAGGATCTAATACAAGGGCCCCTAGACACTGTGTGGCCGTTAGTTGAAGGCTGAGAGGTAGGGGCCTGTGGGAGTGGGAGAGCCTTGAGTTAGGGCATTTTGAAGGCACAACTTACATTCCAAAGTTCGCTGGGGGAGCAGGCTGGAGCTTCCCTCTCCAAGACTTGCATGAAATCACATCCAGGCTTGGTTTCATCCCTTTTCCTATTCTTTTTTTTTTTTTTTTTTTTTGCGGTACGCGGGCCTCTCACTGTTGTGGCCTCTCCCGTTGCAGAGCACAGGCTCCGGACGTGCAGTACACTCACAGGCTCACGGGCTCACGGGCCCAGATGCTCCGTGGCATGTGGGATCTTCCCGGACCGGGGCACGAACCTGTGTCCCCTGCATCGGCAGGCGGACTCTCAACCACTGTGCCACTGGGGAAGCCCCCTTTTCCTATTCTTGCTTCCTCTGTGCCCTCACTGGTTTCTCTGGGAGCAACTTTGAAATAAATCACTTGTACATGAAACCTCGCATCATGAGCTACTTCTGGGGAGGCTGACCTAAGATGGTCCCTTCTTCAGGCAACCCACTGAGACCCTGACTGATATAGGTTCCCCTCCCAAGTGTTCCTAGAGCATCTTGAAGCTGTCCCTACCATGTGGCTTTGCCCTTGCTTGATTTTCTGAAACCCACACTAGACCACTTGTTCCAGAGGGCAGGAATCTCACTTGACTCACTTGTAAGTCCATGTAAGTAGATCTTGTCTCTATCCACCAGACTCCAATTGTCAAAACAAGGCTAACACACAGGTTAGTTATTAGGTTATGGGTATTAGGTTACAGGTTCAACTGCTGCAATCAAAGTCTAAATAACACTGTCTTAAATATAATTTCATTTCTCCTTCATGTAATAATAGTACAGGTCGCTCCACAGTGATGGGGACCCGGTTCTTTCCTGTTGCTTTGGCATCTTCAACATGTGATGTTCACCTCTGGTCTAATATGGCTGCTCCAGCTCCTGTCATTACATCTGCATTCCAGCTAGCAGGACAGAGAAGGGGAAGCAGGATGTGCCCCTTTCCTTAAACGGCATAACCAGAGGTTACAAAATTACTTCCGCTCATTTGTCATTGGCTACAATGAAGTCACAGTGGCACTTTTAGGTGAAAGAGAGGCTAGTAAATGGACTTTTTAGCTGGGTGGCCCTAGACTAGGGGTTTAATTACCAAATGAAGAAGGAGACAATTAGGAGTGCCTGTTATACCCTCCTGTTTCAGTGAAGATAAGCTGAATTACACTATGAAGACATAAAACCCCCAAATCTCAATGGCTCAACATAACTAAGGTTTATTTCTCACTCACATCTCAGGTGGGTGGGCAGGGAACCCTGCTCATCGCAGTCTCTTGGGGAGGAAAGCAGATGGAGGCTCCCTCTGGATGCAGGGGAAGGGAGTGTGTGGCAAATTGGACTCTGGTTCTTAAAGGCTTCCACTTGGAAGTGACACATCACCTCTACTCACATTCCATTGGCCAAAGTAAATTCCATGGTCATGGCAAAGCTGGGGGTGGTGGGTACATAAAAGGGCTACAGAATATTTATGATAAGTAACAATGGCCACCACCCTTCATTCATGTGCCTATATTTTGTTCTTCTTTGCTTCTCCCCACCCTGCTCCTCAGCCTCTTTTGGGCTGTAGATACAAATTTGGATGAGATTATATGAGAGGACATATACTAGGCTGTTAATTAGTGGGGAAACCAAGCCAAGAAAGAAAGAAAGAAAAAAAAAAAGTCCAAAAACTATAAGAAAGTATGTTTGTAATCACAATTCTGCATTTATACAAGGTTAGGTATATGTGTGGTTTATGCATAAATTTAATAAAATAATAAAGGAAAGAAAAATTTTAAATATAAATTCATTTACCAAACCCAACAAAATAATAATAATCAAACTGTACCAGAGTAACCACATAGTAGTATCAGGTTTAAGTTTGTATGCATGTTACAAAAAAACTAAAAGAACCATAACTTTAACAAGATAAAACTTGATTTTTTTTTCTCCCACTTAAACAAATCTGGAGGTGGGCCATCCAGAACTTGACTGGTTTGTTTCCACCTCCAAGGTCACTTCATGGCCCAACACTACTGCAGGAGTTCCAGCCATCGCATCTGAAATCCAGACAGCTGTTTAAGAAGAAGGCGGGGAAGTCGAAGAGACTCATCTCCCAGCTGAATCAGCTCCTTTAAAGCAGACTTCCAAGAAATCCCTCTTATACATCTGCTAATATCACAAAGTCACCAGTCATGACTAACAGCAAAGGAGATTGGGAAGTGCAGTCTTTAAGCTACTGGACACATTGCTATGTAACAAAATACATTCTACTTTTCCTTTTTTTTTTTTGCGGTACGCGGGCCTCTCACTGTTGTGCCCTCTCTCGTTACGGAGCACAGGCTCCGGACGTGCAGGCTCAGCGGCCATGGCTCACGGGCCCAGCCACTCCGCGGCATGTGGGATCCTCCCGGATCGGGGCACGAACCCGTGTCCCCTGCATCGTCAGGCGGACTCTCAACCACTGCGCCACCAGGGAAGCCCTACATTCTACTTTTAAGGAAAACCAAAAAAATGGCTAATTCTGTAAGCAGCTACCAGCCTCTGCCTCAGAGACACAAAACCTTTCTGGATTGATCAGGCCAAACTACTGGGCATAGTGTGGGAGCCAGGAGGAAGGAGTAGGAATGAGAAACCAGCCAGATGGATCTGACCTGTGAGTCAAAAAAAAAAAAAAAAAAGAAGAAAAGAAAGTCTTCACTGGAGATCTCCTGAAGACTGAATTGGGGGTTATACATACCACATGGCCAAACTTCTTTCGAAAACTGCTTTTCCAACTCAGTTCCCAAATCTCTCTCAATATCTTAGCTTCTTAAATATCTTGTCTTTGTTACCTCACATTCTGACCTACCTGTCTGCCATCCTTACTTTTGTTCACATCACTTCTCTATCCAGTCCACCAGCATAAGGAAACCCAGTACTGAGGAGCTAAACAAACACTTTTTAGAAGTGGGTAGAAACACAATGACCATTTCTACTTTAACAATTTTTTTTCCTGATCAAGGTCATCTGAAGGACTGAGATGTCTTGGAATAGTGAGATCTCTTGTTTCCTCTAAAATCCCAACCAAGAACGTAGCTTCCTTGATGCTGGAGATGGTGTGTTTACTTTTGTATCCACAGGTCTTAGCAGTACAGGTATTCAGTGAATGTATGTGGAATGAATAAACAAGAGAAGAGAGTAAGGAGCTGCCTTCTCTTTCTCTCTCTCTAGTTTTTTGCATTTATAAGGGCCACTCTGAATTATGAATGACATTGGGTATAATCGAGGCATGGTATATAGGGACATAGGTGCAAGTGATAGGGGACCAGGATCAAAGGGGGTGGGACTAGAGCCAGGGGAAGCTGAAAAGAGCCAGAAGTGGAAAATAGGAAGAAACAAGGTAGGAAGAGCAACTTTTTCTAATGCCACCTGCCTCAGATGACTTGAATCTCCTGGCAAGTTCCCCCCACCCCCCTCCTTTGCCCTAATTCTCTATCTTTAGTTATTCAGAAGGGCCAGCATCACCCTCCCCCTGCCCCACCCTAAGATGCCTTGGCAGTGACCCAGTTGATTCAGAGAGCAGTTTGTCATTTCCTCTCAACACCCTCAGTGGAATCACTGTGTCTATCACATTCACAAGTTATTATTGTCATTGTTTTAGGAGTTTCTAGGATCTGCATAAAGAGGTGTATAAAATAGTCTTTGCCTGTCCTTAGAGAAGTTGCTATCTAGAGGGAGTGAATGTTCAATTACAGAAAAATGTAGTAAATGCTAAGAAAGGAAAAAAATGTTGGGTGTTTGAAGAACATACAAGGGTGGACACTTACCCAGTCTTGGGGGTACAAGAGGGGCTTTCCAAAAGTGGAGTCTAAGACCTAAAGGATGTGAGTGATAGGAAACCTAAAACAACAGTGGCTTACAAAGGTGGTTTATTTCCCTTTCCTATAAAAATCCAGAGGTGGGCTCCAGCAGTGTCATGGGGCATGGGGTTCCATGGTGTCAGGACTCAAGCTCCTTCTGTTTTGTTGTGTGGTCAGGTATGGCCTCTCGTCTCATGGTTGCCTCATGGTTCAAGATGACTACTCTAGCTCCAGCCATTGCACCCACATTCCATGGTCCAACACAGTACCAGTAAGTGAAAGGACTGCTGAATATAAACTCAAGCTAATCCATCAGTAGGGTCTTCTAATTTTTTACCCACAAAGTAATACAAATACAGGATTAAAAATTATATAGCACAAAAGGGTTTATAACAAAAGGTTAAGGTCATCTGCCCTGGCCCTCCCCATCCTCTAGAAACAGTTTCAGCCCAGCTTTCTGGCAGCTGCTGTCAATGGGAGCCACTCTGACATTATGTTCAAAGTGAAATGTTTGTAAAACCAGCCATGGCCTCCCTCAAGAGTTATTGGTGTCTCAGAAGGGTCAGTACCTTGAGACTGCTTTCCTCACTGATGCCTTCCGTGGTCTAACAGGTGACCTCTCGTTGGAGAAGGGTGATCACCTGACCCAATGGCCGTTAATTCTTAGGAGGCCTGGCAGCCTATGAGGAGGCAAGAAAGAGTAAACTCTGCCCAATAGGGGCAACGGTGATTATCTTAGCCAATTAGATCCACTCTCTCTAGAATTTGAAATAGAAATTTGAGACTACTGAAAGAGTGTTAACACAAAGAAAAAAGAACAGAGTCAAATAAGAAGAATGAGACCTAGAATATTGCTGTTCCTGGCACTATCACCACCCGTGGATTTTATTGTTATGTGACCCAATAATTTCC
Organism: Mesoplodon bidens; assembly: GCF_964165515.1. Classification (NCBI taxonomy): domain Eukaryota; kingdom Metazoa; phylum Chordata; class Mammalia; order Artiodactyla; family Ziphiidae; genus Mesoplodon; species Mesoplodon bidens. The sequence goes on along the minus strand of NC_138164.1, from coordinate 106,324,953 downwards.
ATTTTGCAGAAGCTGTTTGAGTTGGGTTTCTGTTACTAGAGACGATGGTCTTAATTCAACATCCAAATAAGGTTTTGAATTTGGGTGGCACAGTTTCCTTGGTCTAAGAAGCTTTCGTTCTGGGGTCCCATTTTTACAAAGCTGCAATTTATGGACGCTGCTGAGAGGCAAACAGGGAATGGGCTTAATCTCCAGGCCTGGTTGTCCAGTACAAACTGCCTAGAGAAGAGAGCGCTAGCATCTGGGCCTTGCTTCAAGGCACCACCCTCATGATTCTGCGCAAGTGAGGATGTTTAAGGCCATCTGTTATTTTTAAAGCACTACCCATACAGAATGGACTAAATGTAACCTAGGGCCTCGGGAAACAGCTTACTTTTCGGGAAGCTACTCAAGTGTTGTTTTGAGGAGCCCACCAGTCAGTTCCAGACTGACAGCCACTGCTGTTTGCCAGGGGACACTTAGGACTGTGATCACTCCAGTCCCGGCGTGGGGGTTCCGCAGTCTGAGCTCAGACCATCTAGGGAGTCCCTCGGTACTGGGATTCCATTTGTTTCCTTTCGGGTCTCCTTTGGGCCACTTTGAGCAGCCCCCCAAGGCCGAGCTCTGTTAAGAAAGGAGACCCCCTCCCGCCTACCAGAGAATCAGCAGACGCTTGCGCAGGCGCACTCGCACAGGACGGCTTGGGTTCCGCCCAATGGGCGGTGTCCCTTCTGGGGGCGGGGCAATGGCCTGCGGGGGTCGGGCGCCCACCATGCGCTGGAGGGATCTCGTGGGCCTTCCCGTGGGTGTGGTCCCGGGTGGCAGCGAGAGTGTGTGGGGGGTGGGGACGGGAGGACGGTGTCTGGGTGAATCAGAGGCCCCCGGCGCGCACAACGTGCTGCGGGACGAGTGGCGTTGGCCCCAGCTCCCAGCGCCCGGACGCTGGAGGGAGGATCACATCCGGCGGGAGGGGGCGGGCTTCGTGGACCCCGGAAGTGTGGGCTCCGGCTGCGATTTAACCCGCGACGGCGGTGGCGGCGACGGCGGCGGCAGGGGTAGGTGAGAGGGGCCCGGGGAGGGGCGAGGACGGGGATGGGGGCGGCGCTGGCAGTTGCTCCCGGCGCGCCTCCGCCTGCCCGCCTCACCTGGCAGAGGCTGGTGATTGGGCGCGAGGGGCGCGTGACTCCAGCGGAGGGCCGGCGCCCCTTCCCCTCGCAGTGGGAGGGCGGGAAGGAGGGAGGCATTGCCCGAGCTCCCCGCGCAGGTCGCGCCTCCAGCACCCCCCCCTCACCGCCACCTTTCACCCTCCACCCCGTACTTGAGCGTCCTGCTGGTCACACTTCTGGTGACGTTAGGGCCAGTTTGCCCATTGTATAGGTGGGGAAAGAAGCCTAAGAATGGGGTCTGACTTGCCAGAGGGAGTCCAGCGGCAGAATGGGGTCTGAGGGACGCTCTGGTCTTTTAACTCTAAGGGCTATGCCCTTTCTCCAGGGCAGTGAGGTGGTGGTTTTTCAGCCTTGGTTCTGTTCTTATCCTTTATTCTGGACCCGGACTTGGGCTGCCCAGCATCACTGACCACTCCCTATTTATGGGCCTGCTGGGTACAAAGGTCCTTGGTGTTTGTGAATCTCCAGTGTGTGCCTGGTTCCTCCTGAATTTAGAGAGCAGTGGGGGGGGGGGGGGGGTGTGTGTGTGTGTGTGTGTGTGTGTGTGTGTGTGTGTGTGTGTGTGTGTGTGTGTGTGTGTGTGTGTGTGTGTGTGTGTGTGTGTGTGTGTGTGTGTGTGTGTGTGTGTGTGTGTGTGTGTGTGTGTGTGTGTGTGTGTGTGTGTGTGTGTGTGTGTGTGTGTGTGTGTCTACACCTCAGGGTTTCAGTCCCTGAGACTAGTCAGTGCTTTCTCAGCCACACAATGTCTGGGCTCACTCACCCTGGGAATGTCCACTCTTAGCTCTGGAAACTTCAAAAACTCACTTCCCTTCACTTCAGCAATATCCCAGTAGTACTGTTGCTGACTCAGGCCTTTTCCACCCTCTTCATTGGCTCCCTGCCTCTTACCCAGGAGTCCCATTTCCTACTGCTGTACCCAAGGTGCTGCCACCTGACTGTCAGGCTGTGACTGTCAGCCCTAGAGCTGGAAGTGGTGGTGACCAAGGGATTTGGAAAGGAAAGACTCTTTGGCTATTGTCCAAAGCTGCGACCCTGTACAGTCCTGAACTCTGGTTCTGGATGGGAGTGAGGACTTGGAGTGAAATACTGGACCCTGAAGTGAGAGTTCTTGGCAGTCATAATGTCCAGAAAAGCTTTTTTCCTAGATTATCTGAGAAATCTGGCTTGGTGCCTTTGTAGTTTCTGTCGGGTAGAAATTTTTCTTTGTAGATTTCATCTGGGCAGCTTCTGATGGCTGTGTTTTGTTGTTGTTTGTTTGTTTGTTTTTAAGGTAGCAAAAGCTCTGATTTGTTGCTTGGCTGCCATGCTCTTGGCAGTGTTCTGGGGGCTTTGTGAACATACTGGATTCTGGGAACACTCAAGGTAGGTGATGAGCCCATTTTGCAGATGAAGTAAGTGGATAGTAGAGATGTTAGGTAGGGTGCTACAGCCAGTAAATAGCCAAGTTGGGATTTTTAACCCGTCAGTCTATTTCCAAGCTAATGTATTTGCTGGATGTTAAGAATCATCTGTGATGCTTGTTAGAGATACAGAGCCTCATCTCTGGATAGTCTTGCTTAGATTCTGGAGAGAGACCCAGGAGTTTGTATTTTTAACACTTGCACTGGGTGATTCTTACTGTAAGGCAAGTTTGGGAGGCACTGCCTTAAGGAGTTTGTAGATTTGCTGAGCTTGGAAGTGAAGTTATTTCTAAGGCTTATTATTGTTTTTTTGCTTATTGCTGTGTAATTTGCTAATCTGCCGTTAAAAGGGCATTGGGGTAGCTAGCTGTATGAATCATCTCTTGAACACTGTTGGCCAGTCCTAGTAGGGTTTTTCCAGACTGACCTAATCAGGTCAGCAAAGACCTTGTTTTTTGTTTTTGTTTTTTTTTGCGGTACGCGGGCCTCTCACTGTTGTGGCCTCTCCCGTTGCAGAGCACAGGCTCCGGACGCGCAGGCTCAGTGGCCATGGCTCACGGGCCTAGCCGCTCCGCGGCACGTGGGATCTTCCCGGACCGGGGCATGAACTTGTGTCCCCTGCATCGGCAGGCGGACTCTCAACCACTGCGCCACCAGGGAAGCCCAAAGACCTTGTTTTAATCCGATTGGATCTCTGTTCAGAAATTCTTTTAGTTTCTCCTCAGAGTTTGGAGTTTTCAGAAGGTTCCAGTTCATTCCTGGATAGTTGCCCCTTGACAGAGAGACCTCTGTAAAGGCAAAGGTCTGTGAGCTTTTGGGAGCTTTAAAGGCATGTTTATTTAGCAGGTGTTTCCTCCACTGCATTTCTCTCCCCTTTCACTGGTTTATGTCAAAGGCTTGAGCAACTACCAAACAGCTTTGTTTATTGTGATTTAGCTGGGACTGACAAGTGGAGTCCCTGGGGCTTAGGATGGGCCAGACAGGGGAGGAGAGGGAACACTGAACCATGGAAGTCAAACAGATAACCCACGTCAGTTATGCCTAGCATCGAGGACATGTTAAGTACTGCTAATTTATCTGCTCCCTCCTGGGCAGAGTTAGAAGTAGTGAAAGAGGCAAAGTCAGCATTATGCTGTTACTTTATTCTTCCTCTGTCCAGTGAACATTGATTTCTAATTTAATTTCTTTGTAAACAGAGGATGTACTTTGTATGCTTTGAATCGTTTTAATTTACTGTTCCATACATAAACATTTTGGGGTGTATGTTCTTTTGATGAATTGACCTCCTTTATCATGAAATGACCCTTTTAATCCCTGATAGTGTTCTTTGCTCTGAAATCTACTTTGTCTTGTTTTAATATAGCCAATCCAACTTAAAAAAAATTTAGTGCTAATGGATTGATATCCAGAATATTTGAAGAATTCCTACAACCCAACAGTGAAAAAACAAACAACCTGATTAAAGTAGGCAAAGGACTTGAATAGACATTTCTCCAAAGAAGGTATACAGATGGCCAGTAAGCACATGAAGATACTCAACATCACTAGTCATTAGGGAAATATGAACCAAAATGACAATGAAATACCACTTCACACCCATTAGAATAACTCTTGTTAAAAAAACCCAAAAAACACCAGAGGTATTGGCAAAGATGTGGAGAAATTGGAACCCTTATTTATATTACTGGTGGGAAAGTAAAGTGTGCAGCTGCTGTGGAAAACAGTATGGCAATTCCTCAAGATAGAATTACCGTATGATCTAGCAATTCCAATTCTGGGTATATACCCTAAAGAAGTATAAGCAGAGACTCAAACATATATTTGTACACCAATGTTTCTGGCAGCATTATTCACAATAACCAAAAGGTAGAAGCAACCCAAGGGTCCACTGACAGATGAATGGATAAATAAAATGTGATACATGCATACAATAGAATATTATTCAGCTTTAAAAAGGAAGGAAATTTTTGACAACATGGGTGAAACTTGAAGAAATAATGCTAAGTGAAACAAGTCAGTCACAAACGCATAAATATTGCATGATTCCTCTTATATAAGGTTCCTAGAGTAGTTAAATTTATAGAGACAGGAAGAATGATGGTTGCCCAAGGCTGGGGGAAGGGAGGAATGGAAGTTAATGTTTAATGGGTACGAAGTTTCAGTCTCGGATAATGAAAAAGTTCTGGAGGTAGATGGTGGTGATGGTTGTACAACAGTGTGACGTATTTAATGTCACAAAACAGTACACTTAAAATGTTTAAAATGGTAAATTTTATGTATGTTTTACCACAGTTAAAAAAATTGATAGGGATTTAAAAAAATTAGTGTGGTATATCACTTTACATCTTTTTACTTTTGGACTATTTGTGTCTTTATTTTTAAAGTGGGTTTCTTGTAGGCAGCATATAGATGAGTTTTGCATTTTGTGAAATCCAGTCTTAAAAATTCTGCCTTTCGGGCTTCCCTGGTGGCGCAGTGGTTGAGAGTCCACCTGCCGATGCAGGGGACATGGGTTCATGCCCCGGTCCGGGAGGATCCCACATGCCACGGAGTGGCTGGGCCCCGTGAGCCATGGCCGTTGAGCCTGCGCGTCCGGAGCCTGTGCTCCACAATGGGAGAGGCCACAACAGTGAGAGGCCCGTGTACCGCAAAAAAAAAAAAAAAAAAAAAAATTCTGCCTTTTAATTGGGATGTTTAGACCATTTACATTTAATGTGATTATTAGTGTAGTTGGGTTTAACTCTCAAGGTCCTTATACTCCACTGTCTTGCTCCAGATAATATGTTTTAATTTAACATGAGCATGTCACTTGGGCTGTTTCCCTTGCAATTCCCTCTGACAGCTGTGCTCTGAGTCCAAGATGTGCTCTGAGTCTACTTGTTGGGTAGACATCCTGTCAGAGGTTCCTCGGTGGGGTGCAGTTGACTGAGGGGCAGGCCTTGAATCTGAGACACATGGGGTGCTGGGCGCTGGGCCCTGGTGGGATCCATCTCTGCTCTAGAGCACAGCGTATGGGGGATCTGCTTGCGTCCAGAGCCCAGGTTACGTCTCCTACCCAGGTTTGCGTCTGAAGGGTTAACGACTCTAGCTGGGTTTAACTTTATCATCTTGCTGCTTGTTTTCAATCTGTTCCATGTTCTTTCTTCCCATGTCCCTTTTTTCCTGACCTCCCTGGGACTGAGCAGTTTTTATGATTCCATTTGTTCCATTAGTTTATTAGCTGTAACTGTAACTGTTTTTTTTTTTTTTTTTTAAAGTGGTTGCTTGGGAATTCCCTGGCGGTCCAGTGGTTAGGACTCGGCACTTTCACTGCCGTGACTCGGGTTCAGTCCCTGGATGGGGAACTAAGATCTGGCAAGCTGTGTGATGCAGCCAAAAAGAAAAATAAATAAAAAGAAAAGAAAAAGAAAAAGAGTGGTTGCTTTAAGATTTGTAGTGCGCATCTTTTTTGTTTCTTCACTTTATTGTGCTTCACTTTATTGTGCTTTGCAGATACTGTGGGTTTTTTTAAAAAAATAAATTAGAGGTCTGTGGCAATCCCACATCAAACAAATCTGTTGGCACCACTTTTCCAACAGCATTTGCTCACTCACTTCATGTCTGTGTGTCACATTTCGGTAGTTCTCGCAATATTTCAAAGTTTTCCATTTTTATTATATTTGTCATGGTGATCTGTGATCAGTGATTTTTTATGTTACTACTGCAAAAGATTATGACTCACTGAAGGCTCAGATGATGGTTAGCATTTTTTTAGCAATAAAGCATTTTTAATTAAAATTATCTATTTGATATATAATATTGGCCGCTATTCTTGATCACTTCAGGCAGGAGGGGAATTCTTTTTTTTTTAACGTCTTTATTGGAGTATAATTGCTTTACAATGGTGTGTTAGTTTCTGCTGTATAACAAAGTGAATCTGCTACATATATACATATATCCCCATATCTCTTCCCTCTTGCGTCTCCCTCCCACATAGTATGCATCTTTAACCTGTCACAGTCTATCATCAAGTGGTCTTGTACAGCACTTTACACTAACAATAGTACACTCTCATTTCCCCCCTCCTGGCCTTTATGCTGTTGTTGTCACACGTTTCACTTCTATGTGTGTTATAAATCCCGCAATACATTATTACTTTAAACAGTGAATTATTTTGTAACGAGGTTAAAAAGAAAGCAAAAGCTCTTTTATATTTACTTTTTAATATATATTACATGTTTATCATTTCCAGTGCTCTTTATTCCTCTCTGCAGATCCAGACTTCCACTTCGTTTTACATTCCTTCTGACTTGAGGACTTTTAAAAAACATTTCTTATTCTGCTGGTCTGTTGGTAGTGAATTTTTTTAGTTTTTGGATGTCTGAGAAAGTCTTTATTTTGTCTTTGTTTTCGAAAGATATTTTTCCTGAATATAGAATTCTAAGTCAGTTATTTTTCTTTCAGCATTCTAAGATGTGGTTCCATTGTCTTCTCTCTTACATTGTTCTATGAGTAATCCACTGTTGTTCTTATTTTTTTTTTCTTCTATTCTTATGTGTCTTTTTTCCTTATGGCTACTTTTCTTTTTTTACTGGTTTTAAACAATTTAATTATGATGTGCCCTGGTGTAGTTTTCATATTTCATGTGCTTGGGTTAATTGAGTTTTTGGATCTGTGGGTTTAAAACTTTTATCAAATTTGAAAACTTTTCAGCTAGTAATTCGTCAGGTATTTTCTCTCTTCTCTTCTCTCTTTCTTCTTTGGGGACTCCAGTTACATGTATTTTAGGATGCTTAAAGTTGTTCGACAGCTCTCTGATTCTCAATTTATTTTTTCCCCCATCTTTTTTTTTTTTTTAATTTGTGGTTTGTTTTGCATAGTTTCTATTGCTCTTTATTTAAGTTCACTGATCTTTTCTTCTTTAGTGGCTAATCTGTTGTTATTTCCATCTGGTATACTTTTTATCTCAGACATTTGTAGTTTCCATTTCTAGAAGTTTGATTTGGGTCTTTTTTATATTTTCCATGTCTCAACTTAACATTCTAAATCTTCTTTAGCATCTTGAATATATGAAATATGGTTGTAGTAACCATTTTAGTGTCCTTGTCTGCTAATTTTGTTATCTGTATTTTTGAGTCTGTTTTACTGATTGATTTTTTTCCTCATTATGGATCGTATTTTCTTCTTCGTATGTCTGGTAATTTTTGATTGGATGTCAGATGTTGCGAATTTTACCCTGTTGGGTGCTGAATATTTTTGCATTTTTATAAATATTCTTGGCATTGTTTTGGGACACTCTTAAGTTACTTGGAAACAGTTTGATCCTTTGATGCCTCACTGTTAAGCTTTGTTAGCTGGGACCAGACCAGCCTTTAGACTAGGGTTAATTTTACCCACTACCAAAGCACTACCCTTTTCAGTGCTGTACTGATGTCCTGTGAGTTAGGAGGTATTTCCACTCTGGTGAGTGGGGACACAGATTAGTCTTGGCTCAGTTTGAGGCCCAAGGATTGTTCCCTCTAATCCTGACCAGTACTGTAAACACTCAGCAGAAAACTGGAGGGGGATCCCCTGCAGATTTCCAGAGTTCACGGTGTAGCTCTCTCCTCTCTGGTATTTGACCCTGTGAACTCTGGCTACCGTGGCCTCCCTAGATTCCCAACTCTCTCTTCCCAACTTGGGGAGACTGTCAGGCTCTGCCTGGGTACCCACTCCCTGTGCCATGGCCTGAAAACTCTCTCTAGACAGTAAGTTGGGGCAATGGTAGAGCTCACGTCATTTGCTCCCTGCTCCCGTCGCCCGCTCCCACCCAGGAATCCATCCTCTGCTGCCAGATATCCAATGTCTGAAAACGGTTGTTTCATTTATCTTTTCTCATTTGTAGGTGTTTGAGGCAGGAGAGTAAATCTGGCCCCTGTTCCTCTAAGTTTGCCAAAAAGTGGAGGTTCCTGTGCAGTCAGCACTTGCTGAGCACCTTGTGTGTGCTAGGCATTGACCTCGGTGCTGGGATGCGGACATGAGTGAGCCGTGCACTGGGCCCTTGGGGAGCTCCCAGTCTTGCTGGAGAAACATGCTGATTCCTACGTAGTAATTTCTGCGTGGTACTTACAGGGCACAGTGGGAGGGCAGGGCGAAGTCTTTGGGAGAAGGAGCAAGGAATGCTTCCCAGAGAGCTGACAGTGAAGGATCAGCAGGCATTTTCAAGCTAGAGAAGGTGTAGGAAAGAAATTTCAGGCAGAGGGAATTGTCAGAGCAAAGGCAGGGCAGCAGAGCTGGGAACTCCCAGAGGGCAAGGTCCTTGCTGTATTGATCTTTATAGATGTGGAATATTTGTCGGGTGATGGGAAGCATGTTGTTTGTTCTGGGAATAGGTAGAACAGAGAGTCAGGATGAAGCCCGCAGCCTATGGGGGAGAGGAGGGAGGTCTCGCTGGAAGGAGAGGCTCGGGGTCTGCTGGTGCAGGGCCTTGTAGGCCAAACCAAGGAGCACAAGATTTTGAACATGATCCTAAACACTGGTTTTTTGTTTGTTTGTTTGTTTTTGTGTTTTTTTTTTTTTTTTTTTGCTTCATCAGGTCTTAGTTGCAGCACGCGGGATCTTTCGTTGCGGCATGGGCTCTTCGTTGGGGCGCGCGGGCTCCTCTTTAGTTTTGGTGCGTGGGCTCCAGAGCACATAGGCTCTGTAGTTGAGGCATGTGAGCTCAGTTGCAATGTGTGGGCTTCGTTGCCCGGCGGCATGTGGGATCTTAGTTCCCCGACCAGGAATTGAACCCGTGTCCCCTGCATTGGAAGGTGGATTCTTAACCACTGGACCGCCAGGGAAGTCCCAAACACTGGGTTTAAAAAAAAAAAGTTTTCAGCAGGGTGCAAGAGCTCTGATCGACTGCGTTCTCTGGAGATTACTGGGGGATGTGGAAGAGGGCTGGAGAGGGCTGAGTCTGCGAGAACCAGGCAGGCAGCTGCTGGGGAGGCTGGCTTGTGGTGGACGTTCTGCACCAGGGTGGAAACGAGTCCAGAGCTGAGTGCGGCCGCTGGTCCGGCATTGCCACCTCTAACCTGTCTGACGATAGCCTTTGTATAGATTCCTGCCTGAGTCCACAGTAGATTTGAGGAGGCTCGGGCCTGGTTTCTCTTTTTCTGTGGCTACACTGTTGCCCCCAACACACCTGCCTGCCTCTGCTGGAGCCAGAAGTTCATAGGGTCAGACATCGCTGGCAGGGGTAGGGTCCGGAGCTGCCCCCACTTTATACTAGCCTAGGATGGCCCCAGATCCGCGAGAAAATAGAGTCTCATCATCTCGGATTTTGAACAGACACGCTTGAGTGACCCCGTACAGACTCCTGTTATTTGTCCTGAGCGTGTCTTTGGCTTGACCTTAATCTTGATCCTTCCTTAAGGATGGTTGAACCTATTTGGTCAGCTTGATCTGCAGATTAGAAAGTGTGGGGTGGGGTGAAGGACTGACAGCTACAGTGTGAGATCCCTTCTGAGTCATCTCAACAGCTGGGATGGAGGAGAAACGGATGGAAGTTCAGTGGGAAGAAGCTTAGGATGGTTTTCTTTTCAAGTCAGAGCCAGGGACCAGACAATGAGGATGCTTCTCTAAGTGGCTGGGTTGTGTTTTACTGTCAGGAAGTTTCAGGAACAGGCTGCTTGTTAGATGACCTGTTTCTTGGCCGTCGTCTTGATTGAAGCTGAATGCTGTTGACCAGAGTTATATCCAGCCATCTGAGTTCCATCGCTCTGTTGACTGATGTGGTCTCTGGAGGAATCTTAAGTTTTCTCTCCTTAGTGTCCACGTGGGAAGGGCTTGAGTTGCAGAGGTAGGAATGGGCTGAGTGTGTGAGCTTAGCCACGGTGATGAGAATCATGACCCTTTATTGAGCCCAGCCTGAGAGCCGGGCGTTAGACTTCCTGGGCACTAACTCTTTTCGTCCTTATAAAAGTCCTCTGTTACCGAAGAGACCGATGTATGGAGAGATTAAGTAAGCTGCCTCTGCCCTTTCTTGCTTCGTCTCCCAAAGACTCGTCCTGCCCTGTGCTCTGTGAGTACACGTAGCATCTACTGCGCAGAGCCCTCCTTCCCTCCCTCTTTGCCCTGCTGGTGAGGCATCGCTGCTGGACGAGGGGGGCTTGGGCAGGGGGTGGGGCGAGGGGAGCGTTGGGATTTGCAGAGGTGAGGGGTTAGGGCAGTGGTTTTCCAGCTGCCTTCTGGCAAGGTGCCTCCGGGGGCCCCCTTGAGGTCAAGGGGGAGACCGAGCTGGGAGAGTAGGGCTCTCCCCTACCCCTTCGCCCAGAGCATGGCCTCTGTGATCTGTTCCGTGCGCTGGGGGTGTGAAAAAGTTTCGGAAAACAACAGGAGTGGGCACACCAGGCAAGTGGGAAAAGAGGATGTCGGCGGCACGTCCTGACAGCATGGCAGGCTGTGCTTAGATGGCTCCCAGCTGGAGGGTCAGGGTGCGGGGAGATAAGCAGAAGAGGGAGGGAGGGAGGGAAGAGATGGCTAGCTTCGGGGAAGGTTGGAGGGAGTTGGAAGCAGTGTTTTAAAAAGAAATGAATCCAGAGGTGCCTGGCGTATTAGAGGTGGGAAGACCCACTTGGACTTTGTGGAAGGGCCGGGATGGATGCACCTAAAAGACATTGGAACAACGACTAGATAAAACCTGGTGGTGGACGTCAGAGGTGAGGAAGATGGCCTGGAGAGTTAGAAGTTAGGGTGAGAAGCTTGAGGGTGCTGATGGGAGTGGAGGTTGGGAGGGGAGTCTAGTTTGAGGAGAAAAAAGGTGATGAGAGTGCCCCCTGCACTTGGCCCAGTAAACAGCTCATCATTCCTGGGTCTTCTCACTTGGGGGCCTGCCTCTGGGAAAAGAGGTGTCAGATGAACTCGAGGAGGATTCGCTCATGTAAATATCAATGTAAAGATGATACTTTCCTTCCAAAAACCTTGTCCTGAGAGATTGTACATCCCTCCCGTAGATGGGCCCCCTTTATATTTGTGGACCTTTGTTCAGATTGGTCTGGAGCCCGTTTCAGAAAGCCACACCGTTTGCTTCCCTCTGGGACCTGTTCTTTCAGAGTCCTCCCCCACGAGCCTAACTGGGTGCCTGGCAGGGTTGTCAGGCAGCATTTTACAACAATAAGTTTTAAAAAGGTGTGAGAATGTAAGAATTGATGCTACCTAGCGTTTGCTTGGTGGTTTTCCTAGCACCTCCAGAAGGTCTCATGTTTATTTCTTGTTAAGTCCTCATAACCGGCCCATGAGGTTGGTAGAGTTAGTCCCATTCTACCAATAAGAAGCAGAATGAGGAGGCTGAATAACTTGCCCAAGGCCATGCATGTAGCCAGTAAAAGGTCACGCTGGGGTTTGAATCCAGAATATTGGGCTCTCAAGCCCTGAACTCTTTCCACTGCTTTTCACACTGTCTTAACTGTTCAGCACTGGGGGCTATGGAGAGGGCTCCGACTCCAATCCCAACCCCAGAAATTCCTTAGAAAGAATGAAAACTAAAGAAGTCTCCCTTCTGGAGCATACACATCAACTTTTCAGATGGTTGGGGCAGGTTAATTCGACGGTGTTTTGGGCCAGGTAAGAAGCGCATGATGGTTGGCTTGCTTTTATCAACTCCTGTGGGAAGTTAGGTGACTGAAGGCCTGGTTACTTGATCGCGTGGCTGGAATCATCCTGGGGAAAGAAAAATAGATCAGGTCAACACGTATTTCCTCATTAAGCAGCAGGCTTAGAAAGGTTTCTGAGGCAACCACAGGTGTTTCTGACAAGAGGGGTGGGATGGGGCCAGTTCCGTATAACATGTGCAGATTGAACTGTGCAGGTTGCTATGGTAACAGCTTCTTATGCTACCATAGGGAGATGTGGGAAACTTACAAGAAACCAAAGGCCTTTGCAACTCTCCTTGCAGTGTGATTTCAGGCTTGAAGTAGCTGGCAAGGAAAGGTTGGCTGGTAACGGAGAGGAGGGGAGTAATTGGAGCCGGTGCATTGGCTCCTGGCAGAGTCAGGAGAACGGAAGCGCCTGGCTCGGTCACAGTTCTGTGTCATGGTTCAGTGGTAGCGGTCATTTTGCTTGACTCAATATTGAGCCCGGGGGGTGTCAGGAGTCACCTCTAATCATCGGATTGCGCCCCCCCTCCAGGAGGCAGAATAAATTAATACTTGTTTAGGGCGCAGGAGCTTGCAGAGCTCTCTCAGGGCCGTTTGCTCGTCCCAGGCACACATGCGATCCCCAAGGTGGGATTATAATCATGGTGCCCATTTTCCCGATGAGGAAACTGAAGTTAAGGGACTTGATCAAGGTCACACAGCTAAAAAGCTGAGGAGCCAAAACGCAAACCCAGGGCGTCAGTCCTCAAGTTCTGTGCGTTTCTACTCTGCGCCCAGCCAGGAGAGAGCTGGCACTAATTGTTTAGGCAGAAGCAAGGGACAAGGGGCGCTGCAAGGCATCTGTACGACTGGCACACCTTAACTCTGATCTGAGCACCCTCACACTTAGAAAATGCTGAGTTTTGCTTTCAGTCTTGACTTTCTTTTTTCTTTTTTTTTCTTTTTTTTTTTTTTCTGAGTTTATCCTTGCATAGGATCTGGTATCAGTTGAAACTATTTGTTGTTGAGCTGAACAGTCCCGGGATAGATCCCTGTTGAGCAAGAGCCATCAGTACCTTGCTTTCTTTTCCACCTGTTGAGTTCAGATCTTGGGGGCTGTCCAGAGGTGAGCGCTCGCCAGCATCCTCTCCCCACCGGGACATTCTGCAGCCTCCCCCTCGGGGAGCGGGTAAGGAATGGCACCGCTCTGGCCTGGATCCACTAGGGGTAGAGTAGTCGCCTCTGGGCCTCACTATCTTCCACTAGATCGTGTTCGTCGTGTCCGAGGTGTGTGGAGCTCGATTTCGTCAAGATAGAGTAGTGGAAAGAAGTCGAGGCCAAGAGACGCAAGCAGCAGGGGCCAGTGGCTGGAGACTTTGCGTCCCCTCCCAGTGGTGTGTGGCTTCCCAAGGCCCAGGGGCTGCACCTGGAAACTGCCTCCTTGGTTCTGGCTGGCGCTGCTCTAGCTATGTCAACCCCCGCACAGTGTTCTGTGACAGAAGGTGGGCTCCAGGACACCTGAGAAATGTCTGTCACCTCCCCTCTCCCCTGCCCCCACCCCTCCTGTAGAATCTCTCCTCCTCACATGTGTCTCTCATGGAGGGTATGGTGTTGATTTCAGGTGACAAAGCACAGCCCACCCTGTGTTTGTTACAACTTTGAATTGGTTACTGAAATCTACAAGCGGGGCGATGTCACAGTGATCTGGATTTCTAGCCTCTCTCGGAGACCCGGCAGGTCTGGCAACGCTGAACCCACCCTCCTACCTGCAGGAGGTGCCTGAGCTGGGCTGGAGCCTGTGCTTTCAGGAGACACGGTGTCTGACATGCCTGCCTGGCCTGTGTAGGCATCTGGGTTTGTGACCTCTGTGGAGGTGAAAGCTGCAGAGGAGACAAAAGAAAGGTAGGAAGGAAGGAAGGAAGAAAAGAAAGAAGAGAAAGAAGGAAAGAAAGGAAAGGAAAAGAAAAAGAAATGGGAAGGAAATCTAAAAAAGAGGGGATATGTGTCTATGTATAACTGATTCGCTTTGCTGTACAGCAGAAACTAACAACATTGTAAAGCAACTATACGCCAGTAAAAATTAATTAAAAAAAAAAAGAAAGAAAAAGTTTTTTCCCCAGGGGTTGTTAGTGAGGAAACGGTGATGCATTTTCTCTTCTTGGTGGAGGGAATGCAGATTCACACCTGCTCGTTTCCCACCTCCTCCCGGTCTCATCTCCTTAGAGTGGGTGGTGTCGCCCCGCAAAGAGCTGCTGTCTCTATACCTGTGCATGCCGTGCAGCTGCCTTCCCTTCTCAGCCCTCCTCACCCCGTCTATGGCCTTGAGCATCTGCAGTAGCTCCCACGACGGCCCGGCTGCCGCCTGCCCCCGACCTTCTGATTCCTGTCCCAGGACGAATGGCTCCAGCGACGAGGACCTGTGGGCTTCTCACGCCCCCAGCCCTCAGAGCTGACCACCTCCCCACTTCTCACTCTGCTCTCACCTGGATTCACCATGATTTGTTGTGAAGTGTTTCATTTTTTAAAACCAAACTGGGTTCCTAGAGAGCTAACATCAGTGTTTACATAAGGCTGCATCTGGCACAGTGTAAGAAGGCAGTAGATATTTATTTCCATCCCTCTGCTCCTATTTATCCTTCCTCCCTTTATCTGGGGCCTTGCCCTGTTCTTGGTATATAGTAATTGCTCAGTAAATGTTTATTCAGTGAAGCAGGAAGAAATGAATGAAGGCTGGAAAAGTAGAAGCAACCCCGTCCTCATATCCCTGTGTCTCGCCCACCAGCTGACTGCCTGGTTTTCTCCCTGCCTCTGGCTGTTTTTCTGCAAGCATTACCCTGCACTGTCTGTGTGCCGGCCTCTGCCGGGCCCTGGAAATACAAAGGTGAACGAGAATTCTCCTTGCCTTCAAGGGGCTTGCCTCTCCTCCTCACTTGAACTCTTCTCCCCTGGGGCAGACCCCGGGTACCACCCGAGAAGGTGTGGTAACCTGGGCACCGTGGTAACTGGGAGGGGATCCAGCTCAGGGCCTGAGTGCCCAGGGCTGAGGTCGTTGGACTTGTCAGGCCTCCAGAAACAAAAGTGTATGGACTCTGCGCCCCTAAATAGCTTCGCAGTAACCCCCCAGTTCTCTATACTTGGTGGCATCCCTGGTGGTCGTGGCCACTTTGAGAAGCTCTGGTTTGGATTTTTTCTGCCACCTTGGATGATCCAGAAGCAGGACACTGACGGCAACAGATGCCCAGACTTTGGGAGCACCTGCTTTCTGGGCCTTGGGCAGAATATTGTCCTGTTCTCACCGCCCCCAGCCCCCCAACCTGTTTTTCAAACTATGAGAAGTGCTTGTTGCTCTCAGCCTCAGGCCTCATCCTTGGGTGACCCAGGACCAGGTGATGTCCGTGGACTTCTGAAAGAAAGGCACCGGTACCTTCTAGGGGTGGACGGTGCTGTGACGAATCTCGTAAGATGGGACTTGCCCGCTCCTCGGGCCTGAGATGTTTTCAGCGGGCACAGATGTGAACCACCTGCACCCGGGAGGCAGGCGCCGAGGAGGGCCCAGGTGACCGGTGACTTGCCCGGGCTTGTAATCTCTGCATCTTGGATGACCTTATAACTAAACTCTACCCTCATCGCTCCCCTGTGTCGTTTGTGAAATCAAAATACCGGAGATGGGAAGGGACGCTGGCCTCCGGTGGTTTGGCCCCGACAGTTTGTAGGACCTTGGGCAATACAGCCGTTTATAGGACCTTGGGCAATACCCTTACTGTTTGTCTCTGGCTTTCATTTCATCTCTGAAGTAGGGGTGATTATGCCCTGTGTTCACTTTACTTACTAGGCTGATTATATAAATTAATGGGAGAGTTTGCAAAGGGCTTTGAGCTGTGGGACCATCAGGGTCCCATTTGACAAGTAAGGAAAATTGGGGCACATTTGGGTGCGGGATCCTGAGCACACCTGTTCTAGAAGAAATGGGGACGTGTGGCTCTTCCACATGCCAGCAGCCTCTTGTGGAGTGGTGTGAGTGGAGGCGGCTGGGTGGGCAGAGCCTGGTGGAAGGAGCAGCGGGCCGGGTCAGGGCTCCCAGCTCTGGCTTGTCTTGTCTCCATAGGCAAGTTACATGCCACTCTACCTTAATTTCACCAGCTGTGAAATGGGCATCGTAGAATTGAGAGGGATGTTGAGTTAGAAACCAGAAAAGGTGGAATAAGAAGAAAAGCACTACAGCCCACATCCCACTATGGCCGAGTACATTTCACCTGAAAACTCGCTATATGGGAAGAGGTCCGCTTCCAGTAGTATCGAGGACTTCGGAATATGCAGGCTGATCTTGAGAGTTCATTCTAATGACCTGCATGAAATGAAGGTATTTCATACCTGAAGTTCTTGAGGCATTTCAGACATGCATGGCCTGCTTTGAAGTCTGCAATGAAAGGGGATTGACACAGGAGAGAGGCTTTTTATGACCAGAGGGCTGAGATGGTCTTTATTCTTCCTGTATTTTGAGAGTAGCCCTCTTTCCCAATCAGGGAATGGCAGAGATAGTCATCCCCGAAGGGTGAGGAATGCCAGGTTCAAGGCTTTGGCGCATACCAGCAGAATGGAATCCTCTTCCCTGGCCAGGGGGCCTGATCCAGGGAGATCGTGGTCTAATTAGGGGAGCTGTGGGTTTCGTTCCTTGCCCGTTTGGGGTGAGTTCTCGCTGTCTAAAAGACGTGATTATCCAGATCACCAGGTAGATAGATGTTTCAGGGATTTTTGCCACGAGGAGTTAATTTTTTTCTAAGCAACAGTTTGTTTCTTTTCTTTCTTTCTTTCTTTCTTTTTTTTAAAAAAAATATTTATGTATTTATTTATTTTTTGGCTGTGTGGGGTCTTCATTGCGGCTCGTGGGATCTTTCATTGTGGTGCACGGGCTTAGTTGCCCCGCGGCATGTGGGATCTTAGTTCCCGGACCAGGGATCGAACTGTCATCCCCTGCATTGCAAGACCGATTCTTAACCACTGGACCACCAGGGAAGTCCCACCACCAGGAGTTTAAAGCCATCAAACAGAACCAGGTGTGGGGCTTCAGCTGGCAGAGGAACGTTATCATTTGGGCTGGTGGTTGGAGGGGAGGGCATCTCGGGGGGCCGTGTGTAGTGGTACAGGGGGTCACACACTTCAGCACACCCTGGAATCGCCTGGGGTGCTCCCTTGCTTGCTTATTTCTCGATTGGCCACCATTCTTTATTGAACACAGGAAAGTCTCCTTTCTTGCTAAATATCTACAGTGACTTATGACCAGACTTTGATGAGTTAGATCCTTGCCGCTGCCCCTGTCCTTGTGGAAGCAGCAGCCTCACACAGGTTTTAGCAACATCAGGGACTTCGTGTGACCTGGGACTCTCAGGCCCGGGGGGAAGGCTTGGCAGCATTGTCTTCACAGACTCACCTGCGAACGCCCACATGCACTACAAGGTCAAGAAGGGTGGACGTGCACACCGGACGCACAGAGGCATCAGTACTACCCTTTGGTCAGCCCCATTAGTACAACAGTTCAGTATGTTGTACAATACTTGAAAGTTTTATAAAGGTTTTGTTTTGGTGACTTTAATCAAAACGTTTCCCTTTAGTGGGGGGGAATGACTTGTGAAGGCAAGCCCGTCAGGGAAGCCAGGCCCCTCAGGGGGCTGCAGGGTGGGTCCTACATCAGCACCTCCTGTGCAGTCAGATGAGCTCCCTGGGCCTTCTGGGCTGAGAGGCCCAGCATAGACGCCCTCGGCCTCTCCCCTCCTCGGCCGGCATGCAGCGCGGCTCTCCTGGTCTGCTCGAAGCCTGACGTGGCAGGTGTGCTCGTCGTATGGATCTCCCCGTGCGGGTGGCCGAGCTTGGGTTGTCCTCTCCAGACTGTAGCCCCCACGTTCTGCTGGTCAGCCTGGACACTGTGGTGGCCTCACCTGGTGGCGCTCAATGTCAGGCCGTAGGCACCCGAAGGGTAGTGCGTGTGGGGTCCTGGCGGAGACTCGGTAGAAACGGCACAGGGGGATTGAGCCCCCGATTCTCGTCCTGCCTCTGCAGGGACTCGTTGACAAATCCCTTCCTCTCCGGGGTCTCTGCTTTTCCTCTGTCAGATGAGGCTACACCCACCTGAGTGCCCTCAGAGAGGAGGGGGCAAGAGGATGACAGATGCTAAGCTTGCTGGACACAGGTAGCTCAGTAAAGAGGAAAACTTCACTAAAAATTAAATTAAATTATTATGCTGAGTGAACTAAGTCAGGCAGAGAAAGACAAGTACTGTATGATTTCACTTACGTGCGGAATCTAAAAAACAAATGAACAAGCATAGCAAAACAGAAACAGAGACATAGATACGGAGAACAAACAGGTGGTTACCAGAGGCGGGGGTGTGTTGCAGGGAGGAGAGACATAGGTGAGGGAGAATAAGAGGTACAGACTTGCAGTTGCAAAATAAATGAGTCAACGAGTATAAGATGTACAGT
Source organism: Mesoplodon bidens (assembly GCF_964165515.1). Classification (NCBI taxonomy): domain Eukaryota; kingdom Metazoa; phylum Chordata; class Mammalia; order Artiodactyla; family Ziphiidae; genus Mesoplodon; species Mesoplodon bidens. Next base: position 106,306,357 of record NC_138164.1, on the reverse strand, counting down.
GTGGGGAATATAGTCAATAACTAAGTAATATCTTTGTATGGTGACTGAGTGTAACTAGACTTACCCTGTTGATCTTTTTGAAATGCACGGAAATGAATTACTATGTTGTGTAATAGGACTAACAGTGTTGTAGGTCAACTATATTCAAAAACAAACAAACATACAAATAAACTCGTAGAAAAAGAGATTCGTGGTTACTAGAGGCAGGGGGGTGGGGGAGGGGGAATTGGATGAAGGCAGACACAAAGCACAGACTTCCCATTATAAGATAAGTAAGTACTAGGGATGATAAATAGATCATGATAAATATAATTTATAACAATTTAATAGGTTTTTACTTATAAAAATGTAATTTACGGAGGCAACATGATAAGTATAATTAGCACTGTGTGTTATATATGAAAGTTGTTGAGAGAAGATCCTAAGAGTTCTCATCACACACACAAATTTTTTTCCTATTTTTAAAATTTTATATCTGTAGGAGATGATGGATGGTCATCATTTCATGATGTATGTAAGTCAAATCATTATGCTGTACCCTGTAAACTTATACAGTGCTGTGTGTCAATTATATCTCAATAAAACCGGAAAGAAAGAAAGGAAGGAAGGAAGGTGAGAAGCTTCCTGGACTAGTTAAGGCACTGCTACTTCCTGGCCTGGTGACCTTGGGCACCTCTCAGAGCCTCGTCTGTGAGGTTGGATAATAGCGAGACTCACTGTGTAACGTGGGTTTGAGGGTCCTGGTAACGGCAAAGACCTACGTAGTGCTCACTACGTTCCAGGTACTGCCGTTTTACAGGTGGAGAAACTGAGGCACAAACAGATTAAATAACACACCTAGTGAGTGGCAGAACCAGGCTTCAAATCCAGGCAGTCTGGCTCCAGAGTCCATTCTCCTAACATCTAGGCCAGTGGTTCTCAAAGTGTGTTCCAGGGACCCCTGGGGGGGTTATCTCTGAGACCCTGTCTGGCCACCTATGAGGTCAGAACAGTTTCCACAACCTAAGACGTTTTTTCCTTTTTACTCTCTTTCTCAAGTGAGTACACAGGGGAGTTTTCAGAGGGTTCACGACATGACATCCTTCTGATGGCTAGTGTGTGTGCTTTCATATTGTGTTTTAAAAATCTCTCACTTTTAATTTCGATACATGTATCAATAGCTAAAATCCACAGAAATGAAAACTCTTTGGGGTCCTCCGTAATGTTAGGAGTGATAGGTGTCCTGAGACCAAAAGGTGTGCCATTGGCTCTTGAGGCTACACTGCCTTAAAGGTGGTCTCATCGAGCATGGATGTGGTAAGTGGTTGGGGAGAGTTGGGGCCCGTCCTGGGGAACTGCGTCTCTACGTGGGGCTCTCCCACTGGGTGTGTGGTGGGCACATCTGGACCTCCCAGGGCCCTCGCGGATGGCACTGCTGACGGTGCTGTTTGTGTGCGGCCAGCCAGCTGCCCACCCTGGAGCTTCCATCCTCAGTCCAGGGGTACCTCTGTGCTCAGCCCTGACTGTGGGAAGGAGCAGACACCCTTCTGTGGCAGATCCCACTCTGGGTGGAGCCAGGATGGGTGCCGTTGAGGCCCAGCAAGTTTGGGCTGTGTTGGAGGCCTCAGTAACAAATCAGTGACTTCTGTGGTGTTGGAGCCTTTTGCCAGCATTTGTTCTAGGCCAGGCCTCACGCTGGCCAGAGCTTTGCCTGTGTTGACCGTGGCATTAACCCATTTTACAGATGAGGAGCCTGAGGCTCAGGGTGGGTCCACTGTGCAGGGCCCCACAATGGCAAGTGGCAGGGCCCAGGACTCAGATGAGGTGAGTCTGATCGAGTCCAGGCCCCTGACGTTCCAGATCTTCAGAATGTTTCTCCGTTCCTCTTGCGTGTCCAACTCGTGGTGGACTCACTGGGTTTGCAGTGTAATAGGGTGGGCCTCCCCATTTCTGCTCCTTCCCCAGGCCCCTGCGGTCTGCTGTGCCTCTGCCCCAACCTTTAGCCCAAGGGTTTTGGGAGCAGCAGAGTGAGGTGTAGACAGAGTGCAGAATTTTGACTCTGCCATTTGTAACCTTTCTGATCCCCACCTGCCAGTGGGACAGTGCTGCCCCCTTGCAGGAGTAGGAGAGACAGCGCGTGTAAAACTCACGCTGTGAGGCTCAGTAACCAGTGGCCTCCGTTTCACCTGACTAGCAACGAGCTGTCATCTTTCGCAGAATCCGGCCCCGGATCAGCTGCATCAGCATCTCTTGGAGAGCTTCTGGATTTCTGGGCCCGACTCTGGCCTATGACACAGGGCTCTGAGGGTGGGGCTGGGGCACCTGCATTCTCAGCAAGTGTCCCCCCAGGCTTAGGTGCCCATCGAAGCTTGGCATTCCTTGTCTTGGAGGTTGGGGGGCAACATTCAACCCTCAGTAGGTAACAGAAAGTGGGGGTGACCCTGTTTGGGTAGCTCTTTATCAGTAGGGTGACCATGGAATTTGTTGTCTAAACCGGGACACTTTTTTTTTTTTTTTTTTTTGGCCATGCCATGCGGTAGGTGAGATCTTAGTTCCCCAACCAGGGATTGAACTCACACCCCCAGCAGTGGAAGCGAGGAGTCTTAACCACTGGACCGCCAGGGAAGTCCTGGGACACTTTTGATCGTGAAAAGGGGCACCTTTTATAGCTACACCGGGACATGAGGGGTAAACCCGGGTCTTCCTGACAAATGGGGTCCTGTGGTCTCTGTTTATTGGTTTCTCCTTCATCTTCTGCCGCCCTGGGAGATGCCTCCCCTTACTAGTCCAGACGAGGAAGCAGGCCTGGAGCTCACCTCTGGCTGCACAGCCATAACCCTGGGCCTCGATTCCATGGGGCCCCTCGGCCCAGTCGTCACTCCCGCTGAGCCCTGGCGCCAGGGCTGGGGGGCTCTGGGTTTCTGTAGTGTTGGCATCTTCGGAAGATTGACAGAGCCTCTGTAATGAGAAATGAGGACTATAAGACGCATGTCTAGAAAAGATAAAAACAGATGAAAGGAGAGGATCCTGTCAGCAGAAGGGAAGCGAGTCCTGGTGCTTCCTCTTCTCGCTGGGGCTCCGTCCTGGGGCCTGGTTGTGACCCCTGTGTCACACAGACATCAATCGATGTTCCTCTGGGCAGAGCGACAGGGAGAGGACCGCTGAAACCAGGTCTTCTGTCAAAGCAGGCGCCCCATTCAGGTCGGTCGATTTCTTTTCCTTCTGGTGGCTGTAGGGCCAACTTGGTGGTGATTTTTTTTGTCCTTCTCTGACGAGGGCATGCACGTGACTGTTTGTTTGTCTTAATAAATTTATTTATTTATTTTTGGCTGCATCAGGTCTTCATCGCTGCGCGCGGGCCTTTCTCTAGTTGTGGCGGGTGGGGGCTACTCTTCATTGCGGTGTACGGGCTTCTCATTGAGGTGGCTTCTCTTGTTGCGGAGCACGGGCTCTAGGCACGCAGGCTTCAGTAGTTGTGGCTCGCGGGCTCTAGAGCGCAGGATCAGTAGTTGTGGCGCACGGGCTTAGTTGCTCCGTGGCATGTGGGATCTTCCTGGACCAGGGTTCGAACCTGTGTCCCCTGCGTTGGCAGGCGGATTCTTAACCACTGCACCACCAGGGAAGTCCTGACAGTCTGTTTTTGTGGCACGTGGAGTGGATGGCTGTTGCAGAGAATGCTTGAGGGAAACCCAAGGTGGTTTGGTGCACGCTAAACATAACCGGCAGGGAGGCTCCTGAGCCTGTGATGTTAAAGCCAGCAAAGCCCCCATGTGGAGGGTGGGTGTATTTAGGGTTCAGGCAGAAATGGACACCTCCCAGAGTGTGTGCTGGCATCAGGGCTCACAGGCGGCCTTAGGCCAAGTTTAGTCTGTGTCCCTGGCTGTCAGCCTCCCTCCTCCTGCCTTTCCTGTCTGCTCCTTGGGGAACTTTATCTGGCACCGCCAGGAATCATGGTTTTGCCTCTGACTGCCCACTGCCTCCGTGTAGCCTGCTGTTCATGGTTTGGGTGGAGGAGCAGCTTCTCGGTCTCCCTGAGGACGGGGGTGGTCAGGGGGGCTGGACTCTGACCCTCCTTGGTCCTCCCTGTGGACTGGAGGCATCGTTGGGAAACTCCAGTTGGTCCTTTGACAGTTGATGAATATGGGCTTGGGGGTCCCTTCCCCCTGAGCAGTCCCTTCCTCACTTCAGTGTCATTCTTTGCTCCCAGGGAAAGATGGAGACCCTGAAAGACAAGACCCTGGAGGAGCTGGAGGAGATGCAGAATGACCCGGCGGTCATCGAGCGGCTGGCCCAAGACATCCCTGAGGTAGAGGAAGGCTGTCATGGGGCCAAGGATAGCAGATGGGACTGAGGCCCTTCTTTTTTTAATTTAATTTTATTAATTTTTATTGGAGTATAGTTTTTCCAATGCTTTACAATGTTGTGTTAGTTTCTGCTGTACAGCGAAGTGAATCAGCTATACATAGACATATATCCCATCTTTTTTGGATTTCCTTCCCGTTTAGGTCACCACAAAGCATTGAGTAGAATTCCCTGTGATATACAGTAGGTTCTCATTAGTTATCTTTTTTTTTTTTTTTTTTTGGCGGTACGTGGGCCTCTCACTGTTGTGGCCTCTCCCATTGTGGAGCACAGGCTCCAGACGTGCAGGCTCAGCGGCCGTGGCTCACGGGCCCAGCCGCTCTGCGGCACGTGAGATCTTCCCGGACCGGGGCACGAACCCGTGTCCCCTGCATCATCAGGCGGACTCTCAACCACTGCGCCACCAGGGAAGCCCCTACTTATCTATTTTATACATAGTGGTGTGTATACGTCAGTCCCAGTCTCCCAATTCGTCCCAGCCCTGAGGCCTTTCTTAAGGACACTGGCTTGTTGGGGGTTTGGACTGAGTTTATCTGCCTGTTCTGTGGCCTTCACCCTGGCCAGGCAGAGGAGCCCCTGGGGTCTCAATCTAGTTCCTGGGCCCTCTGGGAGTTCCGGGGGCACAGTGCCAGGAAGTCCAGGGCCCCCGCGTCAACTCTGGCGCCTGGTGCCTTCGGGGACCCGCATGCCCCAGGAGCCCCCCACACTGTTGCTCCAGCGTGGATTTGGAGGTGGTTTCTAAAAGCACTGGTACCGTTTTGTAACTGCCTTTCCCCAACTACCTGGCCTGGCCCTGCGTCTCCAGGAGGAGCCGTTCTGGGGCTGGGATTAGGCTCATCTCTGTTTAATCCCTTCCCTATGATGACAGACACCTAACCGTCTCAGTTCCTAATCATGGTCCTCACGGGAATAAAACAACCCTTCTGAACGTGCAGAGCTTTACATTTTATAAAGGGCTCTCCCCACCCTTTCCGTCGCCTTGACCCCATGACTCCCCTGCGAGGTCAGAGAGGTCAGGTGACCAGATGTGGCTGCAGAGCTGGACGTGCCCACGGTCACTCCTTGAGTGGCTGCAGCCTGTCCGCGGCTCTGCACGCTGCCGCCTCCCGCCCCCGATGCTTGGGAGACACGGACGCAAATAATGCCGAGCTCATTGGTTAGCCTTTGGAATGTGTTTCCATTTTTGCTGATAAATGGGCACGGTGTGTCTCTTCTGCACATTCACAGTATCTGACCCCAAAAAAGGGAAGCCTCGCCAGCCAGCTTCTCCTGCCCACGCGGACCACTTCCCTCTCTGTAAGGGGTTGTGCAACCCGGACGTGGTCCCTGCGCCTTCCTGACTGGTGCTCTGGCCGCTCCCACCGCCCCTCTCCCCGCCAGGAGCAGCCTTTGCCGGGGCTGGAGGGCACGGAGCACAGGGCGTGGATGTGGTGCGACCTGCTGCCCCAAGCTCGTCTGGCGAGGGTGTGAGCAAGGCTGTCTTGGTTAAGCTCCAAGGCCGCCTCTCCGGGTGGGTGAGGCCGTGAGCTCAGCCAGGGTCCGGCCCTGAGCTGCCTCGATGCTGGCCTTCACCCCCTTGTCTAACACGCGGTAAGCACCAAGTGCTTCTCGAATCTGCCACGAGCACAGTGTGCTGGGAACTGCAAGGCCTGCTGTCAAGTGCACAGAACTTCACAGCAACAGGCCGAATTACATAACTGTATAGAATTTGTTGACTTCCAAGCTAGACAGGCTGATGGAAGGTGTGGCGAAGCCTAGAATGACGGAAAATGTAGGCAGAAACAACACCTTGGGCAAAAGGCAAGTTGAGTTTTGTGGTGTGCAGCCGTGCCTGACTAATCGATGTGAATTCTCTGAGGGGAAGAACACTCATGGGATCAAGGGAAAAATGAAGGAGGGCGAGCTCCCTAGACTTTCAAAACCCCTTGGACTAGGTTCCTGGCACGGGCTATAAGACGGTAATTGAGTCGCCATGGGATTGTGAGGGGAGATGGGAGCTCTTTGAGTTGGGGGTGTGGACTTTGCTCGGAGAAAAGAGTAGGGGACCTCTCTCCATGTGGAAGAGTGTGAATGTCGGGGTCTTCTGGTGGGGTGCTTGAACTGTCTTATTGACCGATCAAGGGCTTCATAGTGAACCCCTAATGGAGAAAGATTTGGGGGAGGCTCTGGGGAAAGGGGGCAGAAACGGGTAGGACCAGGTTTAGGGGAAAGTGACACGGCATAGATTTACTGGTTAAGATCCAGGGAAAAGGCGGCGGAGGTATACAGAGGACATGTCCACTGAGGATCTGGGGCCCCGTAAGGGGCAGCTGAGCAGAGGGCTTCAGGCCCCCCGCTCTGTGTCAGACACATAAGAAAAGCTCTCAGCTGATGAAAGTGAGACTGGAACTCCGCAGTGCGGGCGTCCCTGAGTCAGGGCACTTGCTCAGTGGCCCCAGAGGGTATTGGTGGCAGCAAGGCAGACAACCCAGGAGTGGGGCCAGACCTGAGAGCCCGTGGCCAGGCCCCATGACTTCTGGTAGCCGTGGTGTCTCTCTTTCCAGTCTGGAGCAGGGGAGCAGGCTCCAGGCCCACCACAGAGCGCAGCGCTCGCGGCCCTGTGGCAGGGGGCCGGCAGGATGGCAGCCCCCGGAAGCCCCCTCCTCCAGGACGCCCATGGCCTTCCTGCTTCTGATTGGGGACGAGCCAGTCAGGCTTGGCTCGCCATGTGCCGACCATGGTGGAGAAGCTGCCCAGTGGCTCCCGCGTGGAAGCTGGTCTTGCCAAGCTGTGCCCTGAGCCCTGCTGTGGGTGCTGGTGCCACTGGTGCTGCTGGCGTCCCCGTTCCCTCAGGGGTGTGGGTCTGACTCTCTGCCCTCCTGTCAGTAAAGAGGACTCCCTGACAAACGGACAGGGCTTCAGGTCAGAGCGGGTCTGGGAAGGGTTCCCGAGGCTGCCACCTCACCGGCTGGTGACAACAAAGGACCTGGACGAGGGAAAAGTGCTGCTCAGCTTGGGGGCATGCTTTCCGTGGGGCACATCCAGGTGCAAAGGTTGGCATCAGAGCCTCGGGGGCCACGGGTTGCTTGTGCTGGTGGGAGTCCTCAGCTGGTCCTGGGGACCCCCCTGCAGTTCTTGGGGGCCTCTCTGTTAGCTCATCTGAGCAGCTTCTCTGTAGGACACACCTGTGGAGGAGGCAGGGACAGGTCTCTCTGGAGTCAGTGTCACGGGCTGGCCCTGGCATTCTCAGTCCTCACACTAACTTTATTTGGGGGCTTCGTTGCGCGTCTGGCCTGTGGTCTGGTCTGGGCCACATCAGTGCACCTCAGAGAAGGTCTCTTCACTCTGAATCCCGGGGACAGGTGGTTGGGACTTGGTCCCTTCCCTCCTAGGAAGGCTCTGACTTTCTCTGCCCCCCTTCCTGGAGCTCTGCACAGCCCACGGGGGGGTCTCCTCCCTCTCGTCATGTGGCCCTTTGCATGCATCCACCACGTAGGCTGTGGGGTTAAGGACTCGGTGAGGTGTCTGGTTTGGAATGCTTTGCTCAGAGTTTGAACCTGGGTCCGTCTGACTCTCGTTGGGGGCTGAGTGTTGCCTGGCTCCCCCATGGTGAGTGACGGGTCCCGGAAGCCCCAGGTCCAGCCCCCGCGAGCTGAGTGGTGGTGTGGTGGGTCTCAAGGTCAGTGTCCTGCTCTGTAGGTCCAGGACCTGCAGCTGGAGCGGGAGATGGCACTGGCCACCAACCGGAGCCTGGCCGAGCAGAACCTGGAGTTCCAGGGTCCCCTGGAGCTCAGCCGCTCGAACCTCTCGGACAAGTACCAGGAGCTCCGGAAGCTGGTGGAGCGGTGCCAGGAGCAGAAGGCAAAGCTGGGTAAGCGACCGGCCCCGGGAGTGTGCGCTTGGGCCGCCTCTGTCCACTCAGGGTCCCCACTCCTCGTGGGGCTGGGGGAGCTGCTGGAGTCACGTGGAAGGACAGATTCCCTCTCCCTCCCCAGGACAGGAAGGGGCCAGCAGTTACTGTGGGTCGCCACGTCCCCAGCCCTGGCTAAGTGCTTTAACAGCCATCTAAGGGTAGGTACTGTCGTCATTCTCACGTCATAGATGAGAAGAGTGAGGCTCAGGGAGATGCAGGAACGTGGCTAGGGCTCCACAGCTACGTAGAGGCGGAGTTGGGATTTGAATCCAGAGAGCATGCGTCCTGGGCTGCTGCTGGCCACTCAGCCAGCCCCGCGCTGGTGATTTGTGGAGCTGGTCCGGGCTCTCTGTGTCCCAACCTGCTGTCTGTGAAGGTGAGGGGCTGTCCTGGTCCTGAAGGTGGGGGACTTGACGCTCAGGCAGATGAAGTAACTCCCTGAGAGGAAGAACAGGATTGGGGGGTGGGGGGGGTGGGCTCCAAAGCCTGAGGCCTCTTGCTTCCTGGGCTGGCGTGGATGGGCTCAGCTGAGCTCGTCTCTGCTCAGGAAGGGAACCGACCGAAAGGGGCTCTGCCGCGGACCCCAGGGCGGTGGCTGGGCCCCCAGCACACAGGACCCTCGGAGAGCCTTGCAGAAACCTTGGCCGCCACCACGGAATCCAGAGGCACTTTAGAAATGTCAACCTTTCTGCCTTTCCTTCCAGAGAAATTTTCTTCAGCACTGCAGCTAGGAACCTTGCTGGACCTTCTGCAGATAGAAAGCATGAAGATTGAAGAAGAGTCTGAGGTGAGATGGCCGTTGACACCCTGTCTTCCTTGAACAGTTGCCCCCGCAGCAGGAGCCCTCGTCCTGAGCACCGGTGTCCGCAGGGCGTGGGACCAGGGCTTTAGTCACGGCAGTGGTGAATGGCACCTCTACCGAGTCCCAGTGGAGGCCCTTTTGCATGCAGAGAACAGGAACCCAGCATCACTGGCTGAAGCAGAAATGGGCGACAGACAGCACAGCTGCGGGGCAGCTGACAGGCCTGGGTGGGAGGGCAGTGCAGTAGGAGCCCTCCAGGGCTGAAGCCAGGCCCCCAGCCCCTCCCCTCTCCTGGGGCTGCCGGCTCTCTCTCTTCTGCTTCCCTCCGGGCCTCTCTTCACTTTCTGTGGGCAGACTGGCTCTCTCCACATGGCCATGCTCTGGGTGGAAGATGCTCCCAGGTCCCACAGCCCCTGGGCTGGGCTGTGCTAGTGACCAGGGGGCCAGTGTTCATGTGGCCAGTCGACACACCGTGCAGCAGCTGCTGTGAGCCTGGCACGATGCCGGGGTGGGGACGGCGGTGGCCATGACAGGTGGTCCCCGCCTTCTGGGAGCTGATGTCCGGGTGAGGGAGACAATAAATGAACACACGCTTGTATAATATAACAGCAGTGAGAAGGGCCATAGAGAGAAATTCCCAAAGCGGGGGGCGGGCCAGAGAAGACAGGCAGCTCCTGAGCCTGGCTGGGGTGGGAGGGCCGCAGCTGACCTCTGACCCGGGGGTATTCAGGTGGCCTCGATCCCGGCAGACCCCTGTAGCCACTGGAGCTTATGTCTTCCAGGCCATGGCTGAGAAGTTCCTGGAGGGCGAGGTGCCCTTGGACACGTTTCTGGAGAACTTCTCCTCCATGAGGATACTGTCCCATCTGCGCCGGGTTCGCGTGGAGAAGCTCCAGGATGTGATGAGGAAGCCCAGGGCCTCCGTGGAGCTGGCTGGGGGCGCCCCTCCTCCCCGCCCACCTCCCCCGTCTCTCCCGGGCCCCCAGGCCACGCCCCCTGTCTCCGAAGATCAGCAGCCACCGGAGGCCCCTCCCTACCCGTTGCCCTACAGCCCCTCTCCAGCCTTGCCCGTGGGCCCCACCCCACAAGGGGCGCTCCCCCCGGCCCCGTTCCCTGTGGTGTCCCAGCCCTCTTTTTCCTACAGCGGGCCTTTGGGTCCCCCGTACCCGTCAGTCCAGCCAGGACCCAGGGCTGCCGCGGGCTACTCCTGGTCCCCACAGAGGAGCATGCCGCCCCGGCCGGCCTATCCCGTGGCCCCCGCTGGTGCCTCCAGCCCTGGGTACCCCGTGGCGGGGGGCCGGGCCCCCGGTCCTGGTTATCCTCAACAGCCCCCCTACCTCTCCACAGGAGGAAAACCTCCGTACCCAACACAGCCCCAGCCCTCAGGCCCCCTTCAGTCGCCCTATCCCCCTGGGCCTGCCCCTCCCTATGGTTTTCCACTGCCTCAGGGTCCTGCCTGGCCTGGGTATTAGGCACCGTCCTGGCCCTTGGCCCTTCCCTACTTCCACCAGTACCACAACCTTTGGCCCACCCCCTGCTGAGACTCGAGGGTCAACTGGAAGTGGAGTTGGCTCCCCGTGGACTTGTGTCATGCGTGGGGGCCTGGAGGGACCTGGCTGGGAGCACACAGGCCTGGCAAGGCACCGGGCAGTGTGACTGGCTTGGCTCTGCCAGACGGTCCCAGTGCTTGCTGGCCTCCTGGGGGAAGGGCGCGCCTGGTTTCGGTGACTGGCTTTGGCTTTCCTGGTTCTCACCGGGCAGGGCGTTCGGTCCTCTCTGTGAGCTGCTCACCCCCTCCCTCTCCTCTGGGATTTGGCACGTTCGACCGAGGTACCCACGCTAAGGGATGCAGCTCTCTGTGTCTCTTGGGTCCATTCAAGGATGGCCTGCCCCACGCACCATGGCAGGGTTGGATCAGGGGGAGAGAACAGAGTTAGGAAAAACACTTAATGATTTTTAAGTCACGCACAACCATAATTGAACCCCGACAGGCTGATGTCAGTTGAGCCTGTCCTGTGTGCCGGTTTGAACGACAGCAGCAGAGCCAGCGCAGTGAGCGGGCCGGGGATTGTGGAGGCGGGCCCCAGCCCTTGCTCGCCCTGGTTGGAGGATCCGGGGGCTGCCCCGGACTCTTTGGCTGGAGGAGGCCCAGGAGACTGCGGCCACTTCGGGAGCTCATTTAGGAGTGGAGGGCCGAGTCACCTCCCCGGCCACCTCTCTTGTCTGGTGTGACCTGCTTCCGGTTGACTTCTGAGGCCCACCCCATCCGTCCGCTCCCTTAGTGCCTTGAACCTCGTTCACAGCAGCCCTCACTTCATCCCCTTCCTTTGGCTGCCTGATGTAACTCTTCCCCACCCCCAAAAGCCCTCCTAAGAGAGACATCAAAAGATACCCTAACAGTTTCTTCCCACGTGGTGCTTTGTAAAACGCCATCACTACGTCGGAGTCGTTTCTTTGCATCTCTCTCGTCTTCAGAACGTATAGGGCAGGGATTGTGACTCTGAGCCACGTGCAGCCCCCAGCACGTTGGGGATTTTCAGCACATTCAGTAATAAAAATGGCAATACACCAAAGGGGGGGTGTGATGAATAAAGCATTACCTTGGTTGCTGCAGATGTGAACCAGGTCTCAAGGGCAGACTCTGGAGCTGCTATCTGTTAGGAAGTCATATGTGCCTTGAATTGTCCACTACTCAAGTACCCAGCATCTGGTGGGCCTGGGGTGCTGGGGGCCAACGAGGAAACTCGACCTTCTGGTGCCTGCCCCCCTCCCCGGCCTGCGTGCCATCAGTGGGTGCGTGCGACGAGATGCTCGATTAGCCCTGTCGGTCCCTGACCAGCTGTGCTTGCTTCTCATAAGTTATTTATACAGAGGAATCACTAAGGGACTCTACTGGTTCGAGTGCTTCTGAATTGGATGAACGATCGCCGGTATGTTTGTATTATATAATTAATTGCCATAATAAACTTTGATGAGTTAAAAGTAGTGTTGTGGTTCCAGTGAATTTGAGAAGTGAAGACGTGGCTGCCAGCGGGGGGCATTGATTTTGTCGACTGAACGAAAAATGCACAACGTAAGACTCGTGGATTTCAGTTTTATTTGGAGACCTTACTGCAGACTACCGCCTGGGGAACAACCTCTCAGTAGCTCTGAGAAACTGCTCCAAGGAGTTAGGGGGAGAAGCCAGTATATACATGATTTCAGCTAAGGAATAGGTGCAATCAGGCACCTCTAGGTGTCACCCTAGAGTCGTTTCAGCTCTTCTGTGTGTCCCCGTTTCTCCCTCTGGCAGTCTAAAACCACTGTGGGCACACAGAGAGAGCCCGGGATGGCCAATCCCTATGTGTGGGTCCCTGGATGGGCTAGTTTTTAAAATTAATGAGTGGGTTTCCCTATGGGACTGCTGCACGGTATGAGGATTCGCTTTTACCGCTTCCGTAAATTTCTCAGTTGCCTGAGAAAGTCGTAACTGGCTGGTAAGAGCCGTGTCCGTTTTTGGAGCCGAAAGCTCTCATCTGGTATCTTCGCTTTTGTCCTGACAAGCCCTGTTCAATTGCCAACTTGATGAAAGACGTCAGGCCGGCCTCCTACCTAATCACCCAGTCAGAACCTTCCCGGTGTCTTTCAACCGGATAGTTTTCTGAGTGTCTTTCAACCAAGCACTTTCTCTGTATCTTTCAACTGAGAAGTCAGGTACCTTTTTCATCTACTACCGAATGGAACTCAGGATTGCCAACCAAGATGGGAGCTCTGAGACTCAGGAGAGACTCACCCAGTCGTCTGGACTCACTGAGGAGGCAGATGACACAAGGGGCTCCAGATCATTGGAGAGTTCGGGTGAAGGAGAGAAGTCTGCTCGGGGTCCCTTTGTGGTCACCCAAACTGTCAGCTGAAAGAAAACGCACAGTGCAAGAGCTGTGGATTTCGGTTTTATCGAGGGACCTTACTATATGTGGACTATTGCCCGGGAAACAGCCACTCGGTAGCTCTGAGCAGCCAGTATAGATAGGCTTTTGGCTATGGGGAGTGTATGCAGGCAGGCACACGTCTTGGTTAAAAATGACTGCTAGTCGCGAGGATCGGATATCTCAGTTAATGAGTTCAGTGCTTTTCTACGTATGCATGGGAAGGTGCAAGAATCTGGGTTCATTAAAATTTTTTCCTGAGGTATCTCTATCTCAGGAGCTTGTTTTTCCAAAGCACAAGTGCCTTTTTGTTTTTTCATCCTGCATGCATTTCAGGGTGCACTGTCGGTCAGCGACTGCACTGGCTAATGACTTGATCCTTGTAGAACGGGATGGTGGGCAACGTTCTTTGTTTTGCGGTTTCTTCTGTAGCCTTCAGGCCTCTCTGGTTCATGGTCACAAAGCCCCATCTTTCTGAATATTGTTTCTTGAGCTGCTGCCGTCCGCCGCCCCTTCACCCCCGGGGCCTGGCTCTTACAGCATTTCCCTTTCCACTTTTGCCCCGGTTTTTTTTTTTTTTTCCATCTGAGGCATTTTCGCGCTGGAGCCTGCACATTTGCCTTGTCCTGGGTGGAGAGCTTGGGCGGTGCAAGGCCACAGAGCCCCACTAGTAGGCATGCGAGCCTCAGCGGAGCACAGATGGGGCCCCATTCTTGCCACCTGCTGGGCTGACCGGGGACTGTCAGCTTGTCCAGGAAGGACCGCCCAGCTTGGGTTCGAATCTTCGCCTCCGGTTTCTAAACGCGGATGGAGGGGCAGCAGGCTGCTAAACTGGCTGTGGAGCCAAGCGGTTTTCTGCCTTACCCAGCCTGCCTCCCTCGCCAGCTCCCCCTGAGCTCAGCTGCTCATCATGAGGCCTGGGAGGGCGTTTTCTTTCAGCAGGAAGAGCAGCTTCAGGGGAGTCCGGAGACCAGGTGTCTAATGGACCCCTGAGTCAGCCCTTCTGTTTCCTTCCCTGCAAGGTGACGAGGGCAGGCTGCCTGTGGAGGATGCGCAGAGATGCTGAGAATCACCAGCATTGAATACTCAGCGGGGCTGCACCTTGTATTAGCCTTTGATGTGCATCCTCTCAGCAGCCCTTCAACCCCCAAGTTTAAACAAGGGGAGGAGACTGCAGGGTGGGTAGTTCAGCAGGTCACTCAGCCTGGGGAGGTGGGGACAAGACTTGCACCTGCTCTGATCTGGCTGCAGGGGATCCTCTGAGATGCCACTGTGGTACCAGAAATCGTCAGGCTTCAAGAGGCCACAGTCCTGAGAAAAGCTTGGGTAATCTATGCTGCGAATCCCCCCTGGACTCCGGTCAAAGGGTTACTGCCCTTTGCCCCCTCCTGAACTCTGACCTTGCCTTGCAAGCGTATCAGGGACTGAGGACGCAGGACACCAGGAAGAGCTAGGAGACCCCTGGGCTTTGTAGGAAGAAGCTGAAAATCTCACGGGCTGGGGGAGGGGGCACAATCAAGTCGGTGCTGTGGGCTGGTCCCAGAGCGGTGGTCGGGGGTACCAGGGGCCGAAGAGAGGAAGCAGCACTTTCTAAGCAGCTCGGCGGAGAGCTGCTCGGTCACCCAGGGCGTGCCACCCCTGCTGCTCTCGCCTCTCCCTCCCCAGGCCCTCCCCACCCCTTCCTTCCTGTCCTGCACCCGCCACATGAAATCAATGGGCGTCCTCTGCCAGACCTCAGTGGGCTTCTTTTTTTTTTTTTTTTTTTTTTTGGTTCGCGCTACGCGGGCCTCTCACTGTTGTGGCCTCTCCCGTTGCGGAGCACAGGCTCCGGACGTGCAGGCTCAGCAGCTATGGCTCCCGGGCCCAGCCGCTCTGCGGCATGTGGGATCCTCCCAGACCGGGGCACGAACCCGTGTCCCCTGCATCGGCAGGCGGACCCTCAACCACTGCGCCACCAGGGAAGCCCCCGCAGTGGGCTTCTTGCTGCCGTGTGGGCTGCACGGGGACAGACCCTAAGTGTCAAGTTCAGAGCCTCACAGAGATTCCTAGCGTGGTGAGAAGGACACTTAGTTGCGGCGAGGCCATTTGAAATGGCCTTTCAGTGCCACTCGGTACTCCCAGACCCTAGCGGCGTGACAGGTTTGAAGCTAGACCCGGTCCTTGGTAGTGCGAGTGAGCTTTCCTTTTGGGGTCCCCAGTTTCCTTGACTTAACATGCGGAGAACATGCTAGAATCAGGTTGCCCGTGAGGGTCAGGTAGGCAACGATTTAGGGGAGTGGGCCGGGGCAGATGAGTGCTGCCCTCTCTGGCTGAGGTAGAGGGTGTATCCTCTGCTCTGCTCTGGGCTGGGGGTGGAGGGGTTGGGGGCCGCAGGCTGGAACGTGGCCCCCGGGGTGGGCCCAGGTCACAGTAGGGCATCCTCTGCGGCTGAGGGAGACCGTGCAGTTGCTCATCAGAGGAGCAGTGCCGACCAGCGGCCTGTGGGCTGTGTCTGCCCACCGAGGCTGGCACTTGACAAAGGTGCCTCCGAGGCTGAGGTAGCTCCTATTCAGTTGCTTAACCAAACATCTTTTTGGAAATGCATCACCCAAGCCCACCACCACTTGCAAAACAGTTGTGTAGAGAGACTTTCTGCTCAACGCAGCTCTTTTTTGGGGTGGTGTGTTTTTTAGTAGGCCATGGTGGCTGTGAGGCCTCTGAACGTGGCCAGACTAGAGATTAAAGAGCTTTTATCCGGAAAGGGGCTGGTGAGAGACATTTGGTGCCTCGGGCCTTTGCCCCTCCCTGAGAGCAGCCTCCCAGTTCCCTTTTGAGGAGCCCCTTCAGTATAGGAATCTCTGCCAGGTGACTCCTGGTACCCAGGTGACTAAGTGTCCCTGTTTCCGGATTCCCTGCATGGTCAGGGGCGGAGCCACAGCCTGGGCTCTCTCGGGACAGAGTCCTGAGCAGGGGGTGGGTGACAGGTCGGTTGGAGGGTGTCCGTGGGGGCAGAGTGCTGGCCAGGCTCTTCTGGCATGCTTGTGCCACTCCAGCTCCGCGATTCTGTGAGCACCCCCCTCATCCCCACCATATCCTTCTAGGAACTTCCTTTTGCTCCACCAGAGTTGCTTCTGTGTCTTGGACCATTGATATCTCCTGGTGGATATGGGGCCAAATCGAGTGGAGAAAGGCCCCAGCCCCAAGATATCTTCTCAGGGCCAGTGAGGCCCGGCCAGTCCTCTCCCTTCACTAGACCCTTAAGTTCCGAGTCAGATGTCCTCCTCTGGCTCGTCTAAGGAAACCCAGGCACTGCAGGATTAGGTATGTGTCTAGGCTTGCTGGGGTGTCGAGGGGACTATTTCAGTTAAGGGAATTACTTAACCCACAGGAATGTTAAGTCCTGGTCTCTTACTCTCAGGTTAGAAGGTTAACTGATTGGCTGAAATGACCTGAGCTTTGGACTTTTAACAGCTGTGCGAACGCAAATCCCAAATCGGCTAGGATTTACTAGGTACCCACTTTGTGCAGGGCCCTGAGGTGGCACTGGTGCCCTTTGGGCTTGACAGCCAGTGGTCCCTGCTCTCGGTCAAGTGAGGGGCTGCAAGGGGAGGGGGCACAGATCGAGGGCTGGTGACGAGGCTCTGGGTCAGGCAGCCACACGTGCTGGCTGGTGGTTGCTGTGCTGTGCTAGGCGGTCCTGTGTCAGTGTTGCACCCTCTGACCATGAGGCTGCAGAGCCCTCGCCCCCTGGTAGGTGCCCCTTCCCAATGGCACCCCCAGAGGGATCCACAGGGGTGGACCCTGGATTGAGGAGGCCGGGCACTCTAGTTCTCAGGAAGCAGAAAAATCATTATTTACAAAGAACATATTAAAAATGCACGAGAGAAATCAGCCCTTGCTTCCCACCACCCCCAAGGTGTGAGCATCCTTGTGGGTCCTCATGAGGCAGAGTTGGAGAAGAGAGCTGAGTCCCACAGACGGGGGAGGGAGCTGCCCGGGCCTGGACCCCGTGTGTCTCTGCTTGGGAGGGATGCTTGCTTCAGGGCTCTGCCCTTTCGCAGGTTCCACACCTGGAGGGGGGCCAGCTGAGCTGTGTTGGGGTCTTCGCCTGGGCTGGTGAAGATGTGGAGAGATGTCCGAGCTGGCCTGCCTCTGCAGGGCAGTAGGATATGTTGGAAAGTCACGTCCATGGTCCTGCCGGGCAAGGACCTGGACATTGTTTTCCAAGCAGTGACTGCAGAGTATTCTCAGGACAAAAGGTCTGGCTCTTGATGTTTGTTCCTGGGTCCTGGTGCTGTGTGGTGAGAAGGAAGTGTGTCGGCGGAGGAAGCCTCATACTGTGGAGATGGTTCAGGGAGGTGGGGGCCCAAAGCCCCCAGCCCAATGTCAGAGATAGCGGCTTCTCCTTCCTGCTGGTGTACGTCCATCAGGATACTCTCAGGGGTGCTTTTTTAAAAAAAATCGAGGTATAGTTGATTTACAATATTATGTTAGTTTCAGGTGTACAACATAGTGATTCAAAATGTTTATAAATTATACTCCATTTATAGTTATTATAAAATACTGGCTATATTCCCTGTGGTGTACAATACATCCTCCTAGCTTATTTCTTTTATACATAGTCGTTTGTACCTCTTAAATTTCCCCTGCCCTTAGCTTTTTTTTTTTTTTGCGGTACGCGGGCCTCTCACTGTGGTGGCCTCTCCTGTTGCGGAGCACAGGCTCCGGACGCGCAGGCTCAGCGACCATGGCTCACGGGCCCAGCCGCTCCGCGGCATGTGGGATCTTCCCGGACCGGGGCACGAACCTGTGTCCCCTGCATCGGCAGGCAGACTCTCAACCACTGCACCACCAGGGAAGCCCAGGGGGCTCTTTTATGTAGTCTTCTGAGATGGAGTTTAAGGTCCATGACCCCTCTGCTCAAATGGCCAGATCGGCTCCTGTCACCTAAATTGCTGTTGCTTAAGCTCCTTTACAAGAGTCTAGGTAATCGTCCCCCAGCCCCCCACCCAGGTCATGAACGGGCAGGGTGAGCAGAGGTGAGGAACCAGGTGGCTGGTGCTTATCCCCAGGGCTCTGCCGGGGTCCAGGCTCACCTTTTACAGCCTCTGAGCCCCGTGCAGATCATAGTCACTGTCAGAGGAGTTATCGGGCTGGGCGGAGACACGATGCAGGACCCCTTCCAGAGCTGTGGAAAGAAAGGAGGCCATTTGAGCAGGGTTAGCCCTCCAGGCGACACAGAGAGAGCCCCTCAGAGCCAAGAGCCCTGCGGGGGCTGGAAGATCACAGAGGCTTTCTGAGCCCGTGGCTCAACAGCCCTGAAACTGTTGTGATCAAATCAGCTAGTGTCCTCTAATGACGCACAATGCCAGGCTCCCTGGGGCTTAATTGTCAGCGCCAGTCAGGGAGCATTCGATACTGGGCTCTGTGGGCCACTGATGGATGCTCTGTTCTGCCTCCAAGGGATCCGAGGGGCCTCATTTATTGAGAAACAGGTCCTTTAGGTCACAGCGGTGCTGGGGTTAATGACATCCCGGCACATTCTTCTCTCTGGCTGAGTGGCCCGTTAAGGCTGTATCCCTTCCATACCCTGCCGTGGCCGGCTGTTAAAGGGGCCGTTTGATCCTTCTGCACCACCCCCCCCCGGCCCCGCCACCCCGCTCGGCCTCCCTTCTTTCTCCAGGCGGTCATGTGACCCTCTGCTTCGTTCCTAGGAGCGCCAGCTGGTGCTTACCTGGAAAAGCTGAGATTTGGGAGTTCCTGGGAGGCTGACTGTATTCGTTCTCCACGTGGGAGGCCGTGGGGTTCTCAGCCTGGGACCGGACAGTCACCGTGTGGTTGCGGTGGAAAGACACTGAGCAGATGTGGGAGGTGGTATCATTAGACGTGATGCCCTGTCCTCCTCCCCAACAGGGGCCCGACTCAAATTTCCTGTTCCCACTGTGTCACGTGTGGGTGGGGGCCAAGGGCCCCCTGAGCTCCTTCAGTGCGTCCCTTTTTCCCTTTCTTCCCGGGGAGGCTCATTCTAGCAGGGCTCAGGCTTTTAGAGCAGCTTTGGGTCGGCTGGCAAGCTGACTGGCGGGCAGGCCATCCATCAGACAGTCAGTCAGTTATCAAACATTTATCAAGCAGGGAATTGGAACATGAGTGACAGGGCAGATGTGGTTCCTGCCCTCCCGGAACGGAGGGTCTTTATATTGTAAGAAAGACTTGACAACACAGAGCCTTCTTGAAGGAATTGGCCCTTGACACATAAAGTGGGGGAGAAGGCGGAGTAGAGGCAGGAGGAGGGCTGTGGTTCTACCCACAAAGGGGGCTCTGGGGCTTCCCTGGTGGCGCAGTGGTTGAGAGCCTGCCTGCCGATGCAGGGGATGCGGGTTCGTGCCCCGGTCCAGGAGGATCCCACATGCCACGGAGCGGCTGCGCCCGTGAGCCATGGCCGCTGAGCCTGCATGTCCGGAGCCTGTGCTCCGCAACGGGAGAGGCCACAACAGTGAGAGGCCCACGTACAACAACAACAACAACAAAAAGGGGGCTCTGGCTGTGGCCAAAGGAGAGAGGTTGGAGACCAGGGGTGGGGACAGGGCCGGCTGCATCCAAATGTCTTAAAACTGGCCTTGTAAAGTTGTTCCACAGTAAAGACGTTCCATGCTAAATCTAGCTTGGACAACCCTTCTTAACATATGTCCGCTTTGGAGATGAACCACGCAAAAATGCCCATGAAGGTTCTGACAAGTCCTGAAGTAAAGAACTGTGTCTAGCTTTGCTTAACTCACTGATTTCAGAGTCTCTTTGATCACGGGGCCCTCTTCTCTGAGTACCACCCGTTAACACCTGTGGCCACAGTCACACCTTAGACGAGCACAGTGGAGCTCAGAGGTCTCAAGCAGCCACTGGCTCTGTCCATGGTCGGCAGTGACCCGTGACCCTGCTCCATGGCCTCCTTCCCGAGTCCCGTGGCTACTGGCCTGGGCCGAGGGAGGATCCTGCCTCCGGGGCTACTTACTGTTCTGGTTCATTCCCGTCGGGCCAATCCACTGGCGCTGCTTCTTCTGGCGGACTGGGTGACAGACAGGAAAGGCACGTTGCGGGGGGAGGGGGGTTGAGACAGGCGTGGGCAAGGGGGCCGGGAGCCAGGGAAGGAGGGAGGAGGTGGCAGGTGCATGCTGAGGGGCCGGTTCTCCAGGAGAAACCACCGCGGGGTGCTTAGAACCAGAATTAAGACCTGGGAGGGCACCAGGGACCCAGCCATCGCTGCCCACCTCTGGCAGTGGGCAGCCTCTCTAATCTCACACCCTTGTCTCTGAATGATTTCCTCCTGAGTTCTGCAAGGCCAGGATGATACCCACTACCTTCACAAGGTCTGCGGTCGCCCATTTGTTGTATGAGGAAACCAGAGCTCAGGGAGGAAGTGGTTCGATTAGCTGCCAAGTGGTGGAGCCGGCCTGGGACACGTGTCTTCTGGGATCAGACCCTCTGGACCCACCACAGTCTAAAGAATGCCCATACCCTCCCTTTGGGCTGGAGTGCGTCCCAGCTGGGCCCCTGGATGTGGGCGAATCAGTGATTTTTCTGACTTTCTGTTTGTTACTTGGTGCGGGGAAAGGCTGGTGAGAAGGAGAGGGGCAGGGCTGGGTGGTGAAGCAGAGGTGCTCCCAGCCGGCTTTCTGGAGGTGGGAACCCTCCTCTATGGGGCTTGTGGGCAACCCGTCCAGTCTCCCCACGCAGGGGCTTGAAAGGGAGGAGGTTCGGGGCACCTACACCTACATTTCTTCACCAGCTTCTTGTAGGCGAGGGGGCCACACAGCAGCAGCAGCACTACCACAAGCACGAGGGCCAGGATGATGCTCGTCACTGTACCTGCACCCGGGCCCGCTGGGCTTGAGTTCTGGCCTGCAGGAGGCAGAGTTAGGTCAGCCCCAGCCTGGGAGGCATCAAAACTGTCCGTTCAGAGGGAAGCTCCTGGCTGGCTGGCTGGCTGGCTTCCCCCAGTAATTCACCAGCATGTGCAGAAGGCAGTTTGCTATCTGCTGTCTCTCTACCCGTCTCTGAAATTCTCTGCTACCCGTTCATTTATCCACCATTTACTATGTAACAGTTGATCATCCAGCTATCATTTGCCCCTCCTGTGATCAACACTTTAAGTTTCCACCATTTTCTAGTTACTTATGAGTGATCACCTTGCCATCATATACAAATAGCCATCCATCCATTCATTGCTCTCTTTTCTGTTAGTCAATTACCATGAATGTAGCAAATATGTACCCCTCTCCCTTACTTTTCTACTTTCCATCTGGAAGAGCAGAAGACGGAATGAGAGCTCTGTCATTCATTAGCTGCCTGACAATGACGGCCAGTCTCCTACTGATGGTTCGTGCTCACTGCTGTCTGAGCACTCTTGGCCCCTCTCCCCTCATTTGTCATCCCTCCATCCTTTCCTAGGGCTCTCTCTTTAGTTCCTGGGGCCTGTTCTTCAGAAATGTGCTCATTGACTGAGTCTTAGAAGGAAAATCCAGAACTGCCCTCCACCCACCACACCATGGGCTGGGCCCAACTCACAGGTGACAAACACTCTCTTGCAGTGGGATTTTTTCTGCAGAAGCTGGTGGCACTGGGACAGCTTCCCTGGGGGACAGAAGAACCCCCTGGAGGTCTTCTCGCCGGTGTCCAGCAGCTGGTAGGAGCTGACGTTGCCGCACTGCTGCTCCTGGCACACTTCCTCCCACCTCGCCATGCCCTTGGCTGAGGAGCTGTCGCACAGGGCGTCCCACTGCTTGCCCTGGCGCACCTCCACGGAGCCTTCACATGTGCCGCTGCCCCCCACCAGGCGGCTCTGCACCTTGGGCTGGAAATCTGGGGGGAGAGCAATGGGAGGTGAGGTGGCGGGCTCGGCGGGAGCTCCCTGGGCCCCGAGCCTGCATGCCTGGCCACTGGGACCCCGTGACACTGGCAAAGTGGGGGCCCTGGCAGGGCCCGGCTCTCAGGGGTCTGGGTACCACGTGGGACTGCCTTCCTTTCTGCCTTTCCCTTCTTCTGGCATCCTCTCTGGCATTTTCCCCATCAAGCCCTGTCCCTGGCGCCTCTGGGCTGCTGCAACAGCTTGGGCACGTTCGGTGAAGAGGCTGGCAGGATGGCAGTGCCCGTCAGCAGCCACCAGCAGGGAGTCGTCCCCCACCCAGGTGGCAGTAAGAGAAGAGGAGTGGGGAAATAGGCTCCACCTGGGTCTGCTTCCCTCTTTGAAAAGTCCTCTCATTCTCTTGCTGCTGCTTGCGAGCTGGGAGGGCTTTTCAGCGAGGGGAAACTGAGGCCCAGGGATGGGAAATACCTCCTGCTCTGAGTCCTGGAGATTCTCAGGTGGGACTGAATCCAAGAATCCTGCTGCCGAGGCCTCAAGCCTGGAGGGACCAGCTTTCATAACAGGGCCTGGTCCAACAGAAACTGATTCATTTTTGCCTATCAGGGTTGGGCCTGGAGGCCCACACATGCTCGAGTTAGAGCGAGTTGTGATCTCAGCAGCTTTGGCCAGTTTCTATAGCAACATCCATCTTCAAAGCTCTAATAAATCTTCTATTTAGAAAAAAAAATCCAAAGGCACGACTTCGGGGTATGGTATTGCAAGTTGTAGCCTACAGGAGGGCTCCTAGCAGAGGGGTGGGTGGGCCTGAGAGCCAGCCAGGTTTTCCCATCAGGCCAAGAGATCCTTGGGGGCTGCTTCTGCCTGGAGGGGGCAGCATCTTACTAATTCACACCATGTGCCCAGTGGTTTGGGGGCATCCCTGCCTGCAGGATAGCCCAGTGGTCCAGAGCAAATGCTTCCCAGATGTGTGCACATGAATCCCTGAGACTTTGCAGAAAGGCAGATCCTGATTAGTAGGTGGAGGGTGGGGCCTGGGAGTCTGTATTTCTAACCAGCCAGATGAAGCCAATGCTGCTGGTCCAGGACCACACCTGGAGTAGCCAAGGCTTACACAACAGGCTCTGGAGTGATGCTGCTTGAGGGGAAACCCCAGCTAGTGCTCTATGATACTGAGTAAGAAATTTAACCCCTCTGAGCCTCAGCTTCCTCATCTGTAAAGTGGGGATAATAATAGCACCCACCTTCTAAGCTTGTTGTGAAAATGAAGGAATGCCCTGAATAGTCCCCAGCGTGATGTAAGCACTCAGGAAGTATGACTTCTTAGAGTCTGGACTTTGCTAGACCATTTGAAGATAGGAGCCCACTGCGTCCCGACACATGCTGTGATTATCCTTATTTTGACCTGTGGTCCCTTTCCCCTCAGTTTCCCCATTGGTCCTCATTTTGGGATCCCCCAGACCAGCCTCTGGGCTCCTGCCCTCAACCACGCCGGCATCGCCAGTCTATTCTGGTCGGTGGCCTGTGACTCGGGAGCCTCCCCAGGAAGCCGTCTGGGGCCCTGCTCTGGCCTTTCTCTACCTGCTGTGCCTCAGGGACCTCCTATGTCTCACCATCGCTCCAACATCATCTGTCCCTGGGATTTATAAACTCCCCTCCTGCAAGGCTGGTCCCCTCCAAGCGCTCCATCCTGCTTGGACCCTTGATACAAGCCACAGTCCACCAAACTCACCAGCAGACCGTGCCTCCTCCTGCCACTTCCCCGTGTGGCAGCCGAGCCAGCGGTACATTTGGACTCGTTCTGCGTTACTTTGCAGAGATGCCCGGGGTGTTGGGTGTGACTGTGGCCTCCCCACCCCGTGGCCGCCCTACCTCTTAGAGGCCAATGATCAGCCCTCCATGTCCCTTGTGTTCTCCGTAGCGCTAGTGCCCTGTGCTGCATGTAGGGCTTTCAGGAATGTATGGTGACTGACCACATGGAGGCGCCCGTGAGTCTTGGCCCGGTCCCACTCACCAGAACAGATGAGGCCGAGAGCTTGGCCTCCTGCCTGGGGCTGAACTTTTCTGAAGCACTGCTCTGGGGAGGCACATCTTCTGTTCTGGATCTTCCACCGGATCGGCAAGGGGCCGCTCTCTCCTGGCTCTAGTGTCCTGGCTGCCTCGGTCTCTGGCAGAGGCTTCAGGAAAGAGCCACACTGGAGGGCTGCACAGATGAGGTCCCCCAGGTCCTGGATCCCGTCCTGGGTCTCGATGCCGACGGTGCCACCCAGGCTGCCGCTGTAGAACTCCACCAGGCCTGCACACCGCAGGCCCCCGGGTCGCGCCACCAGCTGCAGCCTGGGAGGAGCTGGGGAGGTGGGGAGGCACCTGAGTGCTGATGACCAGCAGCAGGGCCTTTCTTGCTCTGTGGTTCTAACACACAGACGGGTGAACGACTGGCCGACGGCCCTGGGAGGTGGTGAGGTCCCAAATAGTGCATGGAACATGCACTACAACTTTTCATGCTTATCTGAAATTTAAATGTAACTGAACATCCTGTGTTTTTATTTGCTAAATCCGACACCCTACCCCCAGGGCCCTCAGAATCCTTTTACCTGTGGGCTCCGGAGTGGTTATGGGCGGGGGGCTTGTGGGAAGAGGTGTTGTCCTCAGTGGCTCTGAAAAGAGATGCTCTGGTTAGGGAGGGGGCCAGGACCCTGGGAGGGAGGAGGGAAGAGTAGGGGGTGTGGGGAGAGTTGGGGTCAACAACCGGCCATGTTGAGAAAGACCTGGAACTCATTATGTAAGTACCACGGGCCCCATTAAGCCCACTTGACCCACGCGTTGTGTCTAAGCCTCCTGCGAGGCAGGCAGTACCCGCCCATTTTACAGTTGGGAAAACAGAGGTTAAGAGGAGACAGTGAAGTTAACCGTTGGCAGAACCAGCTCCTCGACCTTTTCCATCCCCAG
The DNA here is from genome assembly GCF_964165515.1 of Mesoplodon bidens. Taxonomy (NCBI): domain Eukaryota; kingdom Metazoa; phylum Chordata; class Mammalia; order Artiodactyla; family Ziphiidae; genus Mesoplodon; species Mesoplodon bidens. Next base: position 106,281,635 of record NC_138164.1, on the reverse strand, counting down.
ACAGGTGCCAGCACGCCCTCAGTCCTCCTCCTCCAGTTCCCCACCAGTGTATGTTTCTGAGAGGGTAGTTGTAAATCGGGGACCCCTTCCACATGCCTGCACAGGCCCCAGATCACAGGCGTGGGCAGCCTCCTCGGGGCTGGTGCCCAGGCCCAGGGAACCCACGGGGCCAGCTAGTTACCCACCTAAGCAGATGAGGGCCAGAGTGTCCCCCTGGTTCGCCTTGCTGTAGCTGCAGTTGGAGAAGGACCCCAGTTGTCCGCGGCAGGTGATCTGGCTCTGGGGTCGCTTCCCTTTGAAGTGACGGAAGTGGGAGAGAAGCAAGGGCTCCCTGCATCGCAGCTCCTGGCAGAGCTTCCAGGCCTGACCGGGGTCCTCCCGGTGGAACGGGCTTAGGCCCCAGCTCTTGCTATGCACCGTGTACCACTCGTCCTTGTAGTTGACCTCCAGATGGCCCTGGCACCGTGAGCCGGAGCCGCTTAGTCTCACTGTGAAGCCTAGGGGTCAAAGAGGTGGTGGGGGGGCAGTTGGGCTGGAAAGGGTCCTCCATGGGGGCCCCTCCCTGCACCTTCCCCATCTGGACCCCACCCCTAGCAAGGCTCCCGCTGCCCACGGGCTGCCTGCTTTGCTCCTCCCGTGAGTGTCGTCCTCTGGGACCTTGCAGAGACTTTCCAGAAACTCAGGTTGATGCTGCGCCTGATCCAGGCGGCCCCTTGAAACCAGGCCAGGAGGATGGAGCTTGAGACCTCAGAGCCGAGGGAACTCGGAGCAGTGAGCGAGGGGCTCTCAGCACCCACCGTCCTACAGAATCGCCCCTTCCTGGAAATTCTGTTTCAATAGACCCCAGATAGGGCCTGGAGCCTGATTTTTTTCTCTCTCTCTAACTTTTATTCTATTTTTTTCTGTTCATTTTTAAAATTGAAGTCTAGTTGACTTACCATGCTGTGCCAATCTCAGCTGTACAGCAAAGTGACTCAGTTATACACATACAGACATTCTTTATTTAATATTCTTTTCCATGATGGTTTATCCCAGGAGATTGGATAGAGTTCCCTGTGCTATACAGTAGGACCTTTTTCTTTATTCATTCTAAATGTAACAGTTTGCAGCTACCAACCCTAAACTCCCAGTCCATTCCTCTCCCTCCCCCTTTCCCCCTTGTCTTTACCTTTTAAGATCAATTTTATCGAGGTACAGTTTACATACAAGGACATGCACTCGTTTTAAGGGCACTTGTTCAATGGAATGTGACAAATGTATACACACCCCGCCATGCTCTAGACGGAAAACATGCCCATCACCTGGAAGCTCCCTCATGCCTCTTCACAGTCGATTTCCCTGAATCCAGCCTCAGGCAACCACTGATCTGCTTTCTGTCACTAAAGATGAGTTCTGCCTGTTCTCAAATGTTATATAAGTGGGATTGTACAGCAGGAACGATCGTGCTAGAGTTTGGAGCTAGGATGCCATTGCAGGCTTCCAGGTCCCGGCCCAAGGCCTACCAAGCCCTCTGTGGCCCCTTCTGGTTGCCTGGTAGCTTCACGAGATTCTCTCGGCACATTTGTCACCAAATACATTCAGCATGATGTTATCTCAGGAAATGTGAAAAAGAGAGGTCTGTGGTGAAGTGAGTCTGGGAACTGCTGAATCTGAAAATGCTTAACAGAGTTCATTGCAGGACTTCTCAGAGGCTTTATTAGGCCAGTGTCCCCTGTCAGGAGTCTGCAGTGGGTGATGTAGTATTGCCTACCCTTCGTCCAACGAGTTCTGTGGAACCCTGTTTGGGAAACACTAGCCTCTAGGATTAAAGTCCAACCTCTGAGGCAGGACATTTCGCACACTTTTACAATCTGGTGCAGCCTCTCTCTGCATCCCCAGCTGCAAATGTCTCTGGCCAGGGAGCATCTGGCAGGGCTGGGCAGGAAAAGGACTTTGCAAGGTGCATTTATGGCCAGTATCTTTTCTGTGCCTGGTGAGTGGGTCATAATAATAATTAGCATGACACCCAGCATTTGTGGGGTGCTTTACAGCCATCTAGGGCATCTGTCTGCAAATGGGCCTCTGAAGTGTGTGTGCATGCATGTGTGCGTGTGTAGGGGGTGTGGGCTGCACTCTCTCCTCTCTCTCTGTAAGGTGGGATTCGCTCTGATGGAGGGATGGCAGGTCCCCCTACAGCCTGGTGGAATCGTTTCACGCCCCCCTCTCCACGTGGCTCTTCCTTACCTTGGTCCTCTAAGTTGAGCCCTCTGAGGCCTCTGAGGCAGGAAGTGACTGCAGAAAGGAGAGAAGAGGGTCAGGAAGGGAAATCTCTCTCCTGCTTCGCCTCACCTCTACTCACAGCCTGATCAATGGCATTTTTGCCTCCAGCCACTGTCGTGGGCTTCAGGGGCAGGGATTTTCATACCCTAGATGGCAACCCTTAGGTGGGTCGTGAAACCAGTTCAGTGGGTTGCAACCATCAATTTTCCTTCTTGTTTTAAAACTTTACTTTTTATTTCTTTTAATTTTTTTTATTTTTGCGGTATGCGGGCCTCTCACTGTTGTGGTCTCTCCCGTTGCGGACCACAGGCTCCGGATGCGCAGGCTCAGCGGCCATGGCTCACGGGCCCAGCTGCTCTGCGGCACGTGGGATCCTCCCGGACCGGGGCACGAACCCGTGTCCCCTGCATCGGCAGGCGGACTCTCAACCACTGCGCCACCAGGGAAGCCCCAAAATTTTACTTTTTAAATGAACATGCAATAAATTCCATTTTCTTTTAGTGCACAATTCTATGAATATGAACACATACACAGATCTGCATAATCACCGTAACCATCAAGGCATACAACAGTCCCATCACCCCCCAAAATTTCCTCATGCTCTCCCTCTGTAGTAATATGCAGCATTGCAACCATCAATTTTTAAAAAATCATGTAGTAACACAACCATCAATTTTTAAAGAACTGAAATGGACTAGAATAGAAATGTCAGAATGCATCGTGTTTTGTGAGGATAAGGCTCACTTTGTGTGTGTTGGGTGGCAACATAAAAACATCCTGGGCTTCCCTGGTGGCGCAGTGGTTGAGAGTCCGCCTGCCGATGCAGGGGACACGGGTTCATGCCCCGGTCCGGGAAGATCCCACATGCGGCGGAGCGGCTGGGCCCGTGAGCCATGGCCGCTGAGCCTGCGCGTCTGGAGCCTGTGCTCCACAACAGGAGAGGCCACAGCAGTGAGAGGCCCGCGTACCGCAAACGAACAAACAAACAAAAAACCATACTGAGTGTTGCTTTCAATCAAAAAAAGTTTGAACGTCATAGTTCTAGAGAGCTGAGAAATGAGCCAGAATGGGAACCCAGAACATTTGTTACTTTCTAGAATTCCCAAGGCAGGATAAGAATGATAGCAATTTCTCTTTAACAGCTCCCAGTTCTAGAGGAGGAAATCAGAGCTCAGAGAGGCAGAGGGGCTTGCCCAAGATCACGCGGTCAGTTGGTGAAGGAGCCCAGTGGACGCGGGTTTGGGGGGAACTGGCCTCCCCTCTGTCCTGGCTCCTGCCTGGGCCCCTTCAATAGGAATGTGGGCCATTGGGCAGTCCCGCCTCCTCCCAGCCTCGTCTGACTGTGGAGCGGGGGTGGAGGGGTGTCAAAGTGGCTCGTTGTCCGTGGCCGGCTCTGTGTGGCTGGGGCAGAGGTTTGATCTGGGTGGGGACGGGTCGGGTGGCACGCCTGTATGGCCTCAGAGCCCACCCTCCATGTTCGCTGCCCGGCTTTATCAGTCATGGAGCAAGTGTTTGGTTTCCATCTGCCCCAGGCTTGCTTCTCAGTTGGGAGCTGGGGATAGCATTGGTCAGGGTGAGTACTTTATATAGTAAAGGGCTGTGTTTAAGTTTCTTCTGAGAAATTGTTCCTGGGTGTAAAAAGTCCCGTTTTTGCCTGAGTGTTCTGAAGCTGGTGGTAGAATTTTAAGGGGAGTCATGCCCCACCAGCCTGCCCTCTCCCTGCAACCAAGACTCCTTGTAATTAAGTTGTGGCCTATGGTAAGTTTTTTCCATCTTGGCAAGAGCCCGCCATGGTTGCCCCGGGAGTCCTGGGCCTTGGAAGGGGAAGGTATTTCTCACACAGAGGGCATGTCGAGTCCAGAGCAGAGGCCAGAGCTCTGGCCCGGGTTGGGAGGGGGTTGGCCAGCTGTCAATCATCTGATCTATTGCAATGGGCAGGGCAGCCTCAGGAGGACATGGTGGAGATGCCCGGCTAGCTTGGTCAGAGAGGAGGCGGGGGGCCCTTTGTCCTGCCCTCTCATCTCTCACCCCTGACCTTCCACTCTACCTCCCTCCGTCCCAGTTCCCACCACGAATGGGGCTGTACACTTTTAGGGATTCATTTCTTTGGCTAAACCCTGAGGGCACTTATGGGGATAGGGGACCCAAAGATCCACTCTTTGGTGCTGAATGTTGCAGGATAGGTTTTCTGGCACTGTTGCCTTTCTCTGGGTCTGAGTACCAGCTCTGCCACTTCCTTAGCCCCTGTGAGCCTCAGTTTCATGGTCTGCAGTATGGGAGCAAGAAAGGGACCAGCTTCATAGCAATGTTGTGAGGATGAGATGAAATAATCTATGCAAAAGACAGCCCAGTGCCTTCCTGGCTGGCGTTCAGTGCTCAGAGCTGGTGTTGCTGGTTGTGGAGCTGGCTGGGCCCGGGGCAGGGGTGGGCGGGACTGCAGGTCTGCTGGGGAGTTTTCCCAGGGGCAGGGGTCCCTGTCTGGACGCTTGGAGAGCCAGATCACAGGGCTCGCCACCTCCCTTTCCCACCTGGGACCTTCGCAGTCCCAAAGTCACCACAGTCAACGTCCGTTAACAGCAGCTACCAATCATTGAACACCTACTGTATACTCAGCACTGGGCGAGGGGTCCTTACGGATATCGTTCATCTTCCACACGGCCCCACAATTTGAGTTGAATAAGTTCACAGTATAGCTGTCAGGAGAGGCAAGTGCCCTGTCCTGGGTAACGCCGCCAGCAAGTGGCAGGGCCTGGATTTGAACCACGAGTATGCCTTCCAGACCCATCTCTCTGCTTTCTGCCATCCAGCTGGGCCTCCAAAGTGTCAAGTTCAGGGAATGAACAAATGAACAAATGAGCAGAAATGAACATGACCTTGACCCTGACCTTGGTGCTGGAGTCCCCAGACCCTAAAGCCCCTGGAGACAGGGACTGGGCCTGACCATCCCTGCGGATCTCACACAGAACGGCCAGAGAACATTCTCAGGAAAGACTGCACAACCTGAGAACCAAGAAAAATTCTAAAAAAGAAAATGCTCTGTGGAGAAAAGGCATCTACACATTCCAGGGCTTCGCCTCCCTCTGGGAGCCTGACTGGCCTCAGGTGAGCAGCATGTCTTGTCTTGTCCCTCCATCACCGTCACTGTCACCACCACCATCATGAACACAGTCACTGTCACCATCATCAACACCATCACCAGCACCGGTACCATCACCACCGCTGTCACCATCACCATCACTGTCACCATCACCATCATCAACACAGTCACCGTCACCATCACCACCATCACCACCACCACCACCACCACTACTATCATCAACACTTATATAGTTGTACTTTCTCCTAGGCATTTTTTTTTTTTTTTTTTTTTTTTTTGCTGTATGCGGGCCTCTCACTGCTGTGGCCTCTCCCGTTGCGGAGCACAGGCTCCGGACGCGCAGGCCCAACGGCCATGGCTCACGGGCCCAGCCGCTCCGCGGCATGTGGGATCTTCCCAGACTGGGGCACGAACCCGTGTCCCCTGCATCGGCAGGCGGACTCTCAACCACTGCGCCACCAGGGAAGCCCTCTCCTAGGCATTTTTTTGTTTTTTTCGGTACGCGGGCCTCTTACTGTGTGTCCTCTCCCGTTGCGGAGCACAGGCTCCGGACATGCAGGCTCAGCGGCCATGGCTCACAGGCCCAGCCACTCCATGGCATGTGGGATCTTCCCGGACCGGGGCATGAACCCGTGTCCCCTGCATCGGCAGGCCGACTCTCAACCACTGCGCCACCAGGGAAGCCCTCTCCTAGGCATTTTTATACATTAACTCTCTCAAACCTCACCACAGCTCTGTGAAGTTGGCACTATTATTTTGATCTCCATTTTATAGATGAGGGAACAGAGAGATTAACTAACTTGCTAAGCAACTGATGAAGAGTGGGCCCAGGACTCCAAGCCAGGCCATCTGGCACACAGTCTGTGCTTTTGACCGCTGGGCCGAGCTGCCTCCCTTCCCTTCAGAGGGAAGGCTGCCACGGCCTGCTCTGTGTTTCACCAATTCCTGCCTGTTCCCGGCGTGCAAACCTGATGAAAGAGAGTGAACTTGTGATTCCCTTCAGTCAGTGAAACATACTGTGGGAAGACTTTCCATGAACTTGCTGTATGATCTTGGCAAGTCACTCAACCTCTCTGGGCTTGGTCTCCTCGTCTGTAAAGTCAGGAAGTTAGAGTCCACCCTCCCTCACCTTCCTTTCGGTTCAAACTTCCATGATCTATAATCTTCAGCTCCTGATGTAGCTCGGCGGCAGGCAGGCAGGCAGGCAGGCGTCGGCAGGTGAGATGTGTGACTGACTGGGAGCCTTCCTGGGTGCTGCTTCTTCCTGTCTGTCCGGGGATCCGTTCAGATTTCGATTGTCCACAGCTTATTTTCATTCTTTCAGCTGCTTCTCACAGGGATCAGACCAACATCCTCCTTCCCCTGAACCCTGCTGACTGTGCTCGGGGTCCCTCTGACCCCTTCCCTGGCTACAGCTTAGCCCAGCCCCTGCGTGCAGCCCGAGGCCCAAGGCTTTGCTGCTGCAGAACCTGCAAACAGAAGCCTGGGGACCCACGATACCAAGAGGGACAGGAGGCACAGAAGCATCCTGCCATTCCCCAGTCTCTCATCCAACACCACACCCCGAGCTGCTGGGGCCAGGCCCCTTCCCTCCCCTGCCAACCTTTCCTTGGAGGTCCCACTATTTAGGGCTTAGACTGGCCAAGCCAGGGAAAGATCAGGGCCAAAAATCCAGAGAGACAGGGAGGCTTTTTCACTCTCCCCTCCCCCCTCTCCTCATCTCTGCCGAGATTTAACCATTTTGACTCTGCCTGCCCTGATGAGGTCTCAGTGAGGAGTAAATGAATTCCTGAAAGAGGCTCTGAGACATTTACGTGCTCACCCCCTCCCTCCCCTCTCCTCTTGCCTCCCCCCACATTCTGGATGGTTCTCTCTTTGGCTCCCTGTACAGCAATATTCTGGGCCACGTCAGGCCACAGATGAGTTTTATTTGCTCAGCACAGTGTTATCATTTTTTTTCTGGAGCCCATTGTTTTGAAAGGTTTCTTTCTGTTTTGTTTCTCTTTTTCTTTTTTTGGCCGTACCGTGCCGCATGCGGGATCTTAGTTCCCCAACCAGGGATCAAACCTGAGCCCCGCTGCTGTAGAAGCACAGAGTCTGAACCACGGGACCTCCAGGGAGGTCCCTTACTTTTCTTTTTTTCAAAAAAAAAATCCCAAGATCCAGATGTTTTTGAAAAACAATATGCTTTGGCCACGGGGGGCTGCATCGCCATGAGCCCCCAGGGCAGCCTGTTCTGTCCTGGTTTGCCAGCACCCTCGGGGCACCCTGCTATCTCCCTGCATCTGGAGAGCCTCAGCTTCAAACACATGATGGCTTCTGCAGCGAAACATATGAATTTTCACACTCAGTGGGATGTGTCAAGATTATAAATAGTCTCCTCTTCATTCAGGTCAGGATTTGCACTGTAAACGTTTGCCAGAAATTTGCAAATTTTGGGGGGTTTTGGAATTGCAGATGAACGTTGGTGGATCTGTATTATCAGTCCCACTTTACAGCAGAGCCAGAACTTGGCCCAGGCTGCTGGCTTCCGAGCTTGTACCCTTGATGCCACCCCTGACCCACACATGGGCCTGCCTGGACCAGTGAGCACCTATGCTTGCAGCCCTACACACTGAGAAATGGAGACAAGAGCATGGCCTGCCGAGGGTCCAGGGGCACCGGGATCCCAGGGAGGAGCTGGGACTTTACTGATGATAATAACAGTGACCGCGACCTCTTACCCCGTGCAGACGCCAAGGGTTTCTCACGGGAGACCCTGTTTCTTCCCGACAGCCTCAATCAGGGGGCTGTCATCACTCTGTTTTCCGGATAAGGAAACCGACAGACTGGTTGAGTGCGGTTTGGAATCTGATGTTCCATTTTTTTCCATTAACTGCGATTCCCTTTCATAGTCCATAACATTCTCATCAATTTACAGCAAACTCAATAAGTCAACTGCCTTTTGGGGGCATTCTGGATTCTCCTTCCCTCATCCTCTGCTGAGAGGCTGACTCGGAAGGCCAAGAACTCCGCTTTTCTGAAACGACTCTCATCAGTGGGGCTGTGTTAACCTGAGTCTGTAGCAGGGCTTCAGGGAAACGAAGATCACAAAGGGCCCAAATTCTGTTTCTCGGGTTGAGCACCAGATGAAGTGGTTGGTTTTTGATCAGGAGCCTTTTTATGTGCAAAACTTGTAGAAAATCACACTGGGCTTATGCCAGGAGGAGTCTGGGGACTGGAGCCTGCAGAAGGAACAGCAGATTCAGGTCTCTAATCTCGCTCACCCAGGGTCTGCGCCGATGAGCAACAGCGCGCAGCTTGTGGGCAGAGTGGCCTTCGTATCTGAATTGCAATTCCACGCTCTCCCTGGTGACCTCGTGTGTCTGATTGAATTTGCACGAGTTTCACGCCACCGTATGTGACTCCACTGTCACAAGGACAGGGCCTCCTTTCTGTTCAGAGCTTCACATATCCCAAAGCCCGCACAGGGGCTCATCTTTTCCATGCATGGCCCTGTGAAGAAGGGACCGAGCTCACCCCTATTTTCAGATCAAGAAACCGAGGTTCAGAGAGGCTCAGTGACTTGCCCAAGGTCACACAGCTCGCTGGTGGTAGGGTCGGAGCAGAAACTCCGTCACCATCACTTGACAGGGCTCCATGGGACTCTACCACTGGGAGACCCCAGAGCCCGCTCGCCCATGGTACAGAAGGGGGAAACTGAGACCAGGGAGAGGGAGGGGCTCACTCCGGAGGGGAGCCTGTGGCGGTACAGGGGACCCTTGCTGCCTCTGCCAGTTGCCACCAATGTCCTATCCTGTTTCTACCACATCTCTCCCAGCTGTGCCCCAGGGAGAAGGGAGCATCAGGGTCCCTGTGGGAGCCATGTGGGTCAAGCCCCCCCAGGAGTACATAACAATGATGAGGGCAGGGGTGGCGATAGTAGTAGCTATAGAGGGATTGATACAGGGCCACGATTCCCTATCTGCAATTCAAAGTCCAAAACCAAAAGTCTTTTCTGATGCATTTGGCAGGAAGGCATTTGTGCCTTCAGTGTGCGAATTCGGTTTCACTGCAGAAATGGGAATGTGTTTGATTATGGCATGTTGCCCAGTCTGGAAAATTCTGGGTTCCCAAATGCATCTGGCCAGAGGCTCCAGATAAGGGCTTGTGGACCTGGAGAGGGGAGAGTTCCCGTTTCTCTCCAGGGCACTCTGCCCCCTTTCTCCTCTGCTTGGCCCCTGGGTGCCTTGAGTTCACTGGAGAAAACGCTCTGTGCTCATGGCGGCCTCCACAGCTGCCTCGCCACCAGCCTGTGTGTGACGGCCCGTCTGCCTGCAGCCGTCTCCCCGGGTCCACATAGCATGGTGCAATCACTCATTTCCTACATGTATTTACTCAAATATTATCTTCTCGTGAGACCCACTGCAACCTCCTGGGAGACAGCATGGCCCCCGAGCTCCCAATCCCCAACCTCACATCACTTCGTGACCTCCTAACATCTATATGATCATTGATTTATCTTCTCTCCGTCTGTCTCCCCATCACACCCCAACTACGATGTTGGACGCACCTGGACAGGAATTTTGATTGTTCACTGCTGTGTCCCCAGCACTTAGAACAGTACCTGGCGCATAGTAGGTGCTCAGTAAATACTTGCTGTCTGAATGAATGAATGAACCAGATTTCATGATAGCAATTATCCTTTGAGATGGGCACAGTGGTTATCCCCATTTTATAGATGAGAAGGCTGAGTCTCAGAGGGGTGTTCTTGTCATTTGTGAGTGGCCAAGCAGAAATCGAACCCAGATCTGCGTTGCTCCAAAGCCCCACAGACCTTCACACATGTCTGCACGCAACACAGGCACACATATAGCAGGTACACACACAGCACACACACACATGCTCACCAGGCACCCACAGGCACCCACATGCATGCACACAGAATAGGTGTTCAATCAATTTTGTTGGGTGGAGTTGAAGTCCCTCCCTGGTCCCCTGGTCACTGCAGGGAAACCCCTCTGAACTGTAGGTGCTGGTCAGAGTGACCAGAGGGGACAGTACCAGCCCCTGAGCCCCCAGGTCCCTCTGCTACCTGCTGAGGGTGGGGAGCTCGGGGTTGCTGGGGGCCTGATTCTTTGCACCCAGAGCCAGCAGGGACCTCAGCTCTGCAGCTGGGGCCGCGGGCCGGATGGCGGGCTCACACTGGGCGTCCCCTCTCCTCTCCTCTACTGTGGATGCCCAGCCCCCCTCGGCCTGTCCTGCCCGCTGCCTTCACCCTTGATGTCCCCTCTGCCTGGGACACTCCTCCCACTTTTCTCTGCCTGGCTGGTTCCTTCCATCATTCGGGTCTCAGACGAGACATCACCTCCTCAGAGAGGAGCCCCTCAGACTGGGAGCCCCTTTGAACGTGAACTTGGTTAATGAGCCTCACCATTGCTGTTTCCTTCGTTGCACTGATCACAATATTTAGAAATTTGTAAATATTTCGGGTGTGCCCTCCATGAGGGTGGACTCCTGTGTGGATCACGGCTGTGTCCCCAGAGTTTTACACAGAGCTGGACACATAGTAGATGCTCAATAAATGTATGTGGATGAATAAATGAATGAATAACTAGCCTGTGCAGGAGGATTGGGGGAGAGAAAGACTGATGGCTAGGCTCGAGTCCTCCCCACCGGGTCCTGACTCACCTTGTTTCTTGCTGACTCTGATAATAACAATAATAAATTTATATAATAAATAAATTTATATAATAAATGAATTTTTTATTACTATTATTATTTTGTTTTGCGGTACTCGGGCCTCTCACTGTTGTGGCCTCTCCCGTTGCGGAGCACAGGCTCCGGACGCGCAGGCTCAGCGGCCATGGCTCACGGACCCAGCCGCTCCGCGGCATGTGGGATCTTCCCGGACCGGGGGCACAAACCCGTGTCCCCTGCATCGGCAGGTGGACTCTCAACCACTGCGCCACCAGGGAAGCCCTAGTATTATTATTAATGCTTACTGAGCACTTACACAAACCGACATTCCTATTAAAGCTCTGTATTCATTGATTCACTTAATCCTTATAAATCGCTACGAGGCAGGTCCTATTATTATTCCAATTTTGCAGAAGAGGAAACAGAAGCTTACAGAACGGGTCCATGGTCACCCAGCTGGCAAGGGGGGGACCAGAATTCAAACTGCTAAGTCCGTAACTTTCCCAAGCCTTAGGGCCAGCTTCTGGAGTCCCGGTGGCTGGGCCTGAGCATCTGGGCAGTGATCAGGGCTGCCTCCATGCCCCACTTTCAGCAGGTGAGCCCTGAGCAGGTTGGAGCTCAGGGCAGCTGCAGAGGGAAGCAGGCTGTGAGCATCTTCATGTACCAAAGGTCCCCAAGCCATGGGCACAAGCTTGATGGCCGGCCAAGAGGCCACAGTGTTCCCAGAGCTCTGGCAGTGAAGAATCTCTACTTGGAATGTCTTGAAGTGTGCCTGTGCTGTTTGCTCCCAGCCACAGCCCTGGCCCTAGGTGTCCCCAGCCTTGGTGGCTGCCTGTCTGCTGCTGGTGGTTGTGTCCGGAAGCCATTTTCCTACTCGTGGGAGTGGATTTGGTGTGTCTTTGCTCTTGGCTAGGGGTACAGAGGAGCCTCCATGAGAGCAGGAGCAGCAGTGGGCTGGGGTGGGCTCTGCAGCTCACTAGCTGCTTCTCCTGGATCTCAGTTTTCCACACTGTAAAATGGGGACAATGGGCCCACCTGCTTACTAGGCTGTTGTGAAGCTTTCAGAAGAAAATGGCTTTAAAAGTATTTCTTAAGCTGTGACCCGCTGAACAATGGGAATGTTTGTTATCCACCAGTTACACACACACACACACACACACACACACACACATTGGGAATCCTGTGCTCCTGGGCTTCCAGATGGTTCCCATACTCTGGTGAAGGCACCGCCTCCAAGACTTCCTGACTCTGGGCTCCATTAGGCCTAGTCCTACCAGGATCCTCGCCCCTGATGGGGTTCAGGGGGAGGCCAGCAGAGCAGGACTCCACCCCCACTCCCAGGGGGCTTGGCTAGACTCCTGCCCTGCTGGGGTCAGAGGCCACAGGTGAGGGGTAGATGGGGAGCTTAGGGGCCTGGTCCTTGGAATCTCCAGGGCCAAGGAGGCCACAGCAGCTCCTCAGGAGGGTCCCGTAAGCAGCGGGGTCCATCCGTCAGCCTCTGCCCTGGGGACAGAAGGCACTTTGTACCTCCTGCAGCTCCATGGAAGAATAGCCATGAGAACATGTGTGCACATGTGCCATCACCACATGCATGGGAGAAGGCAAGTCTACATTTGGAGGCCATGTTTTGCCCATGAAAACACACACACGTACGTACACACACACACACACACACACACACACACACCCCTCTCACACACACATACTCACACCTACACACCCATTTTCTAGGAGGGACTGAGGCCCCCCACTAGGCAGGCAATGTCCCCAAGTCCTTTCCCTCCAAGCTGCGAAGCCGCAAGTTGCCGCCTGTTCTCACCTGTTCCCGTCCCGAGTCAGTCACCTCTCTCACCCTGCAACACCTTCCAAACCCTTGAGAAGTGGTCAGATCTTACCCAGTTCACCGCCCCCCGGCATTTTATAAATAAGGAGATGGAGGCCCCGAGAGGCTCGGACCTATCTGAGGTCATACATGGCCAGGCTTGGACCCCAGGGCTCAGGTCACGAAGAACCCTCCGCCCCCCACCCCGCTTGCTCAGGATCCTCCCCACTGGCCAGTGTCGGTGACACCCCAGCAGCAGGGCTCCGGTCCTGAACTAGCGTCCCAAGGCCTCAGGGATGGAGGACTGCCCTTTCTCCCCTCCAGCAAACAGTAGGCCCCAGACTCACCCACCCCTGACCTTAGCCCCAGACAGCTTCTCCGGAGGCCCCAAGTCGATTCTACAGTGACCCCCGGGGAGGTGTTCAGAAGCCCCTCCTCTGGGTCTGGAGTGACAGTAGACCCACCCCTGGCTGAGACCCCCTCTGGGATGAAACCAGAGTGACTAGGGACTAAGGTGTATGTCTTTGACTTCTGCTCGACTGTGATCCGGTCCCCACCCTGCCCTGGCCCGCTCTGCCCAGAGCATCTTCAGAACTGCCCAGGAGATGGTGAGTTTCCTGGCCCTGGAGGCATCCAAGTAAAGGCTGGACACTCATGAGGTGAGGGGGTGTAGCAGCAGAGGGAAGCCGGCATTGAATGAGGGCTGGACAACCTGATTTCTAGGCTGAGGGTCTGATTTTGGCATGGATTCCACCTCGAAGGGGACAGTAAGGTCCCCAACAGTGCAAGAGAGAAGCAGAGGTGGGGGCCTGCGGGTGGGACAAGCAGGGCCAAGAGCTGAGCTGGGGCTGAGGGAGAAGACAGGGATCCTGGTGGCCCCAACCCTCTGTGGTGCTCCAGAGAGGTGACATGCGGGCCTGAGTCAGACGGAGGGGATCTGACTCTGGCATCTTCTTCTCTGTACCCTGAGCCCAGGTACCCCAGCAGACACCCCAGAAGGGGTACTCACCCAGCAGCCCTAGCAGGTACAGGGCAGCCAGTGGCGGATGATGAGACCCCATGGGTGCGGCCTCCTCCTGCCTCAGCCTCAGCAAGCTCGGCCCCTGTAGGTGAGGGTGCCTGGCCCTGTGTCTGCCTCTCCGGGAGAAGGGGGAGGGGCGGGCAGGCTCATGCAGGGGTGGAACAGGGGAGCAGGCAGTGTGGGGCCTGTGTCATCGCGTTTGAAGTTGAAACTGTCAACTTCCTCCTGGGTAAAACCATCTGCCCCAGATCGAATGGCGGCCCTGGTCTCTGCCAGCTTCCTGCCCGGGGTGCCTAGGCCTGGGGCAGTGCCCTGACCCCACCATGCTGGGACAGGGCTGCAGCCTGGGGGAGCCCTGAGCCGGGCCGAGGGGAGGGAGGCCTGGGGGAGGGGGTCGGGAGAGACGGGGAACACGTCCCACCGAGAGGTCCCTGAGCTGTGCTGGGGTGATGAGTGAGAGGCGGGAGGTGGTGGGCACCGCCCCAGTCCTTGCAGCAGAGACTCAGTGATGAAAAACCACACCAAACCGTCCATCTCTGCTACCGGGATGAGGTAGGAGTTGGAGGTGAATCCCCGCAGGTGGCATTTTACGAGCAAGCACAGGAGAGGGCTCCTCCATGGACCCTGGGCTTGCATCAGGGTGTGTATGTGTGAGAGCTCAGTGTGGACGGCGTGATCTCTGTGTCGATGTTGCTGAAATAAACCCCGGGCTGCTGAGGAAGAGGAGGGGTGCCGGGCACTCTGCAAAGCAGATGTGGGAGGCCAGCGACTGACCAGGGAAAGGCTCAGCCTCTCTGGGGCCTGGGCTCAGGTCCCTCACTCCAGGGCAGACAGAGCCCAGACCCAGGCTCCTTGGGGCTTCTCGCAATCCGGGCCATGTGCTGGGGGTGAAGTGGCTCAGGGACATGACGGTAGCCGAATGTGAAGAGCTGGGGGGTGGGGGTGTGAGCCAGGCCTCCCAGCTGCACGCTCCCCATCTCCACATCCCCTCCCCAGCAGCTGGAGGCCCTCTAGGGCTGGGGGGTGGGGGTGTGAGCCAGGCCTCCCAGCTGCACGCTCCCCATCTCCACATCCCCTCCCCAGCAGCTGGAGGCCCTCTAGGGCTGGGGGGTGGGGGTGTGAGCCAGGCTTCCCAGCTGCACGCTCCCCATCTCCACATCCCCTCCCCAGCAGCTGGAGGCCCTCTAGGGCTGGGGGGTGGGGGTGTGAGCCAGGCCTCCCAGCTGCACGCTCCCCATCTCCACATCCCCTCCCCAGCAGCTGGAGGCCCTCTAGGGCTGGGGGGTGAGGGTCTGAGCCAGGCCTCCCAGCTGCACGCTCCCCATCTCCACATCCCCTCCCCAGCAGCTGGAGGCCCTCTAGGGCTGGGGGGTGGGGGTGTGAGCCAGGCCTCCCAGCTGCACGCTCCCCATCTCCACATCCCCTCCCCAGCAGCTGGAGGCCCTCTAGGGCTGGGGGGTGGGGGTGTGAGCCAGGCCTCCCAGCTGCACGCTCCCCATCTCCACATCCCCTCCCCAGCAGCTGGAGGCCCTCTAGGGCTGGGGGGGTGGGGGTCTGAGCCAGGCCTCCCAGCTGCACACTCCCCATCTCCACATCCCCTCCCCAGCAGCTGGAGGCCCTCTAGGGCTGGGGGGTGGGGGTCTCCCTCCCTGGGCCCGTGAAGTTGTCTCAGCAGCTACCCAATAGCATCCACTCAGCTCCCAGCATCCAACACTCCCCAGGCTCCGCTAATACGGGGCCAGGAGGGTGTTGGGGTGCTTGAATCCATGCCCTAAGGAAAGGATCAAGGCCTGGGATCAAGCCCTGTTATAGGTGTGATTGGGAAGGCACACCCACCACCTCATACAGGATTCGGAGGTGCCTCCTGCCCTCCCCAGAGGCGACATGGAGGCCTCAGCCAGCCCTTCCCACTCCCCCCACTCCCCCTACCCTCCCAACCCACCCACTCTCACATCCATCCTTCCCATCCTGTGACCGGAAATCCCAGACTTTTCATTTCTTCCTTCAATTGTTCATCCAGCAAATCTTTGCCCCATGCTAAGCACCAGAGATGCAGAGATGGAGACACGTGGTCCCCGTGGTCCCCACTCTGCTTACACTCCGAGGACCCTCTGGATAATTTTTCTCTTAAAGACTCGGTGTTGGCAGGGAGATCAGCTCGGTGCTTTGTGACCGCCTGGAGGGGTGGGATAGGGAGGGTGGGAGGGAGACGCAAAAGGGAGGGGATATGGAAACATATGTATATGTATAACTGATTAAATTTGTTATAAAGCAAAAAATTAAAAAATAAATAAAAAATAAAAAAAAAAAAGACTCGGTGTTGGGAATTCCCTGGCGGTCCAGTGGTTAGGACTCTGTGCTTTCACTGTTTGATCCCTGGTCAGGGAACTAAGATCCTGCAAACCGCGGCGTAGCCAAAAAAAAAAAAAAAAAGACCCTGTGTTTAGGAAGCTTTTATTGACCACACTAGTGGTGTGTATTAAGTGGCCCTTCATAACCCTGTTACCACACTCAGTTTACATAACTGCAGCCGGGAAGGGAGAAGGGGTTTTAATTGAGCACCTACCCAAGCTGGGGGGCGTGGTCTCTTCCCAACCACCATGGGAAGTGGGTGGAATTTTCCATTTCACAGACGAGGAAACTGAGGCTCAGAAAGTAAGGTACTTGGCCTCAGGAGGTTAAAACTAAGATTTGAACCCACATGTCTCTCACTCCATAACCCTTGCCACTACCCTCCACCCTCACTTACTAAAAGCAAAGAAAGCAAACAAAAAATTTGGCTTTTTATTTGATCTCATTGTCTTCGTTACAGACAAGGGTATGGTTTTTACTCTTTTCTGTTAGTTTTTGGAAAACTGAAAGCAGCTCAGGACCTCGGGTGGCTGCCTGCCCCCGTCCCACTGGAAGGGACCCCGACACTCCTAAAGCTGCCATTCCCTCCGCAGCCGCTGTCCTATTGGCGCCCCCCTCTGCCTCCTCAAGCCCCGTCCCCCTGACGCCCCCCGCCCCCACCGGTGAGCCCTCCTTCCACCCCTCCCAGGCCTCCAGGCCCACTGTCCCCGCTCAGACCCCAGATCCCTGGCGGGAGTTTCCTGTCCCCAGCACCTGTACTTTCCATGACACAAGAGGAAGTCGGCTGGGCCGGGGTTGGGTTTTCCAGGCCGCCTGGCCGGGGTGGAGGCCAAGGGTGGGGGTGGGGAGGGGGTTAGCAGCACCACCCGCCCCCACCGCCCCGGGCCGTGTCAGTACCTCGTCGGCCTCCGCGGGAGAGGCGCCTGCCTGCGCTGCCCGGGCCCACACCAGGTAACCACGGGGGCTGCGTGTGTCTGCCACTCAGTCATCCAGCGCTGCCTCGACCCCTCTGGGCTCCCTGACTCCCCAGCGCCCGCAGGATTTGCCCTCTCTGCCAGGGCAAAGGGGCCACAGGGGACACGTGGAGAAGGGGGAGGAGCTGAGGGTTGGGAGGGAGGGAGGGGCAGCGGGAGGAGATGAAGGATGCGGTGAAATGTGACTGGGGCCTAGTAGGGCCTCAGTGTTTGTTGAATGAATGGATGAATCCGTGGGGTGGTTCCCAAAGACCCGGGATGGCCCGGTGGCCAGAGGAGGTGCCTCTGCTCTGCAATGGGAGGGAAGAGCCCTGCACGTGTTTTTTTGTTGCATGACTCAGTGACCCAAATCCTCGCAAACCTGTACTTGGAAGCCTGGAGGGGGTTGGGGCGCGGGGGTGGGGAGCAGGCTTGGCAGCAGCTCTCCTCTACCTCCCACCGCAGGAACCCCTCCCCCAGCTTTGCTCCAGCTGTATCAGATCATTAGTGGGGGGCCGGGAGGGGGGAAAAGGAGGGGCATAAGATCTGATTCGGGATCTGGGTGGGCAGCTGAGGGGCATGCAGATGTGGTGGAGGGGTCCCACCTCTGCCCTTTGTGGCTGCTCAGAGCCTCAGCTGACTTATCTGCAAACCATGGGGTTGGATGATCCCAAGACCAGTTCTCTTGTTCTAGGACACCCCCCTTCCATCTGAGTTCGAGGTGGGGGATTTGTCTGTTCTGGGACCTGGAGGGTTTGACTCTTTCTCTTGAGTGAGTAGATGTCAAGTGCCAGGGGAAGGGCCGAGCGCGCAGAGAATCAGAGGTTGCCCTGGGTAGGGGCATGCTGGCTCTGTAAGGTGGCTCAGTGTGTGCACTTTCCTGGAACCCCGGGTGGCCGTACAGCCTGCAGGGACAGGTCCGGGCACCCTCCCCCAACCGTTCCCAGCCCCTCCCAGGAGCCGGGTTTTGCTATCTGATGACACTGGTCTCACATCCCTGTGGTGAAACCTTGAGTCAAGGACTCAAGCAAGTTACCTAAACTCATCTGTGAAATGGGACAGTTTGAAGGTGAAGCATGTTAACCCGTGTAAAGAGCATAGCACAGTCTGGCTCCTGGTAAGGGCTCTGGGGACCAGAGTTGTTATGATGATCATTTCAGGGTGGAGAGTATAGGGTTTGGGGGCCCGGAGGCCGACTTTCCATTCTGACTAGTTGGGTGACCTTGGGCAAGTCATTTCCCCTTTCTGAGACTGATTATCTTCTTTCTCTAAGATGGGGGTAGGGAATGAGCCCTGCATCGCAGGGCTTCTGGAAGGTTCCATTATAATGACATGAAGGGCTTGTAAACCCTAGTGCACTTGCTCCCTTGGGTAAGTGTGAGGCTGGTTAGCTCAGGCCCCGTTCACTTAAGCCTCCCGGGGCCTATTCATATTTCCTCATGGGGACCATGTGCCTGGAGGCCCAGCAGATGCCCTTGAATGAACTGAACTGCCCTTTTCACTCCCACCCCCACCGGGCCTCCTGCTGGCCTCCCCATGGTGGGTGTGCAAGAAACATCCCACAGCCCGTGGCTCGTGTGCGAATCACACATCTTGAGGACTCAGCCTTCACAGTTTCTCTTCTGTTGCTCCTGTAAGTAAGATTGGACTTGTTTGACCACAGGGCATAAGTTTTGATTGAGAAAATGAGGCCACCTAGTAGACAAAGTAGGACAAGTGTTAACTGAGCCCATTTTTCAGATGAAGTAACTGAGGATCAGAGAGGTTAGGTGAATTTCCCAAGGCGCACAGCTAACCAACAGTGAGGTTTGGGCTGAGCCCCCAGGTCTCCTGGCCTGTGGGCGACCCTTTCCCAGCATGGCCTCTCTCTCTTATATCAGGCTGGTGCTTCCCCTACCCTTTGAGGATTTTTGCTGTGTTATAGTAGAGATGATGGGGGCCTAGGAGGTGGATAGACCCAGCTGTGTGTCCTCAGCTGCAGCCTCCTCTCTCAGAGCCTCAGATCCCTTCTGTAAAGTGGGCAGAGCAGAATCTCTCTGGAGGGATGTTGCTGGCCGAGTACCCCTGTGGGAAAGGCACATAGTGGGTCGTCAGCGTAGTAAGCTTCATGGTGCCAGGGTCTGCAGCCCGATAGGACAACATCCAGCATTTCTAAAGTCCCAGCACTTGTTGGAAGTGCTTCTGTTTCTTTCCTTTGTTCTCCAACCCAGGCCTTCTCTCCCAGCACTGGCACACAGCTCTTTCTTGAACAAATGAATGAATGAATGACAGGGAGGCTTTGAGCATGGGCACATGAAATGGACTGACCAGCACTCCCCACCCCCTGCCAAGAGCTGAGCTTCCAATCTAGTGGGGAGACCACCCGACAGGCAGCTGGAATAGTGCATAAGAAGGGCTAAGCTTGCAGGAGGAGATGTGTCCCATCCACCCCCTGAGAAAGTCAAGGAAGTCTTCCTGGAGGGGGTGACAGGCTGAGACCTGAAGAATGAGTAGGAGTTTGCCGCTTTGGTGATAGGATTGGTTTTCCAGGCTGAGGGCAAAGGCTTGTGGGTCCTGTTTGCACAATAACCATGTTACTATAGGTGAGAAGGGTCTAGAAGTTGGGGGAGCTGGGTGTCAGTCCTGTCTCAGCCCTTTACTGGCTCTGTGACTGGGGTTGATTGTCTCCCCACTGAGATGGTCCCTGAGATTCCTCATTCTGGCTTAGGATCTTATTTAAAGAATACCATTCACCAGAACCTGAAAAATCGACATAGCCTTGTTTAGGACAAAATGGCAAAAGTCACATTTTTTTTAAAAAAGCTCCTACTCAGTGTTACTTTTAGAGAGCTCTCCTATATTCCCCAGGGTGCAAGTCAATATATGTAAGGGTGTTAGGCCACCGAGGGATAATGAAAAATGGAAAGACAGGGCAAAAGGTAGGTCAGTTTCACCCCAACTCTACTCTGGTGTATGATACAGTCAAGAGAGAGGACACACTCACAATGTACCGACTCGGAGAGATGGCTGTTCTGCTTAGTGAAAAACAACATTTCAGGACACTTTGTATTTTGCAATCTTTTTTTCATAAAATAAAAATATGAGTGAATTGAATAGCCAGATAAAATGTTTCTACATTCACAGAAGAAGGTTTTGCTGAATATTCATCAAAATAATGATAAGAGAGATGAATTATGGAGGACAAGTTTTGGTTGAGGTGGAAGGGTGAGGTTGGGTTGGGCTTTTGTTTTTATTTTATGCACCTCTGTATTGTTTAGTTTTTTTGCAAAGAATGTATATTATGAACTTATGATAAATTTAAAAATAGCATAAAAGGGATCTGCAGAAAATCTTTTAAAGGAAAATGTCCCATGTATTTATTTGTATAATTATATATTACATATTTTTATTATATGACTTTCCTTAATAATAAAAAATGCATGTTTATTGAGAAAAATCAAATATAATAGAGTATAAAGAAAAGTAAAACCACCCACAATCTTACCATACAGCATGACCACCATTAACATATTAGGGCATATATTTTTATTCATTTTCTATTTATAATTATACTTTCAAAATTAGTATCATATATGATATATATTTTATATATGTTAAAGATATGTATATGTCTATATATAAGATACATACATATACATATATAAACAGAAATATATATATATACATATATTTGTAACCTGCTTTTTCTCTTAAAATATATCTTGGGTGTCTTCCCAGGTCATAGACTTATAGAACATGGTTTTTAAATGGCTGTGCCATAGCTAATATATAAAAGTCCTGATGTTTGTTTAACTAATTCCTATTAGTGGACATTTGTGTTGTTTACTTTCTCTCTCCTTTTTTTGTTATTAAAAATAACTCTGTGATAAGTATTTTTGCACACACACCTTTTTTCATATCTTTATTTCCTTTAAGTAGAATTATTCGAATCAATGGTTATGGCCATTCTAAATACCAAAAGCCCTTTTAGAAAATGGAATTAGTGCTCTCCGCCCCAGCTTAGTTTTAGTAAATCTGAGTGCTGACTGGCTGAACTTACTTTAAAAGGAACACAGCCCAAATGGTTTATAACCACTTTCACGATCAGGGTTTGTTTTTTATCCTGTGAGTGGGCGCTCCGGGTCAGTGAGGGAGGGGCCCAGGCACACCTCGGAGGGCAAATTCGAGATCATACTAAGACACATTTTTTTTTTTTTTTTTTTTGGTACGCGGGCCTCTCACTGTTGCGGCCTCTCCTGTTGCGGAGCACAGGCTCCGGACGCGCAGGCTCAGCGGCCATGGCTCACGGGCCCAGCCGCTCCGCGGCATGTGGGATCTTCCCGGACCGGGGCACGAACCCGCGCCCCCCGCATCGGCAGGCGGACCCCCAACCACTGCACCACCAGGGAAGCCCTTGTTTTTTTTTTGACTTGAATATGCCACCATCACTGATATGGAGGATGATTTGAGGTGGCTTACCGATGAGCATCTTTATCTCAATAGCTATGTGTTTGTTTTAATTTATATTAATTTAATATTCTAGAAAGCAAATAATTAGCACACCAAACCCATGATTTGTGAGAGTGATATCAAATGTTATTTTTAGATTATTTAAACTGCTGAGTTGATTTCAGGGAAAAATATGACTAGTTAGCACTTCGATAAGGTAAATATCAGGAAGGTGGAATTTAATGTGTTTATTATTATTATTATTATTACTATTATTATTTTGGCCACACCATGAGGCAGGCAGGATCTTAGTTCCCCAACTAGGGATCGAACCTGTGCCCCCTGCAGTGGAAGCATGGAGTCTTAACCACTAGATCACCAGGGAAGTCCCAAGAAGGTGGAATTTAAATAGTTGACATTTGGGACCATTAGAGACAGAGACCATTATTATCCCTATTTTTCAGTGGAGAGAGTGGAAGCTGAGAGTTTCATTAGCCTGAGATCACGATACACAAGTGGTGGAGCTCGGACTTGAACTCAGATGCCTAATTTACAAAACGTTCTATTTAAATATAGGACACACCCAGAATAGTGCAGATACACACGCATAGCTTCAGCGACTTCACAAACTGAACACACCCATGTCACCAGCACCCAGATCAAGAAACACAACCTGACCAGCACCCAGAAGGCCCCCTCCTGTGCTTCCGTTGTCACCCACCCCTCCCCACCCAGGTATCCACCATCCTGACTTCTGTCATCATAGATTGGTTTTGTCTGTTCTTGAACTTTATCTAAACGGTATCACACAGTTTGTACTTTTCTGTGTCTGGCTTTTTTCACTCAACATTAGGCTTGGGAGATCCATCCATGTTACCATGTACAGCAGGAGTTTGTTCTTTGTTGCCGTGTGTGATGGCAACACAATCTATTCATTCTACCGTGAAAAAAAGTACAAAGTCCACTTTTTTTTACCCTGAAGCTCTGCTGCCACCCACAGACACGTGCACATAAAAGAGTAGACAGGACTTTCTCTAAAGAGCTAGAGACCAAGGAGGGGTGTGAAACACACAAACCCACAATTACAGAGGCAGGTCCTTTCCTAATCGCAGAGCAGCCTTGAGGTGGCCTGGCGGTCAGTGGTTTGGACAATCTTATTGCTTCTCCTGCAGCATTGCACTTTATAAAGCACTTTTTCCTGCAGCATCTCACAGCCCCATTGGGTGGCCGGGGGCTTGTCCCCATGCTATAAATGAGGAAACCAATGCTAAGGGAAGTGACTCCAACACCACAGGGTGAAAAAGAAACAGAATCAGGATCTGAACTCGGCTCTTCTGATACTAAATCCTTGGGTATTTGTACCTCCTTCCAGTTGCCTAGTAAATCCAGGAAGCTAGCCAGGCCGTGGAGACCCTCAATAGCCTGGGGATTCCAGCTGCCTTCTGCCTTCTGAGAAAGAGTTAAAGCCAAAACAAGTCCCTGGCTTTTTGGAGTGAGAAAGTGCCTTCCTTTGAGCCTCAACTTTATTTCATTTGAAAAACAGGGGGCGGGTCCCTGCCCCTCTCCACGGGAGGACTGTGGTCGCCGAGCAATGATCAGTAACAGTTTCTGACTGTCACTCCTCCCAGAGTTGAAATTTCACATTCATTGTTGCGGACGATCTCAGAACCACCCCAAGGAGGAAGGCGGCACAGATGACATTTGCCCCATTTTCCAGGGAGGTGAAGTGACACGCCCATAGTCACTTGGCAGGTTAAGGAACCAACAGGGACCCGGGGCTCCTGACTCTCAGCCCAAGAGAATAGCCCCCTCCTTGCTACACTGGGCCCGTCCGCCAGGGGAGGCCTGCTTATAGGCCTAGAGCACGCACTGGGGCCTTGGGGCCTGAAACACAGGAACATGAAGGCCCAGAGATGTTAGGGGGCTTTGCCAGGAACCACAGCAAGAAAGGTCAGGCCGGGTGGGAGCCCATGGCTCCCGCATCCACTGTCTGCAGGACAGGCCTGGGTGGGGAGGCTGGGGGATGAGGGTCACCGAGAACCTCAAGACAGACTGATTCTAGGGCAGCCTCCCTGATGGGGACATGGTGGGGAGAGGGGCTTCTAGAGCCCCTTCTTATCATCTGGAAAGCTCAGCCATTCTGCCACTCAGCAGCTGAGTGACCTCTGTAAAATGGGAATAACAGCTCCTGCCTCATTAGGCTGAGAATTAAATGAGGCAAAGCAGGCAGATCTGAGGACAGTGCCTGGCATGGAGGACCCCTACCCCCAACTCTGCCGATGAAGGGGAGGCACAGGATGCCTGTGGCCCTGGGGAGGGTTCAACCAACACACTGCCCTCCTCAGTATTCCAGAAGGGAAGGTGTTTGTGAGACACTGGATCCAACTGTCAGGACCAGCATGTAAACTGTGATGTTCCCTTGAGTCTGTGACAAGGCCGCTCTGCCAGGTTTTATAAGCAGGAAAGTAAATTGTGCCCCCATGGCCTGTAAGCCACGCCCTACTTGTGCAGGTAGAGGGAGGGGGCCGCGGGGAAGCAGCTGGCCTGGGCTGTGTGTGTCTGTGGGGGCCGGGTCCTGCCTCAGGGGGACTGCGCTCAGGGCCTGCCCTTGGTGTTCCTGTGAGGTTGGTCTGCTCAGTGTGTAGGGCTGGCCCCGGACCTTGATGAGACAGACACTGGGAAGGCAGATGCCCACGTGATGCTGGGGCAGTGCACCCAGGGTGAGGGCTGGGTGGGGCTTGGGAAGGAGTGTGGGGGCCGGAAGGAAGCTGGAGCTGGTCTTGCCCCCATTCTCACCCTCAGCCAGGCCCTGGCCCAAGGCTTCCTCCCCCAGGAAGCCCTCCTTGGTTTCCACTCTGCCGTGAGGTGTGAGCTGCCCCATCTCCCTCCACCTTCGTTTCTCCTCTGAGCTCTCTTCCGACTTCCCTTCTCTGATGAGGAGGTGGGACAGAAAAGCTAAAAGTCTAAAATTCGGTAATCCTGAGAGCTCGTTCCTCTGCAGGCTCTGTTAAAGGTATGGCCACCATGGCCACAGGTTGAACTGAGAGGTTCCAGGTCAAATCCTGGTAACAGATTTGGGGAGGGCACAGGAGATTTAAAACATGAATGAGGATTTCTCATGAGGGGTCCTCTGCTCAACGGGGTGTCCCTCCAGTGCCTGGATCCCTGAAGAGGGTGGCTGCGTGCTGGGGCTGGGATGTCAGGGAGCAGAGGGACTTCCCCTGCCTATCTGAGGTCCAGAATGGTAAGGACACAGAGCCATCCCACAGGGGTGGGACACTCCACAGCGCTCAGAGAGCTGCTTTTGGGGGATCCTGTTATCCACTGACACCCCAGTCGTGAGAGATTCTGAAAGGGGCACCTTTGGGGCCTAACTGAGGACCTGCCTGGCAAATCCCCGGGGCTGCTAGGCCTCCAGCCTGGTTTCTACTTCCCCAGGGGCTGCCCATGGCCAGGGCTGCTGTCTAGGTGCACCCTGAGCCTGGGGTGGGACCCAGTCCGAACTTGGGGTCCAGTTTCCACTTCAGGGTTCCATGAGCTGCCTGATGTCATGTGTGCGCGTTTGTGCATTTTTTGGGGGGGAAGGCACATACCTTTAGTCTGAGTCTCCGTGCCTCACTGGCACCTCAGAAGGCCCCAGAACCTCTGATGCAGGACGAGGCCGTGCAACGTGGTCTCGTGTTTTGTTGGTTTGCTGGGCTTTGCTGCAGAGAATGCACCTTCTCCCCTCGGAGGAAACCAGGAAACCGCTGCCTGGGGACCTGGGCTTTGTGCTTTTTGTCTGGGCTCTGTGTGTGATCAATTGTTCTGCCAGAGATTACAGCTTGCCTGCATTTCCCTGGGCTCCTGAGTCCTTCCATGAGGAGCCTCTGGCATGGTGCTGGCTGCTGGGGCCGGAGGTGACATGGACCCCACTGTACAGAAAAGGGGACTGAGGCCCCCAGGTCAAGTGACTGGAACAGGCCCAAGGCCAGTGCGGAAGGGTGTCTGAGACTTCCATTCTGGGTCCTTGGCCTTTTCATCCCATTATCCCCCTAGCGCTCAGCCTTCCCTGTTGCCATGGCAACAACAGAACAGGGGCTGGAGGGAGTTCCTATGTACTAGTACTTACCATGCATCATCAGCCGTTTCATCGACTGCTCTGCAACCCTGCAAGCCCTGGATCTTTTTTTTTTTAATTGAAGTACAGTTAATTTACAAGGTTGTGTTAGTTTCTGGTGTATAGCAAAGTGATTCTGTTATACAAACATACTTGTATATGTTCTTCTTCATATTCTTTTTCATTATAGTTTATTACGAGATATTGAATAGAGTTCCCTGTGCTATACAGTAGGACCTTGTTGTTTATCTATTTTATACATAGTACTGTGTATCTGCTAATCCCAAACTCCTAATGTGTTCCTTCCCCCCACTTTCCCATTTGGTACCCATAAATTTGTTTTCTGTGTCTGAGTCTGTTTCTGTGTTGTAAATAAGTTCACCTGTATCCTGTTTTAGATTCCACATATAAGGGATATCATATGATATTGGTCCTTCTCCGTCTGACTTCACTTAGTAGGATCATCTTGAGGTCCATCCGTGTTGCCGCAAATGGCAAAACCAGGATCTTGTTCCCTCTCTATGGCTGCTGCCTGGGGACGGATAAGCTGGCAGACCCCAGAGCCCCTGCATTTTCACAGCTTCGCTCTGCATCACCACGGGCTTCTCACACTCTAGTCGACAGCCCACTCATTTCAAGCAAAATTCTAAATTCAGAGCCTCAGAAACATGCTGGCCTGAGCAGATCTGACACCGAGCCCCAGCGGTCCCCTCCTTTTGGTTGACAAAGAGCCTTCTCAGGCTTTGTCTGAGGTCCTGGGGAATCTGGGGAGCTTGGAAATCAGGGGAGGGAATCAGACACAACAGAGCTGCACCTGGGAGAGAGGCATGGCCCAACCTCACGTGGGGAGAAGGTGTTTGTTCCCCCTTACATCCTGGCCCTTTTTCGATGTTAAATGTTTCTCTTTTGTTCCCCAGGTGTGTGGCCTGGGACCTGTGGGTTTGGGAGCTCTTGGAATGACGAGGCCCCACTTTGGGGGGGACTCATGGGGTCAGGGTGGGGAAGGCCACTCCCAGGTTTGCAGAGGAAACAAATCTGTAAGTGACAGAAATGTGATAGATTGGTTATCAGCTATGTGAACTGTGAAACACAAGTTCCTCTCCTGTTTGCTGCGATAGTGAAAAACTTCACAGGCATTTTATGGGAAACGTAGAAAACAAACAGTCCTGGTAACCTGCTGCTGTTACCCCGCTGTGTGTGCAGCTGTGCTGGGCCCGAGTCCTCGGGTGGGTGAGGGGAAAGGAGGCCTTCTTCATCCAGCCCCCAGCCGCAGGCCCAGTGGGGTGCCCCTCGCTGGGCATCCGTGGTTGCTGTGCCGCCCTCCTCCTAACCCTCAGCCCCTACCCCTTAGTATTTGTCTCTGTCTGACCCAGTTTCCCTCCCCAACCCAAGGTCAGAGAGCTTAGTTTTCTTTTCCTAACTACCCTCTTTCAGATTACAAAAAAAATAATACGCGTTTACTACCCTTTGTACAAAAATCGGAAGATACCTAAAATATATAGAAAAAATTTAAATCACCACATAATCTCATCACCCTGAGATCCCCATGGTGCCATCTGGCTGTGGCCACCCTGCTAAATGCTTCACTTATGTGTCCCTGACCGCCTGGCTTTAAACCTGACCTCTTTAGCACACCCAGTTAAGCTTATTTATTTCAGCTTTGTTTTTTGTTTTTAAAGCATTTTTATTATTGTAAAGACTGCGTGCTCACTGGAGAAAATTGGGAAAGCACAGAAAGTTATTTTCTTGCTTCTTTAAACAAAGGAAGGAAACTCCTAATCCCATCTCCCGAGGTGACCACTTGTAGTTTGGAATAGCTTCTTTTTATCTTTTCGGACTTCTAAAAAAGCATATATTGAAAGCATATGTTTCCACAGTTGAGAGCATATTAAATAGAGGACTCTAGGTCTTGGTCTGACCCGCAATAGTGTGAATAAGCACTTCCCATGTTAATAAAAGCAGTAGATCTTGTGTATGGTCTGCGTGCGCTCAGACTTTGCCCAGCTCTTTGCAGGCGACATCTCGCTTACTTTTCTCACCACCTTGAGGCAGGGCTGGTGTTAATTTCACAGGTGAGGACACTGAGGCGACCTTGTCTGAGGTCGGAGAGCTAGCCCCGCTTTGGCTCCAAGGTCCGTGCTCTTAATCACTAGGTTCTCTCTCTTCCTCTGAAATTTTAATAACTTTTCTAGTTCTATAGTTCTGTATAAAAGCAGCAAAGGACCATTGTTAAATATTCAGAAATTGCCGAACAGCATAAAAAATATGAAGAATCCCCTGATATTTATTTCAGACATTTGACAGCATTTTATGCATGTATGGGCCCTGTATTTTTATAGTTGATGTCATCCTCACTGGTCAGTCTTGAAAGACTTTTTTTTAAAAAAATCTAATCTTACAGGTATTTCCCAAGTAGACCTTTTTGGAAAAACATAATTTTTATTGATAGTTTACCAGTTGGAGTGAATGTAATCACTTCCCGGAGGCTGGGTTCTCTTTCTGAATGTATAAATCACTCAGGGATAGATAACTTTCTGCGTAAAGCTCTTTCTGTATTTCTGATGATTTCTTTAGGGTCTGTTCCCAAAACTGAATTACTGGGCCAAGGGTTTTTACAGCTCTTAATTCCTGTTGCCAAATTATTTTACAATTGGTCAGTCACTCTATACTCTTCAATGTGCAGCATCTGCTTTCCTTCTAATTAGATGAGTATAAAATGCTACCCTGGTTTAATCTGCATTCTCTTTATTCCTGATGAAGCTGAATTTTTAAAAAAATGTGTTGGTTAGTCACTTGTATGTCTTCTTTCCTGGAGGGTCTAAGCGTTTTCCAATCAAACTTTTTGTGATAATAGAAATGGTCTGTATCTACACTGTTTAATGGGACTCCAATCAGCCAAATGTGGCTCTTGAGCCCTTGAAATGTGGCTAGTTTGAGTGAGAAACAGAATTTTTAGCTTGATTTAAATTTAGATTGAATTTATTTATTTGTCTTTAAGCCTAAATTCATTCAAATCTAAATTTAAATAGCCACATGTGTCTGGTGGCCACCGTATTGGAAAATACAAGTCTAAGCCTTTCCCTGATTATGTATTGGGGTCTCAGTGGGTGTTTTGTATTGATTTGTATGAGCTCTTTATATATTACGGCTATTAATCTTTTGTCATATTTGTTGCAGATATTTTCCCCAGGTTGCAATTTGACCTTTACTTTTTTGTTCTCATTGCTTACAGAGCATCAAAATGTTCAGTCGCCAGATCTCATAATCTTTACTTTTGTGGTTTCTCCCATAGCTTTAGGCTTAGAAAGTCCTCCCTCTCACCAAGGTTTGACAAATATGCTTATCAACTTTATTCAAGTCTCTCTGTGATTTTTTTTTCTTTAGCCCTTTAATCCACCCAGAATTAATTTTGCTGTGTGGTATGAGGTACAGCATGTCTTAGTCATCTCTATGCCTGGCATAGAATATGTACTCAATACATTTTATCTCAGATGAGACACTTTGGTGCCTGCAGATTAGGTGGGTGGGTGGGGAGGAGTGGGTAAGTCGGGTGAAATTAAATAGAGCATAAAATGCCACTACTTAAAACATTGATATATTTTTAAATTGTGATGTTTATAAAGATTTTAATAACGTAAGAAAAGGGCTCTGATACAATGTTATTTTCAAGGAAAGATACAAAATCATACCTACAATGTAATATGAACTATGTTTTAAAAATGCAGTGAAAATATTGGAAGAAATATTCCAAAATATTAGTAGTAATTGTCTCTGGGTGGTTGGCTTTTTTTTTTTTCCTGCTTCTTAACATTTCTATACTTCCCCAGTTGCCTACAGTACTTTGATGGTCAGAAATGTTAAATACAGCACTTGAAGAAACAATGCATGATCATTTGATACTTCTAGCTTCCCAAGCCATCATTGGCCAGGTCAGCAATTCACATGGCCAAGTTCTGGGTTGAGGGCAGGTGGGCCATGGTGGGGAAGGGTCCTACCTGCCTTTCGGTTCGGGCAAGCTGGGACTAGACTTCCTTCTCAGCTCACAGCATTCGACTGTCTCAAGTGATATAACCTGGGGCAGTTTTCTCATCTCTAAAATAAAAATAATAATGACTTTGTGTGCGGGCCTGTGGGGATACATTGTTTTGTTGTTAATTACACACACAAACACAGTATATATGTGCAATATTATACATTGAAACATATTCAAAGAACACCAACATAAACTTTTTAAAAAGCAACATTCCTTCATCTCTATCATTCTCCACCAGATGTAATCATGGCTAAAATTTTGGTCTTAATCTCTTTTTTTTTTTTTTTTTTAAGGGAGGGTAACATTTATTGAGGGCTTGCTGTGTGCCAGGAAAATTTTTAAATATTTATAGGTATTAACTCACTTAATGCTTGTATCAGTCATATGAAGTATAGGTACTATGAGTGCCTGTTTTTTACAGGTCATGAAATGAGAGGCACAGAGAGATTAGTGACTTGACTAGTCTCTTGGTCGTCAGGTTGCAGAGCCAGGACGTATACCTAGGTGTCAAGACCGGTACTGCCTCTGACCTGGGCTATTCTGGAGCTGCTCCGGTGGAAGACATCCTGGGACTTGCAGTGGGTCACCCATTGGACGTCCCTCTCCAGAATCGGTCTGAATCTGTATTTACTTATTTATTTACAAAATGGGATATTATACTTATATACCGTATAATTGCTTCCCTTTTTTCACTTCCCAATAAACTGAGTGACTTTCCATGATAGTATATGTGGATTATGTCATTCTCTTTAATGTCTGCCCAATTGTCTAAAATATATGTGTGCCATGATTTATCTTTCTCTTCATCAATGTTTAATCTGCTCCCTCTGTTTTAAGGACAGCACAGCAAACACGTCTTTAGGCATGTGTGTTTACTGTCTTTTAGGATGGTTTTCCAGGTGTAGCGTTGCTTTGCGTGTATGAACATTTAAAAGTTTGAAAGATATTGCTGATGCCAAAGTGGTTCTTTTAAGACACTTGAACCAGTGGACGTGATTACTGTCATGATAGGAATGCTTTGATTGTCTCCCACCTCCTCAAAGCTGGATGTTACCAATAGTTTTAACTTTTACCAATATGATAGGTATAAAATATCTAATTGTGTTTTAAATTTTTATTTCTTTAATTGTCAGGGAAGTTGACATTCTTTTCATATGTTTTGTGGGTGTTTGTATTTCTTCATTGGTTAATTATCTATTCATATTTTTTGCCTGTTTTTCTTTTAGGTTGTCTTTCTCTTCCTGGTTGACTTATAGAAACTTTATATATATTACGGATATTAATTCTTTGTTTATTACATGTGTTGCAAATGTTTTGCCTCGGCCTGCCATTTTGTTTGCAACAATTTATTTTTATGGCATCTTTCACTATTCGTAAGTTTAAAATTTTTATGTAGTCAAAATTCTTTTTCTTTCTCTTTATGGATACTAGTTTTATATCATACTTAGACCTTTTCCAAATTGAGGTTACAGAAATTTTCCCCTATTTTCTTCTAGTATTTTTGTTGTTTTATTTTATAACAGGCTTCTTTAACCCACCTGTATGTTTTTAAGTCTGGTGCGAGATGGGACTTGTTTCAGTTATTTAAAATCTTCTTTACAGTTTTTATTTCTTAACTTTTTTCTCCAAAAGGAGAGCAGTTGCTTCAACACCACTATCTGAAAACTCCACTTCCCCACCACGGATTAGAAACACCACCACATTATTGAATTTTGTTAAAAATCTGGGTCTTTCTCTGGATTCTCTCTTCTTTTCCCTTAGTTAATCTAGTCAGTTTTAATTTCTGTAAATCTGTAGACTTAACTGTATTCTTGATATGTGGAAGGACATTATTCTTCTTTCTCAAACATTTCTTAGTTATTCTCACTCATTTTCAAGTAAATTTGTCAAATCTCCCACCCCCGAAAAATCCCATTAGATTTAAATTTCAATGACTTATGTGGATTGATTTGAAGTAAAATTAACAAGATTACAATCTGGTGTTAGACTAAATAAAATTTTCTTTGGGCCTCGGTTTCCCCAATTGTAAAGAGAGGGGGTTGGATTTGATGTGAAATTCCCATCAGGCTCTCTAATTAAAAATTACAACAACAACAACAGTAATAGTCATTATAGGGCCTAAAGCACCACGCTGGGCACTAGGGCACAAAAATATAGAAGGCAAAATCCCTATCCGTCAGGAGCTTCTCATCTAAGGGGAGATTCAGCATGTGCAAGACATTATGGCCAAATGCCCAATTAATGTGTTTCAGATTCACGGGCAAAAGTAAATAAAAGAGAAAAAGAAAGGGAGTTCCCTTGTGGCCTAGTGGTTAGGATTCTGGGCTTTCACTACCATAGCCTGGGTTCAATCCCTGGTTTGGTAGCTGAGATGCTCCAAGTCGCTCTGCGTGGCAAAAGGAAAAAAAAAAAAAAAGGAATAAGAAAAAAATAAACAGATGGAGGGAGCTGCAGCTGTCAACTGGCCAACAACATCTTTGGGAATGCTTTGCAGGTGGCACAACTGTTCACCTTCTTTAGTGAAATATCAGGTGAAAAAAATGACCATTGGTACCTGGATCTAAATATTTAGACAACACGCCACCCTTTGGGGTACCTTTCTGTTTTTAGTAACCAGCTAGTTTGTGACAGGTTGATTCCCTCTGACACAGTAAGAATGAGTCCAGGCTTGGACATTCACAGCCTCTTAGGGTCAGATGGAACCTCAGAGACCAAACTCTTTATCGTGTGGACCAGGAAAATGAGTCCCAGAGAGGGGAAGGAACTTGCCCAAAGTCACACAGCAAATTGGAGCCAGAAGAACTTCAGAAGGCTCTGAGGGTGCCTTTTGGTTTATCCTATTTCCCTTGGGTTTCTGGAGGGAAAACTCTCCTGGCGGGGGGGGGTGTCAGTTGCAACCCTGCCCACCCCAACTCCAGGCTGGGTAGTCCGAGGGCCTATGGAGCAGTGGGGGGTGGGGATTGCCCCCATGGGGCGAGCCAATACCACATCCTGCTGATTCAGGCCTCTTGGGAAGCCCTGACTTTTATCTAGAAAACTCCCCATGGTACAGTACACAGCGGGTCTGAGGCCCTGGCTTCTGATCCCGATCGGATTCTGACTTGAGCAGGTCTCCTCCCTCTGGGCCTGAAGAAAGGGTGGGCCGAGCAAATGATATCTAAGTCCCCCACTGGGACTGGAGCCACCAGAACTGGCTTGTCTGTGTTCTTAGCATCTCGGCCGTAGTTCAGGTACATGGCTCTTGTGTGTCCATCCTGCCGGCCTGAGTGTCACCACAGTCAGGGTGTGTGTGTGCTGAGGGGTGATGGTAGGCAGTGGCCAAATCAGGCCCCCGTGTGGCCGTGGAAGATCAGGCTGGGGAAGGTTGGAACAGTCTTATGCTCACACTCACTGGGAAGCTGCTTTGGTTCTAAGTGGCCCATCTCCCCGCCAGCACCAAGCCCTCTGGAATCTGCCTCTTTGATTCCCGGTGCAGGGCAAAACCAGCAGTGGTCAGTCCGTGTCCCCTTCTGCCCAAGGCAAAGGTCACAGCTTGAACACCCCCAAGTCACTCAGTCTAAGCAGAGGAGCCCCTACTCATGTCTTCATCTGTTACGTGGACGCCTAAGGAGAATTAGACTTGGGCCTAATTATCCCGAGCCATGGCGGCCAGGCCCTCACCCTCTGAAGGCAGGAAACTGAGGCCTAGCCCCATCACCATCACCTCCCTCCTCTGGGACCGCCCCAGGTGAGGCCCCACGTCTTCCCAGAAGCCGACTCCCCCTCCCACTGTGTGCGGGTAGGTGGGGTCCTCTGGCCAGTTCCTGTAACTGGGCCCGTGCTCTCCAGGTCTGGCTGTTTCCTTCTTCTCTCTCTTTAAAAACAGCTTCTGGGACTTCCCTGGCCGTCCTGTGGTTAAGACTCCGTGCTTCCAAGGCAGGGGGCGCACACTCGATCCCTGGTCTGGGAGCTAAGATCCCGTATGCTGCACAGTGCGGCCAATAAATAATAAATAAATAAATAAAAACAGCTTCTGTGTTCAGGTCATAGATGCACTTCCAGATCCTGAGACACTCATGAACTGAGATTTTTTTTCAAAGCAGTGACGTGGGTCATCTTTGTGGATGGCTCGTTCATTCATTCATTCATACCTTCATTGATTGAGGATGCACTAAGCACCTGGCCTGCGCTGGGCATCCTGCATACAGAGATGGATTGGAGGCAGTCACTTCAGTGATTCTAATCCTCCCTGCACGAATGGGGGCAGTGGGGGATTTGGGAAGCTTCCCCCAGGCTGCTGGGGACAAGCCCACATGTTCCTTGGAGAGGGACGGGCGTCCCATCACATACTCTGACATGGGGGTGTCTCTGGAGACCAGCAGGGGGTTCCATTTCCTGTGGCCTTGTGCTCAATCTTGCTTCAGACCATATTCCCATATTCAGACCGTGCAGAGGGAGGCTGAGCCTCCCTGCAGGGCCCCAAGTGCCGCTGGGTGTATCTCCCCTAGGGCCTGGTCAGCCTCTTGTCAACCAAGACCACACAGAGGGCCTCACTGAGGGCCCCACAGGCCCATGAATCAGGGTGGCCCCCAGAGCTGCATTCAGTGTTCTCACTTCGGGTGGACGACCCTCCTCCCCGCCAGAGCTGCCACCACTACCAGCTCTGCAGGAAGTGGTTCTTTTCTCTGTTTCCCACTCTTCAGTCACACATAGACGCCTGATGCCACAAAAAGGAGAGGCCGGGCCGGAGGGCCAGGGCCTCAGCTTAGACGGCTCTCTCCGGGCGGTGCCAAGGTCTGGCTGCAGAGACGGGCCTGCGAGCTGGGCCCTCGGGGAAGCCTTTGGAGTTTTTAAGGCGTTTTTCTAAAATGGGTGAATCCTTCTGTTTTAATTAACTAAGAATATCAATATATACTAATTGTCAAGTTATTTGTAGAAGACAGAAAAGAATAAAAAAGAGAGTTTACCTCTAGGCTCACTAACTGGAGACAACCACTGCTGATGTTTCTGATGTGCATCTTTCTAGACACTTTCCTCTGCAAATATCCACACCTTTTAAGAAAACAAGAATGGGCTCATGCAACATATGCTTTTGTGCTTACCATCCTGGTTGTCTCTCCGAGTTAGGAGATGTAGGTCCCATTCATCGTTCTCGAGGAAGTCACGATTACTCATCCCATTCCCCTGCTGGTGGACACTCAGATGGTTTCCATTCTTCTCCTCTTGCCAGCACCGCTGGGATGGACATCTCTGTACAGTCACCGTGTGCACGCCTTCTGTGATTGTCTTGCAATGAATCTCTAGGTGGGGGATTACGTGGTCACAGGGATGTACATTTAAGCGACCAAGGGTGTTGCTTCCTGTGTTTTGATCAGTATCAGCTTTAGGTTGAGGAGAAAAAACATTCCCTGGTGTCCTCCCAGGTTCACTTGAGCCCCTAATCCCTTCATCCTCCTCCCAGCCCCAGTCTGCTGGTTTCTGGTTGACCCGCTTGCCCTGCGGCAAGAGGCTTGTTGGTTTGCCTGTCCTCTGTCCAGCATGGTCAGTGTCATCCCTGTGCTGCTCTGGGGGGAGCGGGTGGTAGAGACATGGCAGAACCCAGCAGGGGCCAAGGCTGGTGTCAGGTTGGGGGGGTTCTCCTCCCTCTCTGACACGTGTCGTTGGGCCTTAGCCTGGGTGACAAGGATGCTGAAACCTTGCTCGGGGTTTGCGTGAAGGCTAAACTGAGACCATGATGGCAAAACTCTTTGTAAACTGTAAAAGACAGGATAGGTATGAGGGGGACAAGGAGGCAAAGGGCGTCGTGGAGGTTGAACGGGGGTGGGGTGGGGAAGGGAAAGCCATGCGACCCGAGGAGGGGGTTCCTTGTCCCCACCTCTGAGGCGACACAGGGACCTGCTGGAGACACACCTGCCCTGAGTGTGGGCACTAAGGGGCCAGGAGGAAGGGGAAGAGCTTTGCTGCCGAGGCTGTGGCCCCAGAGGGAGGTCGCTGGGCCTGCACTCATTCATTTATTCAACAACTTATTAAATGCCTGCTACGAGCTAGACACTGTTCTTGGTGTTGGGGATACAGCAATGAACAAAACAGACCCAAAACACCCCTGCCCTCATGCTTCTAACATTCTAATTTGGAGAGATAGACAACAAACAAAATAAATAAGTAAAAATGTATTGTGTGTCAGATGGTGAGAAACGCTAAGGAGGGGATTAAGGAATGGCGATTTTGTCTTTTTATTTTTAAAAGTTTTGTTGGAGTAGAGTTGATTTACAATGTGTTAGTTTCAGGTGTACAGCAAAGTGATTCAGTTATATGTCTACATATATTCATTCATTTTCAGATTCTCTACCCATATAGGTTATTACAGAATATTGAGAAGAGTTCCCTATCCTTAGGAATGGCAATTTTAAATAGGTTTGTCAGGTAAGGTTTCCACCTAAGGTGAGGAAGGAGCCGTGTGGATATCTGGGAGAAGGGCTTTCCGGGCAGCAGATCAGGCAGTGCAAAGACCCTGAGGCAGGAGCTGTGCAGCGTGGTTGATGGCGGGAAGACCAATGTGGTAGAAGCCGTGCAAGCAGGGGAGAGCAGTAAAATATGAAATTGGAGAGGTTCCAGGTCCTTGTTATAGGCTCGCTCTGTGTGCAGTGCAGAGAATGCACTGGACGGAGCAAGGGCAGAAAGCAGGGAGACCAGCCAGGAGGTGAGAAATGATGGTGGCTCAGACCACGTGGCTGCTATGGAGGTGGTGGAAGTGGTCAGAGGTGCTCGTGGTCAGAGTCTGGCTACAAGTTGAAGGTGGAACCAGCAAGGTTTGCGTTGCATGGACTGTAGGTGGGACGTGAAAGAAAGAGGAGTCGGGGTTTTTGGCCAGAGTACTTGGAAGGGTGGAGGGGCCTTGTCCTGAGATGGAGCCAATCAGCTGTTTGCTTTTGGCTGTATCGCCCTTGAGATGCCATTCAACATTCCAGTGGGGATGCTGAGGGGGCCGTGGGCAGTGGGAGATGTGAGTCTGGGTCCAGGAGAGAGGTCCAGGCTGGGGACAGACTGGCATCATCACTGTGGATGTGGCAGTGATGGTGGGCGGTGCTGCCTTTCTCTGCCCCTCGGTTGTGCCCCAGAGAAGGGCCAGACAGTTCCATCCAGAGCCCGCCCCCCTCCACCTGTCAGCCATTCCCCTCCCCCCCTTCCTTTTCCAGCCACCTGTTGTCTCTGTGTGGGTGGTGAGGGGGGGGGTTGCTATTTTGGGCTCCCACCATCCCACACTGAGCAGAGGAAAGAGCTTCCGAAGCCCAGCGCCAGCCCCAGCTCACTTGAAACGAGGTCAGTCTGGAGCCCGGAGCCTCCACGGCCGGCTCCAGCCTGTCATCGATAGGAGACTCATGTGTCCTTGCTCCCAGCGGGTGCCATCTGGGCCCCCCGCGGCTCTGGTCGCCCCGCTGATCCTCTGTTCGAGCTCAGAATGTGAAACAGCCAACTCCTTTGCGGGCTCCAAGCACGGGCGGTGGGAAGGGGGCATTTCTGCCGACACTGTTCCCCAGGCTGGCCGGGAGGGCTGCCCGCTGTGATCAGCAGGAAATACAAATGGGTTTGCAGACTCCCCAGTCTCACACTTCACAGGGAGGATTCAGGCTCAGGCAAAACTGTCTTCGAGCCTTTTCCTTGGTTGGCTGTGAAACATGTATAAATAGACAGTGTTAATGACTTCAAAAAAAACACACACACAAACTTTTTTTGAGTTGCAACACACACACGCACACACAAAACCACAAGATATAGAACACCTCAAGATATAGAACATTTCCTTCCCCCCAGAAGGCTCCCTAGTGTCTCTACCCATCCATACCTCCCCTCCTCCCACCACAAGCTAAGCCCCTTTCTGACTCCATCATGATCCATTAGTTTTGCGTCTTCTTGGGCTTCATATAAATGGAATCACAGAGGATGTGCTCTCTGGTGTCTGGCTTCTTTCACTCAAAGTTGCGTCTGGGAAATTCATCCCTGTTTTTGAGTGTAGTGGTGGTCTGTACTTTTTTTTAAAAAAGATAAATTTATTTATTTATTTATTTTTGGCTGTGTTGGGTCTTCGTTTCTGTGCGAGGGCTTTCTCTAGTTGTGGCAAGCGGGGGCCACTCTTCATCGTGGTGCGCGGGCCTCTCACTGTCACGGCCTCTCTTGTTGCAGAACACAGGCTCCAGACGCGCAGGCTCAGTAATTGTGGCTCACGGGCCTAGTTGCTCCGCGGCATGTGGGATCTTCCCAGACCAGGGCTCGAACCCATGTCCCCTGCATTGGCAGGCAGATTCTCAACCACTGCACCACCAGGGAAGCCCATGGTCTGTACTTTTTAATTGCTATGTTGGATCCCACTGTATGAATACTGCATCTGTTCAGTGTTCATGATGTTACTCTAAGCAACATGACGATGTAGATGTCATGTCTTTTCCAGCATTGTAGCCACAGAGCCTGGCATAAGCTTTGCCATACAGTTTGTCCGATGAATGAATGGACCATTGTTCAAGTTCCCTTGGGCTGGATTCGAGCCATGGTGTGCTCATCACATTTGTGGACTGCCTCTCAGTCATGCTGGGATTGTCTATCAGGGACCAAGCAGTTATTCATGAAAACCTCTGGCAAGGACCTGGAGTCCACAGTCCTTTTCCCTCCCCCCTGCTCTGTGGAGTGCGTCCCCTCCTCTATCAGGCCCATCTGCCCATAGCAGAACACCACCTTGTTCCAATCTGGTTCTGGGGTTGCTTGAGCCCCTGATGTGACCCCTCGGCCCCCACCTTGGGGAAATGAGTGGAAACGTCTGTACATCAAGTGGCCTGAAGCAGTGCAGGCTGCAGAGGTGAAGTGCCCGAGGCAGAGTGAGGACACTCTGTGTGTGTGACCACAGCGCTATCACTACCCTCTCTGGGCCCTGCTTCCCTCATCTGTACAGATAGTTCGGCTTTGTCTCATTTTGGTTCTCTTAGGGCTTCTGTCCACTGTTACAACTGGCTGTGTCGGCCCACAGGATGGGACAGGTGGGGGAATGTTTCAGAATCTCCCTCCTCTGTTGGCTGCTGGGATGGGCTGATGGGGTTCAAAGCTGCCATCTCAGAATTGCTTCTCCAGGTGGAACGCTGTTGCTCAGCCAGGTATGTTGCTGAAAGATCGCCCCCCCAGCCCTGCCCTGACCCTCGTTTTGATGGTGAAATGTGAAATCAGGAAGCAGCTAGCTCTTAAGTGAAGTTGTATCAAAATGAATCCATCAAGGCAAATGGGATCTTGATTTTTTTCTGTTCCGTGTTTGCTGTTTCCTGAGTGGAAACATAAAAACAACAGGGTGCTTTCAATAGAGAACAAAGTGAGAGGGAGATGGAGTACACATTAGGTGGAAATGTTAAAACCAGGCTCTTTGTGAGGAGAAGGGCTCCTGCAACAGGCCCTGGGTCTTCTGCCTTCATACACTGAAGCTGCACCTATACATCTGCGTGAATCCAAATGAAAAGAGGCTAGATATTTTGCCTATACTAGTAGCAAATGTGTGACACACATATAGCCATTCCATTCCTGTGCCCCTAACAGACATCACTAATCAATTACAGTATATGTTTCTGCCTAGTTCAAATGCAGCTTAGGTTCATTCTTAGCATAAATAGCATTTCATACCATTAGATCTGGTGTGTGAATTGAAATCTGTTTAACTCTGGTCTATATATAACCAAGCAGTATGAAAACTTGGAAACTTTTGCATGTTGGAGAGGTTTTTTTTTCTTTCTCTTTTTTTTTTTTTTTGGCGGTACGCGGGCCTCTCACTGTTGTGGCCTCTCCCGTTGCGGAGCACAGACTCCGGACGCGCAGGCTCAGCGGCCATGGCTCACGGGCCCAGCCACTCCGCGGCATCTGGGATCTTCCCAGACGGGGGCACGAACCCGTGTCCCCCGCATCAGCAGGCGGACTCCCAACCACTGTGCCACCAGGGAAGCCCTGTTGGAGAGTTTTGTTTGTTTGTTTTTCTTTCCTTTGTCCAGGTCTTTGGCTCGACTTAATCTAGACGCTCACTAGGTAAAATCTGAGAGCTCTAGAAAGAGCGACCTGAAAACCACCGTTACTTGAGGTACCCTTTAAAAGTAGGAAGCAGAAGGATTTTTCTGAATCTTTAGTGTGGGTTTTATAGCCCGAAAAAGGGTCTTGGGATAGCATCAGAGCTGGGGAACTTCGGGAAGGGAGATAAAGAAAGATGGCAGGCTTGACCCTTTGAGCTGATTTCTCCTTTTGGGTTGGGGTCAGCCCTAGATTCAAAATAAGTAACAACAATGACAATAACACAACAGCAACACGTCCCTCACGTCTGTAGGTCACATTACAGTTTACCACATGCTCTCCCAGACCCTGAAAAGCGTCATTATCCTCATTTTAAAGATGAGGAAACAGATACAGAGAAGTTCAGCGATGTATGCAGTGACACACAGCTAAGAATAACCCGAATTGTCCTGTGTGACCCCAGCTCTCATGATCTTCCCACTGCCAAGTGAAGTGTCCTCACTGATCCCCCAGTTCTCGAATTCCTTTTCTACTTCTTCTTTTTTTGTGTGTGTGTGGTACGCGGGCCTCTCACTGCTGTGGCCTCTCCCGTTGTGGAGCACAGGCTCCGGATGTGCAGGCTCAGCGACCATGGCTCATGGGCCCAGCCGCTCCGTGGCATGTGGGATCTTCCCGGACCGGGGCACGAACCCGCGTCCCCTGCACCGGCGGGTGGACTCTCAACCACTGCGCCACCAGGGAAGCCCCTTTTCTACTTCTTACCTGACCACTCTGTCGGCATGTCTTTGCCAGCTGCCCCGGCTGCTGACTGTCCCCGAGTTGAATGTGTTCATGGCACATGTGAAGTGGAGATGTTTTTCTCTACTTTCTCCCTGGCAGTTCCATGGGGCTTGGTCCCATCTCCTTTCCTGCTGGGAGATGACTTGGGTTCTTCCCTCTGGTCACCCCCAGCCTTGCTCACAGGGCTCCTCCTATGTGCTGCTTCAAGTTGAGAACATAACAGCCAGGGGAGGTCTGGGGGCTTGGGAGTGAAGTTAGGTTTGGACCTGGCCTCTGCAACTGGCTTGCTCCAGCCCCAACATGGAATCAACTTATTTAAAAGCTGCAGTGCCTGAAAGTTAGCTCCCAAGAGCATCTTCCTGGTTTTTCCACTTGTCTCTAAGTTACTTTGGAATTTCTCTGTGGACCTCGGGCCCCCCTATGAAAGCCTATTGCTTTCTAAGTGACACTTATATTCTGATCCCCCAGG
This sequence comes from Mesoplodon bidens, assembly GCF_964165515.1. NCBI lineage: Eukaryota > Metazoa > Chordata > Mammalia > Artiodactyla > Ziphiidae > Mesoplodon > Mesoplodon bidens. The sequence goes on along the minus strand of NC_138164.1, from coordinate 106,240,635 downwards.
GAGAAAATAGAGAAGAGAATTCCTGCAAAACCAGCCCCCAATTTGGATCCTGCCTGGACAGTACTGTGTTTCCTAATCAGCTTCCCACCTCCATCCAATCCTTCTTCCAGACAGCTGCCAGAGTGATCTCTGTAAAACAGAAATCTGGTCCCTTCACCACTGCCCTCCCCCCACTTAAAACCCTTTCCTCCAAGCTCTTTAGCCCCTCCCCCATCACACACACCCCATCACACACACCAGGCAGATACTATCAGTGAACTAATCTGACCAGACTAGGGGGACATCGGAGTGCTGGGGGCTGCAGTGAACTGGAAAGGGGGGGTTATGGCGACTCCCCATCTACAAAGAACCATCGCAACCCTGATTGTTGCCATAGAAGAGCACGGCTCTGCGGTCCCAGATCCTAATTTCCCAACACAACCCGGGTAATCTGTGTTTTAATAGGAAATCTCCCAATTTTCAAATGTTGGTTTATATATATTTTTTTTTTCTTTTTTTTTTTTTTTTTTTTGTGGTATGTGGGCCTCACGCTGTTGTGGCCTCTCCCGTTGCAGAGCACAGGCTCTGGACGCGCAGGCTCAACGGCCATGGCTCACGGGCCCAGCTGCTCCGCGGCATGTGGGATCTTCCCGGACTGGGGCACGAACCCGTGTCCCCTGCATCGGCAGGCGGGCTCTCAACCACTGCGCCACCAGGGAAGCCCTGGTTTATATTTTTTAAAAAGCACCATGTGGGCCACTAACAAAACCTTTCCCACAACAAAACATACCCACATGTTGTGACCTTTGCCCTATGCTCTGTGCTCAGGAGATACTGGCAGTTCTCCGTAAATGCCACAGTCTTTCGTATCTGTGGCTTCGTGTGTCCTGATCCACACTCTGTCTCCGTAGATCAGCTTGTCCTCATGCTGTGATCGTGCCAGCTGTGTGGCTTTGGGCCAGATGAGGGAACATCTTAGTGACTCAGTTCCCTCCTCCGCAAGGTGAAAATAATAATGACACCTACCTTGAAGAGTGATGGGGAAGGTAACATGAGTGAATGGCTGTAAAACATGAGAAAGTGCTTGGCATGTTGTAGGTGCTAAGCCAGTGTTAGCTAACTTCATCTTTATAATCATTATCATCCTTCTACTCTTGGTTGTCACCTCCTCTGAGAAGCCTTCCTATATTCCTTGAGGACAGACCACCCGCCCTCGCCCCCTAGATCCTGTAGCACACGATCCCCCCGCCATGCCAGCACCCAACTCACTGTATTGGCTGTTAGCGTCTCAGTCTCCCACTGACTGAGCACCTGGAGAGGAGGAACAACTCCTAACAGCACCCGGCCCAGAAGAGGCCTCCGTGGAAGCTGGCTGAATAGATGGACCTTGAATGAATGGGGGGCTGGAGTCCTGATCAACTAGATATTTCAAGCTGGCTTCTTCTGGAGGCACAGCAGGTGGGCTTGTCTGACCACCCCCACACACACACACACACACTGCAGTGTGACATCCATCCCTCCCAGCAGCTCCTCTGGGTGGCTGATGGAAGCAAGGAAACAGGAAGTGAAGTTGACAGACTCTGACCAACCCCCTTTCACTTCAGGTGTGAATGAAAGAAACTGAGCCCCTCGAGAGCCGAGCGGGGGTTGGGGGATGCGTGAGTCATGGTGTGTCATAGAGATCTTTTGGATGCATCTTTCAGTTTCAAAAGCATGAAACACTCTTACTACAGGTTGAGAAACTGGAACACCAAATGACTGTGTCCCAAACAGGACGCTGCTATCTGTGTCTGGTAAAGTACCTGGGAGTTTTTTTTTTGCTCCACCCAACGTTGGTGGCTGAGCTGTGGGACCTTACAGTGATGTTATGGGTCCTATACAGTAGCCTTCCTGAACCTCTGAGACCTGACTAATTCTTCTGTCCTTGAGCTGGTGCTAAAAAAAAAAAAGAACACAAAAACCCTCTGTGGTCACAACCAAGATGTGATTGATGATAGACTCTGACCCCTGAGAGTCTTACCAGCCTACTCTGGCACGTTTTGGGGGATGCTGTGAAACTCGACAGAGTTGCCTGTCATCATAAGAGAACCAAGTGAGTGTGGGTAAGAAATTCAGATCAGCTCACGAGTTCTGTTTCTCGCTGGTGGTACAAACAGACACTTGCTGGAAGCTGCTTCAGTGGGAGCAAGGTGGAGCTTTGCGAGGGCACAGTCGAGTGTTTGCTGGGAATGACGGAGGTTTTTTCCATTTTCTCATTTTCCATTACTCGAATAGCGTTATGAGCCGGGACTTTTTGTGTGGGGTCCTGGCTGAATGTTTGTGATTTTCAGGAGTCCTGGTGGGAGTCAGGTATGGCATGGATAGGGTGAATCTGAAACTCACCTCAAATTTATTTTCCATTCATCGTTACCAATTACCTGCATCTTTAATATCGCATTGGTGAGATAGGATCCGTGGGAAGGAATTAAAGGGACAACGTGCTTTGGGTCCTGGCACGGAGTGGGCGAAACATGGTTACTCTGATTGGTGCTCCCTGTGCCCATCCTCACGCTCCAGGCAGATTGACCTTGAAGCTGGACAAGGTCAACCTCAGGGATGCTTACTTGCGTGGAGCCTTCCATGGTCCTAATTTTGTATACTGTCAGACTCTTTTTAAAGAGGGCCCATAAACTGTATAGGCTTCAGGCCCCCAAACCCAGATCCATCCCTGATCATGTATCATGAATAATCGAGAGCTGACTCTGTTGCCTTAAGAGTTGGAACCTTGGCTTCATCTGGGATCCAACTAGTGACAGCCTTGTTCATCTTGTTTGTAGTTGTTATGAAAAGTATGTACTTAATACCCCAGATAAGAATCAGATCCTAGGGGGACTTCGCTGGTGGCGCAGTGGTTAAGAATCCACCTGCCAGTGCAGGGGACAGGGGTTTGAGCCCTAGTCCGGGAAGATCCCACATGCCACAGAGCAAGTAAGCCCATGCGCTGCAACTACTGAGCCTGCACTCTAGAGCCCTCGAGCCACAACTACTGAGCCTGCATGCCACAACTACTGAAGCCCGCGCGCCTAGAACCCATGCTCCACAACAAGAGAAGCCACCGCAGTGAGAAGCCCTCGCACTGCAATGAAGAGTAGCCCCTGCTCGCCGCAACTAGAGAAAGCCTGCGTGCAGCAACAAAGACCCAACGCAACCATAAATTAATTAATTAAAAAAAAAAGAATCATACCCTAGGGACCAAGGTATGACACCTGTGTAGATAATAACTGTGGGTAGTCCGACGTGATGTACATTTGAATTAGCTTGGATGGCAGGGAGAGTAGTAAGTGTGAAGGAGTTTCTCAGCTGACAGTGACAGCTGACACACACACGGTCCTCTACAAGACAGGTAGAGTTTCAAGGAGCTGACAACCACCTGTGAGGCAGGCAGGACAGGGGTCATTATTATCCCTTTCAGCAGGTGCACAGACAGACCCAGAGGTCAAGGAGCTCATTCAAGGTCACAATGGCACTAACAGGCACAGCCAGGATTCAAATCCAAGTTGCTGAAACTCCAAATTCAGTGCTCTTTTAACTGCCATCATGTTGCTTTTCCAAGAGGCTGCATGCAAGAAAGACCAGGATAGATTTGCTGACAAGTATTTGCTCCTTCTGGAGAGTGACTGAACTTGAACTCCACTTGGGGCCGGCGGCGGGAGAGGGGGGTGTCGGTGAGAGTGAAAGTGACTGGGAGGGGTCAGTGTGCTGGGCTCTGTGCCCAGCAGGGTCACCAAGGCCTCTCAGTCCAGCCAAGTGCATGTTATTCTCTGGGGTTTGCGGAAGAGGAGACCGGGGCTCACACAGAAGGTAGATGCTCTCCCCCTCCCCCACCCCCCTCCTTGATTGTCAGGTTCAAGGTTAACCTGAAGAGGTTGGCAGTTGCTCACCAGGTGAAAAACCAAAATGCCCACTTGAGATGTAATGACCCTTTGATTTTGTGACTCTGTTTTTCCCAGTTGACTAGTGACTTGAACGTTTGGTGTGGTGTGAGGGAAGATGGTCTTGTGTTTTGACTGATGCTAAACATCACCTATCTAACAGGTTAATACCGGACAACTAATCCAGCTATCTAGCTTCGGTGCGGGTATACAGCAGTGCCAGGCTACGAGGACCCTAGAACGTGGCAGGACTAGAAGGGACTTCTGAATGTGTCTGGTCCTAGGGTTACAAACTCAGATGCCCAAGGAGCCAGGCAGGTGGCTATGCCATGGGAATGAAGCCAGGGGTAAGCCGAGAGGGAGTGGCAGGGCTGTGGCATTCAAATTCAGAAACTTCAAAACTCTGTGCTGATAAACCAAAACTTGCCATTCTGGGCAGATCTGGCTCCATGCTGTCAGTTTGCCCCTCAAATGTGGCCAGAAATTCATTGTACCAGCAGGAGAGCTGAAGCTCTGGGTGACAGAGGCCTCCCAGCATCCAGTTAGACCATGAATTAATTCATGAGTTTGTCCTTGTAAATTGTTTTTTGGCCCTGCTTTGCGGCACACGGGATCCTAGGTCCCCAACGGCCAGGGATCGAACCCGAGCCCCCTGCGGTGGAAGTCCTAACCACTGCACCGCCAGGGAAGTCCCTGTTCTTGTAAATTTTTTCAAAAAGCCCTTCATTTGCATGTAAGGTTTCAGAGTTTATGAAGTGTGTGGTCCCACCAACTATTTTAGTGGGTCCTCAAAGTATGTCATCCACACTTTAAATATGTGGAGGTCAAGGTTCAGAAAGCTTAACCAACTTCGACTCCGTGTTGGGTGACTGTAAATCCTGCTCATTCAGGACAGTCCCGACTTACACTGACTGTCCCACCATCAGTATTAGTAGCTCCTTTTGCTTCCCAAAGTGTCCTGGCTCAAGGGATAAATCACCGGCCACACTAGCTAGAAGGTCCCTGGGGGCTCTGGACTTGGCCCTTTTCCCTGACCTTCTGAGGCATCACAGCTCGCACATGGCCGAGCAGCTCTGGTTCCTGATTGGGTCTCTCTCCTCTGCTGTGTCCTCGGAAGGACAGCAACAAGGGCACTTAAGTGGGAGTGGTTAGGCGACGCGGCTTTTAAGGAGAGCACAGGCTCTGGGGTCTGTCTGACCCCAGTTCCAATGCAGACCCTGCCACTTACCCACATAAGCTACTTCACCTCTCTGAGCCTCAGTTTCCGTATCTGTGAAATGGGGGTAATCATAACAGTGACCTCACAGCCTACGTTTGAGGATTAACTGAGAGGATGCGGGAAAACCACTTAGAACACAGCTTGCATTGACATTGGTAGTTACTACGGGGTGGATGAGGAGTGTTTGGAATTGGTTAACCTTGGCCCCTGTCGGGAAATTGTCACAGTCTAAGACATTTGAGGCAGTTCGAAGCCAAAATCACTGGCCGGTGGTCATGAGACATGGACTGACCTGTTTGGAGGCCTGAAGCCCCAGACTGGCCACACGCTCAGGAGTGCTGGTGCCATGTGCCTGGGCTGCATGGGAGCTCAGTGAGATGGGTGGGGGTGGGGAGGGGCCCTCTGCGATCTTCGTGACTCTGCACTTGTCTCACTGAGGAGGTGGGTTTGGAGTTGAGTGGGAGGTGGCGGGTTGGCTGGGGTGCACTTTGGGATTCGGCTAAGATGTGTTTTCCCAGAACTGCATGGCTGTCAGGGTATAGAAAGGCCTAAGGGCAAGGAGAGGAAAGCGCAAAGCAGGCGAGCTTACCAGGGCCACGGGGCCCATGGGACACGCGGGTTGGTGGGCACTGTCCACGCCACCCAGGGAAAGCACCCAGAACGCAGCCACGCTGTGGTTGAGAGGCGCCAGGACCTGAAATCTAGTTTGGCTCCCTTTAGGGCCCAGTGGCTCTCCACCTTGGCCACACGTTAGAATCCCCTGGGGAGCTTAAAAGAATCCTCTGTCCAGGCTGCACCCCAGACCAATTAAGTCAGGATTCCTGGGGTGGCCGCAGAGATCAGGGCTCAGCACGCTCCGAGCTCAGCCCTCATTCTGCAAATTATGATCAGACCCATTTGTGACCGTGAGTACTAATTCTTCTTGTGAGCAAATGCAGATAATGCTGGAAAAGCACTTTGTGAGCCATCAGGGGCCATGTAGGCGTAAGGTCATAACCATCAATCCATCCAACAGTACCGCATCCTGCTGACAAATGAGTCGCATCAGGTGCCCCGCCTAGGCATTTACTCCTTGGATAGGTCTGGTCACACATGGGAGTAACAGAGCAAGGGCAGGATGAGGAAAAACGCCCTTGGGGTCTTCAGGATGCTGACCTGGGGTCTTCACTGACCAGAGCTGGCAGGCAGTGGTGTGGTGATGGGCTTTGTGTGGTCTCCGGCTCTGGGTTGGTGGGACAGCTCTGTCACTACCGGCCAAGTGACTTCTCCTGTCCAGGCCTCAGTTTGTCCTTGGGGCTCTGTGTGCCTGCAGGCGTGGGGCCCCGTGAGAAGTCAGTGCAAGGCTTCTGCTCGGCCACGCACATTGTAGCACCCGAGTCATGCTCCTCTGAAGCCCTCTCGCCAGGCTGGGGGCTCCTCTTCATTTTACTTTTGACACAGCAAACTGATGATCTAGTCTGATATCCGGATCTTACTCTAGTTGCCTTTCTATTTCCCTGCATTATTGGGGGCTGATGGTTCTCAAACTTCTTAAGAATTACCGGCTATGCTTTTTCTTTTTTTTTTTTTTTTTTGCGGTACGTGGGCCTCTCACTGCTGTGGCCTCTCCCGCCGCGGAGCACAGGCACTGGACGTGCAGGCCCAGTGGCCATGGGTCACGGGCCCAGCCGCTCCGCGGCATGCGGGATCCTCCTGGACCGGGGCACGAACCCGTGTCCCCTGCATCGGCAGGCGGACTCTCAACCACTGCGCCACCAGGGAAGCCCTTCACTGGGTACTTTTTAAAAAAAGGCTTTAGTGGAGTATTATTCACATAGCGTAGAATTCACTTACTTTCATTGTACAATTGAATACTCTTCAGTAAATTTACAAAGCTGTGCCACACAAAGCTTGTGTCACCACAATCCAATTTTATGACCTTCCCATCATCCGAAAGATGCCTCGTGCCCACTTGCAGGCACTAACCATTCCTACCGCAGCTCTAGGCAACCACCGATCTACTTTCTGTCTCTGTAGATTTGCCTTTTGTGGATATTTAATATAAATGGAATCATATGACATGTGGTCTTTTGTGCCTGGCTTCTTTCGCTGGGCAGAATGTTTTTGAGGTTCATCCATATTATCGCAGGTGTCAGTACCTCATTTTTTTTTTTTTTTTTTACTGCGGGGTAGTATTCCATTGTACGCATTTATCACTTTTGGTTTATCCATTCTCCAGTCGATGGATGTTTGGCTTGTTTTCAGTCTTGCCACCAGGTTCTTGTGACATCTTACAGCTGAAGACAGTGAGTGCTGAGTTACCGCAATCCTCATGTTACAGCTGAAATGTCTTTTTTTTTTTTTTTACATCTTTATTGGAGTATAATTGCTTTACAATGGTGTGTTAGTTTCTGCTTTATAACAAAGGGAATCAGTTATACATATACATATGTTCCCATATCTCTTCCCTCTTGCGTCTCCCTCCCTCCCACCCTCCCTATCCCACCCCTCTAGGTGGTCACAAAGCACCGAGCTGATCTCCCTGTGCTATGCGGCTGCTTCCCACTAGCTATCTACCTTACGTTTGGTAGTGTATATATGTCCATGCCACTCTCTCGCTTTGTCACAACTTACCCTTCCCCCCCCCCATATCCTCAAATCCATTCTCTAGTAGGTCTGAGTCTTTATTCCTGTCTTACCCCTAGGTTCTTTATGACTTTTTTTTTCTTAAATTCCATATATATGTGTTAGCATACGGTATTTGTCTTTCTCTTTCTGACTTACTTCACTCTGTATGGCAGACTCTAAATCCATCCACCTCATTACAAATAGCTCAATTTCGTTTCTTTTTATGGCTGAGTAATATTCCATTGTATATATGTGCCACATCTTCTTTATCCATTCATCCGATGATGGACACTTAGGTTGTTTCCATCTCCTGGCTATTGTAGATAGAGCTGCAATGAACATTTTGGTACATGACTCTTTTTGAATTATGGTTTTCTCAGGGTATATGCCTGGTAGTGGGATTGCTGGGTCATATGGTAGTTCTATTTGTAGTTTTCTAAGGAACCTCCATACTGTTCTCCATAGTGGCTGTACCAATTCACATTCCCACCAGCAGTGCAAGAGTGTTCCCTTTTCTCCACACTCTCTCCAGCATTTATTGTTTCTAGATTTTTTGCTGATGGCCATTCTGACTGGTGTGAGATGATACCTCATTGTAGTTCTGATTTGCATTTCTCTAATGATTAATGATGTTGAGCATTCTTTCATGTGTGTGTTGGCAATCTGTATATCTTCTTTGGAGAAATGTCTACTTAGGTCTTCTGCCCATTTTTGGATTGAGCTGAAATGTCTTACAGTTAACCTGCTAGGAAGTGTCAGAGGCAGACTCGAGCCCCGTCAGCCCAATTCCAAACGCACTTGTGGTTCCCTTAAAGCCACCGGTTTCAGCTACAAGCCCTGGCAGCTGCTTTCCCATTTGCTTTTGAAAGTCCCTCCTCCTTCTGCTCCTCCAGGATCCCTGGGGAAGGGCATCCACCTCCCATCAGCCAGCCACTTCCAGCCCAGCGGGAAGAACTTCCAGTGGCTGCTGAGGCCTGGAAATCAATTTCAATTGAGTAGTGGCTCACTCTCTCCTAAGAGACGGGCTAATTTCCTGCAGCAGGAAGGAGGACAGTGATGTGTGGTTTGGGCCTGACCCAGCATTCCTGGCTAGGAGAGCTGGGAGTGCACTGAAACACCACCCGTGCCTCTTTGATGTTGATTTAAAAGCTCTCAGGTGCTGAGAAACTAGACCCAGAAACAAGCCGCTCCAGGGCACACAGAGGGCATTTTCTGGTCTTTTTTTCTCTTTCCATGGAGTTAGGGGAGACAGTTCTGGCCATTCTGGGGACCGAATGCTCATAGCATCACCCTGGGACATCTACCTGGGCTGGTCTCTGGCCTCAGGGCAGGAGCCCTCTAAGGTCCAGGGGTCAGGCCATGGCTGGGGAGATGGGAACAAGGCAGGGGTCTCCATCTGTGGGTCGACCACCCAGCCGAGGTCCCTGTGGTCATGGGGCGGGAGGAGGGGCAAAAGCTGGGCTCCCCTTGTCCTCCCAGGTTTAGAAGGTCTGCTCCAGGGAGGCAGGGTTGGGTGGACACAAGGGCTGGCCCGGAGCCATCCCAGGGTGATGTGTGGTCCAGTGTGGGGTTCACGCTGGCATATGTGAGTAGGCTCTTCAGTGTCATGGGGGGACCCTGGCTAGGAATGGAAGGGTGGGTGTGATAGGGGTTCCCATACCCCTCACCTCCATGCCTCAGCTGTGCTGAACTCCTGCCTCAAAGCTGCTCTCTTGGGAGGACACCCATCTCTTCTGGGGGACAACATGGGTCGGTGGAGAACATGGACAGGGACTTGGCCAGACCTGGTGGGATCCTGGCTCTGTCACCATCCATGTGACCCTGGTCCAGGTTCTTCACGTTTCTGAACCTCAGTGTTCACACCTGTGGAATGGGGGCCGGACTCCTGCCCCACCTCCCGCTGAGTGGGTTTCCAGCATCCTTAGGGGAAGAGAAAGCACGCTGTGCCTCGTGCCTAAGAGGTGCAGTGGTTGCAGTGCGGCCTGCTCAGGCCTCTCATTTTTCTGGACTCCTTCCAAGGTCCTAGGAAATGGCAACTGTGGGTGCCTGGAGGGCCTGGAGGAGAAGAGAAATGGTTCTGGCCAAGCCCTTGGAGTTGAAATGCTTGCTATTTAATTTCCTCCAGAGATGATTTATTCATTTTAGCTGGTGATTATAAATCAAAGGTCCCAATGCACAGAAAGCACTTTCATAGAGATTTTAATGCAGCCAAAGGGAGCCAAGGTGGAAAATGGACTTTACAGGGGCTGGAAGGGGGGAAGCATAATGATGCTCCTCTCCTGGCTGTGTCTTTATAGCATTGAGACGAGCATTTCTGTCAAAAATTAAAGACACAGTGGAGTGAGTCTTATGCAGCCTTTAAAACTCTTATAAGAGTTTGTAATGACAGGAAATATTATTGATATGGTGTGAAGTGACACTCAAGCTAGATGTGTGGATTTATGGTGTAATATATTTTCAGTGGTAATTTATAACTTTGTACTTTTAACTTATAAAAATACTAAATATATAATGTATAAATATAATTTTAATTTCAAAAGTATAGGTTACTAATATCTATTTACTAAAATGAATATTTATCCCTAAATAGCTCCCCCTTTGTGGGCACTCACTGTGTGCCAGGTGCTGTGAACAATCCTTGCTGTGTCTCATCTTACAGAACCCTCACAACAACGTTGTGAGGCAGACCCTCTTCTCCCCATTTCACAGACGAGGAAATGAGGCTGAGGAAGGTTAGATGATAGATAGGCCCAAGGTTGCATGGATAGGAGGTGAAGTGGCCAGAACAGTACCAGCAACTCTGCATCTCTGGCTCCCCTGCTCTTTTTTTTTTTTTTTTTAAGATTTTCTTGATATGGACCATTCTTAAGTCTTTATTGAATTTGTTACAATATTGCTTCTGTTTTATGTTTTGGTTTTTTGACCACGAGGCATATGGGCTCTTAGCTCCCCAACCAAGGATCAAACCCGCACCCCCTGCATTAGAAGGCGAAGTCTTAACTGCTGGACTGCCAGGGAAGTCCCTCCTCTGTTCTTTACGTTGCTTTATTGACACACACTTCCCTGTTCTATAGACACACACATCGTGTATGTCGATGCAGAAGGAGGATGGGAAGACTTGAAAAAATGATGTAGAAATGGGAGCATTGATTGTTTCGGGGTGGAGAGCTTGCTTATGGGCAGTTAAAAATTTTTTTTTAATGTTTGTGCATTTTCTAAAATGCCAACATATGACTATGTAGAGGAGGTTAAAAAAAAATCCAAACTTTATCTTCGTAGGTTCAGGACCTGGGGCCTGTGAATCAAACTGATAAAAGACAGATTAACAGGAGAAAAAGTTTATTTCATGTGTATTTCTTCACAGGAAAGAAGTGAAAACCCAAGGAAGGGGTTAGATTTGGGAGCTTAGATACCATTTTAAAAAGAGTGATAAATTATGGAGATCTAAGCAGACAAAGGAAGGGAGGGGGCCGAGCTTCTAAGGCCACTGAGGTAAATTGTGGGAAGGTACATATATGGAGGAAACTAATGGAAGATAAAGGTTATTTAGTAAGTTTGTTATGCAGACTCAGGTTGGTGCCTTGTCCATTGATAAGAGTCATCTCCAGTGACCAGGGTCATCCTCTTCCTGGGATGGGAAAGAGAGACACCTGTACAAATGAGAATTGGTGTTATCTTTACAAAGGGAAATGTATGCCCTGCTTTTAGGCAGAAAAGAGGAAGGCAGAGTGCTAATTGCTTTCAGCTCAAAACAATCCTTACGCCAAAGTGGCCTATTTTGGCATATTTCAATCTCCTTCAACTGTATATTAAATTTAACTCAAGAAAAATGTGATTATATTTCTTGTTTTAAATGTACTAACTTTGAGGACACGATTTAAAGGAGAAAGAGTTGTGCTTTTAAATGTCCTCTGTGCCTAGAGACCGTCATACAGAGTGAAGTAAGTCAGAAAGAGAAAAACAAATACCGTATGTTAACGCATATATGTGGAATCTGAAACAACTGGTATAGACGATCTTATTTACAAAGCAGAAATAGAGACACAGACGTAGAGAACAAACATACGGATACCAAGGGGGAAAGGGGGTAGGGTGGGATGAATTGGGAGATGGGGATTGACATATATATACTATTGATACTGTGTATAAAATAGATAACTAATGAGAACCTACTGTAGAGCACAGGGAACTCTACTCAGTGCTCTGTGGTGACCTAAATGAGATGGAAATCCAAAAAAGAGGGGATATATGTATATGTATAGCTGATTCACTTTGCTGTACGTAGAAACTAACACAACATTGTAAAGCAACTATACGCCAATAAAAAAAAAAGAAAAAAGAAATGTTCTCTGTGGACTCTTCTATTGGATAGGAAACAGATGTGTCACGTAAGGTGTGACTAAGGGAAGGACCCCAAAGCCACTTAGATGAAGCAACCATTAAAGTCGATAGGCCGGGGCTTCCCTGGTGGCGCAGTGGTTAAGAATCCACCTGCCAGTGCAGGGGACACGGGTTCAAGCCCTGGTCCGGGAAGATCCCACATAACGCGGAGCAACTAAGGCCTTGCACCACAACTACTGAGCCTGCGAGACACAACTATTGAAGCCCGTGCGCCTAGAGCCCGTGCTCCGCAACAAGAGAAGCCACCACAGTGAGAAGCCCATGCACCGCAACGAAGAGTAGCCCCCACTCACCGCAACTAGAGAAAGCCTGCGCTCAGCAAGGAAGGCCCAACACAGCCAAAAAAAAAAGAAAAAAATGTCAATAGGCTGGGAGGTGGGAGAGCAGCTCAGTGAAGTCCTGGGATGTGACACGAGGGTGACAGAAACCAGTGAGGCCACACGGAGCAGGACCAGAGTGGGCCAGGCTCAGGGCACAGTGGTCTGTGGGTGACACAGACTGGGGCAGCGGGCTGCTTCTCTCTGCCTAGGACCCCTGCACTGGATGTTTCATTTGTGCTGTTTTAAAACTTGGAGGGACCCAGGGAAAAAAAAAAGTCAGTCAATTCATTTAAAAAAGGACAACACAGAAAATCAAAGTAAACGAATGATTTTTCCATCACAAAGCATTGTGTCATTACAAAATAAAAAAGACTAGAAAAGGTCTTCTTCCCACAGTGATGAAACTGCGGTGGTTGGTTGTACAAAGAAAACAGAATTCAGATGAATGTGCTGTGAGAGTGTGTGAAAAATAGACGTCAAAGCCTTTGAAAAATTCGAAGCAGTAATAACCACAGAGCATCAACAGCTAGGATTTATTGACACTTACTATATGCTGGGCACTGAGCCGGGAGTGACCAGAGAGATCACCACGTGGTCACAATAACTTGTTGGGGACAATGCTGATAACTGGATCATTATTGGTGGCGGGCATTTGTAGTGCGCAAGCACTGTTCTAAGCACCTTTCATGCCTTTGCTTACTTTGAATCGCAACAGCCCCAGGAGATGAGGAAACAGACAGATGCAGAGAAGGGAAATAAACAGCTACTCCGTTGTGTGGGGAGGGTACCAGGGTTATCTCCAGTCCACCAGGTAAGAAGTGAGCCGCTGAGGTAGGTGAGGTAACTAACTCAGGGTCAGAGGTACACGCTCAGTACACGTCAGTGGAATGAGAATTTAAACATGTTGCTGGTACACGTGGTATTTAGGAGTGTTTCTTTAGAAGCCTTGGTTTGTGCTGCTTGGCTGGGCATTGGGGTTCATCTTAATTTGAACCGCAGGGACACAGTGTGGAGAATTTACCATCACACTCTTTGCCAAGGCCAGGTCTAATGACAGCTTTGGCTGAAACTTAAAGAGGAAAGGGTGCGTGCAGACAAGCAGGTAGTTTTCCGTGAAGTCAGTTGAAACCAGGCTCGTGATTCAAGAGGAGGCAGCTCACTCAGCTCCTATTGAGGCCGGACCTGCGGCGGGGGTGGGGGGTGAGGGGGGTGGGGGGTGGGGACTGGAAGCACTTACCTACCCAGCTGAGCTGAGATTGCCAGAGAGTGGTCCCCAGGGCCTAGCTACGTCGGGAAGGTGTCACTGGGGGACAAGGGGCTCCCTGGAGCCGTACCTGAGGGTAGGACCCGGGGGAGGGGGTGCCAGGTGGAGAGGCAGCAAGCACAGAAGCTTAATGACCAGAAGGAAAGTGATGTTTTATACAGTCTGGTGCAGATGTGCACCTGGGGTGAATTTCTGGCTCGTGCCTGGGCAGGAGCGTGGGAACTGTAGGTGAGGGAGGGTTTTTGTTTCTTTTGTTTTGCTTTTTTAACTCAGACTTTCTCTCCATCACCTTGGGGCCTGGTAGGCTGCTCATTTAAGAGGTCTCATCCTAGGAGACGGCCCTTCAAGGGCTATTTTATTTTGTTTTATTTATTTCACGTGCTTAACATTTTTATTGAAGTATAGTTGATTTACAATGTTGTGTTAGTTTCAGGTGTAAGCAAAGTGATTCAGTTATATATATATATATATTTCAGATTATTTTCTGTTATAGGTTATTACAAGATATTGAATATAGTTCCCTGTGCTATACAGTAGGTCCTTGTTGTTTCACTATTTTATGTAGAGTACTGTGTACCTGTTAATCCCATACTCCTAATTTATCCCTCCTCTCCTTCCCCCCTTGGTAACCATAAATTTGTTTTCTACGTCTGTGAGTCTGCTTCTGTTTTGTAAATAAGTTGACTTGTATCATTTTTTTAGATTCCACATATAAGTGATATCATATGGTATTTGGCTTTCTCTGTCTGAATTACTTCACTTAGTATGATAATCTCTAAGTCCATCCATGTTGCTACAAATGGCATTATTTCATTATTTTTATGACTGAGTGGTACTCCAGTGTGTGTGTGTGTGTGTGTGTGTGTGTGTGTATACCTCATCTTCTTTATCCATCCATCTGTTGATGGACATTTAGATTGCTTCCATGTCTTGGCTATTGTAAATAGTGCTGCTCTGAACGCTGGGGTGCAGGTATCTTTACGAATGAGAGATTTTGTTCAAGGGCAATTTTAATTTACTGACGTTGTCACCTTTACCGGGTGGGGAGGGAGAATAGGTCTGCTTTGATGGTTAAGAACACGGTGTGGAGCAGCTGAAGACAGCTTGGAAAGGGCCAATGATGCACTTTGTTCTGAAGTGGCAGGGATGGGATGACTCAGGTCAGCTCATCAAGGTGACCCCCTCCTCAGGTGACCTTAAGCATCAAATGTGGGGAAGGGGCTGGGAAGCAGGGAGCCAGTCCTTTGTCCTGTCTCTGACTTCCACCATTTATTTATTCCCCTCCTTATTCCACCAAGGATATGAGACAGCAGTGCCTAAAAGGAAACAGGTTAAAAAAAATAATAAGAAAAGTCTGGATGATAGGAAAATAAGGATAGAAAATAAGGTGAATTTGGTGGGAAAGTCATCCACATGATACATCGTACCAAAAGGTCTGTCCATTTGGTAGCTGGTGGGGCACTGGTTTGCTTCTGAGCTTCCTGGTGGCCAAAGCAAAGAGGTAAACCAGCAGCCTGAGGACCCTCTCTACTGTCTTGAAGGACATTCTCATCATGAAGATGAGCAATCAGCAGCAAGTTTCATGGGGCTGTTTCTTATGAAATCCCCCAAGGCCTGAAAGTTCGCCCCAAAGCACAATTCAGTGAAAGCAATTCTTCAGGGGCCAAAGCAAATTAATGCCTGTGAAAGATACTTATAAATGGCTAGATGTAATTATTGTCTCAGCAGGGATTTATGTATCAGACAGAGAATTGGGCCTTGCTACGTCTGGTTTCTAGAGTCAGAGACACTGTTTAAAGCTGGGTTTCTTGACGAGGGTTTCCCCTAACTGTCTTCAGGAACTGCCCAGTCCTCCAAAATGACTGAGCCATGAAATGTGCTTAGCAAAGTGTCTGGCACATGGTAGGTACTCAGTTAAGTTTCCTTTTTTTAAAAAAAAATTGAAATATAGTTGACTTACAATGTGTTAATTTCTGCTGTATAGCAAAGTGATTCAGATATATATATTCTTTTCCATTAGGTTTATCACAGGATATCGAATATAGTTCCCTGTGCTATACAGTAGGACCTTGTTGTTTGTCTATTCTATATATAATAGTTTGCACCTGCTAATCCCAGACCTCCAATCCATCCCTCCCCCACCCATCTCCCCTTGGCAACCACAAGTCTGTTCTCTGTTTCTGTTTCGTATATATGTTCATTTGTGTCGTATTTTAGATTCCACTTGTAAGTGATATCATATGGTATTTGTCTTTCTCTGTCTGACTTACTTCACTTAGTATGATCATCTCTAAATCCATCCATGTGGCTACAAATAGCATTGTTTCATTCTTTTTTATGGCTGAGTAGTATTCCATTGTGTATATGTACCACATCTTCTTCATCCATTCATCTGCCAATGGACATTTAGGTTGTTTCCATGTCTTGGCTATTGTGAATAGTGCTGCTATGAACATAAGGGTGCATGTCTCTTTTTGGATTATACTTTTGTTCAGTTAAGTTTGTTTTTGATGCTCTTGGGTGAGAGCTAGTGTGCCCAGTTGAAGCCCACTTGCTACACGACATCAAAAGCTCTTTGCTAAGAAGAGGCCCATTTGAGGAGCGTTTGTGGGGTTGGGGGATGGTGCTGCTAGCAGGTGGATTATTGAGAGATTTGCTGCAGAGCAAACATGGAACCCAAGACATCCTAACATGTTTGAGGTTCAAGAGAAGACAGAGCAAAGGGCAAGACTCTGAGAGTCGTGTGTAGAAAAAGAGAACTAGATGACTGGGTGAAAGGCAGGTGCTTGCTGTACCTCTTCCAGTGATGCTGGCCTGGCTGAAGACAGAGCTGCATTCCTATGTGTGTACAGCCCAAGGTGGAGTTGGAAGTCACCTTCTAGTCACTGTGCAGATCAGGATATAGGTACCATCTAAGCCTATACTTGGGTATTTGAGGGCTTTCACGATATCTTTTGAGAGAGGAACAATATTCTTAGCTGTGCCATTTATTCTAAATTACACCAGACACTTCCTATTCTTGAAAAATCGGCTGCCACCTCAAGAAATCAGGGAATGCTGCAGCTGGAGGCATCCCAGGGTTCACCTGACATCCCCCATGTCCTCATCTTACAAAGGGGCAAGCTGAGGCCCCGATGGACATAGTGGATCAACCATAGATATGATTACTAGCCTGGAGGCTGACTCCCAGTCCAGCCCACTCATGGATATGTTAATTTCCTAGTGAAATACTGCAAACCACTTCAATATGCATCAGTAGGGGATTGGTTAAATAAATAATGCTACATTCTTATAGCCAGGTGTATGAGTGGAAATATTTTAATGCAGACCATTAAAAAAGAATGAGGGGCTTCCCTGGTGGCGCAGTGGTTGAGAGTCCGCCTGCCGATGCAGGGGACACGGGTTCGTGCCCCGGTCCGGGAAGATCCCACATGCCGCGGAGCGGCTGGGCCCGTGAGCCATGGCCGCTGAGCCTGCGCGTCCGGAGCCTGTGGTCCGCAACGGGAGAGGCCACAACAGTGAGAGGCCCGCGTACCACAAAAAAAAAAAAAAAAAAAAAAAAAAAAGAATGAGGTAGATGGACTTTTATTGATGTGTAAGGATGTCTATGGCATATTAATGAGTGAAAGAAGCAGTTTGTAAGACAGCATTCTGTGTGTGTGTGTGTGTGTGTGTGTGTTATTGTACAACAAAATATAAGAGGTGATTATCTCCAGGTGGTAGGACCTTAGATTATTTTTACTTTCTTTTATAAGTTTTGTGCAGCATTTAGATTTTTCTTTCAATGGGTGTGACTTTGCTATAATACGAAAAGATATGCTAATTTTGAAAACTGCTCCAATTGCTCATTTAAAATAGGTTTTAGGGAATTCCCTGGTGGTCTAGTGGTTAGGACTTGGTGCTTTCACTGGCGTGGCCCAGGTTCAATCCATGGTCGGGGAACTGAGATCCTTCAAGCTGCACGAGGCTGCCAAAAATAAAATAGGTTTTTAAAAGTTATCAAAGAAATACATGCTCATAGTAGAAAACTTGGAAAACTATTTTTTAAAACTGGTTGGAAGAAAGAAAATCCCATCCACTCCTACCATCCAGAGTATCACGGGCAGTTGTTTGCTTGCTGTGTATCTTGTGGAGATTTATAAAAAGAATCACTTCTGAAAACTGCATAAAATTTGATCTGATCTACATACAAGAATTTACTCACTGGTTTTCCCAGATGTTGGACATCTAGTTCTAGTTTTTCTCCATAACACATATGGTAAAGGACAACCCTGCGCATATGTGCTCGTCTACACTGTATTCTTAGCAGTTCCTAAATGTGGGTCTTCTGATTAAAAAAGTACAGGCATTGGTGCAGCCTCGGTACATATTTCCCAATTGCTTTAAAAACAATCTATCCATTTACATTTCAATTCAAATATGGGAGAGTGCCTATTTGATCCCAATCTCACCTATGTGGTGACTGTCTTTTAAAAATATTTACTAAACTAATTAATCATCTTTGAGCTATTAGAGTTCTGTCAGACTAAATCAGGAGGCCGGTGCAAAGCTCTGGGATGCTGCGGGCATCATCTAAAATTGGCTTCACGACCTTTTGCATCCCTTCCTTTACAAAGGCATCCCAGTACTTCCGGATGTCTTTTCATCCCCGTGCAAAGGCATCCCGAAGTATTTGAGGGAAAGACCAAGTATTGTAACTTAGAGATTGAAGGCAATTCTCCCTAAACCCATATGGTATTGGTGTATGTGGTGAAAGGGAGGGTGGAGTTAAGTAGTTTTAAAGTTCACCTAAAGGATAAGCTGGTGAGAATTACCAAGAAATTTTGAAAAATAAGAGCGGTGAAAGAAAGCTTGTCCTTCCAGATATTAAACTCTCAGTGTTCCATAAAAATAGACCTAGAAGATAATATAGGCCAATGTTTATCTGATTTAAGGATGAAGGAAAGACTTACTAAACACAAAATAATGAAGGGAAGCTACAAAAGGAAAGTAGAAGTAGATTTTAAAATTCTGTAAATCAAAAAGCATCATGAGCAAAAATGTAAGCTCTTTGATAACTAAGAGCACATATAGGAAAAAGGGTTAATATCCCCAGTTATCCATTCATTTCACATTTATTGAGTGTTTACACTGGTTGGGGCACTGTTATAAATGCTGGGGATTCAGTAACGTATTAAGTGCTTTGATATTTCCATAAAAAAAGATAAGACCCTAGCGGAAAAATAAGCACATGTAAGCAACTTACAAAAGAAAAGATAGAAATAACCAATAAGCATATAAAAAACCCTACTCCCTAATAATCCTGAGCAGGTAGATTAATTCAACAATGAGAAATAATTTTTCACTCTAAAATAACTTAAACATTTTAGAGCAGTTCAGCTGAGTTTTGACCCATTGAAGGGTAAATTGGTTAAAATATTTTGGAGATAATTTGATAGTAGTTTTTTATGATTAAAAAATAACGTAAGGACTTCCCTGCTGGTGCAGTGGTTAAGAATCCACCTGCCAATGCAGGGGACACGGGTTCGAGCCCTGGTCCGCAAGATCCCACATGCTGCAGAGCAACTGAGCCCTTGCGCCACAACTACTGAGCCTGTGCTCTAGAGCCCGAGAGCCACAACTACTGAGCCCACGTGCCACAACTACTGAAGCCTGCGCGCCTAGAGCCCGTGCTCCGCAACAAGAGAAGCCACCGCAATGAGAAGCCCATGCACCGCAACAAAGAGTAGCCCCCGCTCGCCACAACTAGATAAAACCCTCGCGCAGCAATGAAGACTCAATACAGCCAAAAATAAATAAAATATACAAATTTTTTTAAAAAATGTAATTTGATCTAGAAATTTTAGGACTGTATCCTAAGCAATGAATCAGAGGTGCAGGCAAGGTTAAACTGACAAGGATGTTTATCACAGCTTCATCATCACACACACACTCACACACACGTATACAAATGGACTCAAAATGTTCAATATTGGAGTAATATTTTAATAAATTAAGATGCATTTATACATGGAATATTACATAGACATCAGAAAACTTTGTTTTCTAAGAATAATGACATGTTAGTAGGTTGAAAAACTAGGTTATAAAACCCTGTAAATATTTAAATTCTATGTGTTTAAAAACCCACGATGTTCCTATATGTGTATATATTTAAAGGACTGAACAGATGTAAAAAAAGTTTGGAAAGATGCACAGCAGGTTGTTGACTTTGGGGAGGAACCTCTTATTTCTGTTTTACAGCCAGTACTTTATTTTGAAAATTTTGCTATGAGGAAGTAATGCTTTTGTAAACAGGAGCTATTTTAGGAAGATAACATAAGATAAAAAGTGCAATTAACAAAACACACAGGAAGGAATACTTACTAGCATTATGATGATTCAAATTTTGAACTGTACTTTTATTCTTGTCCATATTTTCTAAATTTTCTACAACAAATAACTGTAGCTTTTTAAGCCAGGAAGTAAACCACATCCATTACTATAAAATGCCTGAAATGTTTAGGTAACCCTTCCAGTCATTTTTGCATTTCAGTGTCTCAAAACTCAGGAAACAGGATAAGTTTATTTTAAACCATTGTTAGTTTCATTTCCAATCTGTTCTCTTCAACCTCTAGGCACTTTTTTCTCATGAAATACCTCTAAATTTGAAGCAATGGGTCCAATTGTTAATCTGAAAAAAGTGCAATAAATAATCACTATTTCATGCATGTTTCCAGACTTTCTGGACACTCTGTAATGTATCTGTTGCACTGGAGGATGAAGGAAAGCATATTGAACACAGTATTTGAAATGTTAGCATGTTTAAAAATAAGTTTAGGCTTCCCTGGAGGTCCGGTGGCTGGGACTCCACGCTTCCAATTCAGGGGGCGTGGGTTCGATCCCTCGTCGGGGAACTGGGATCCCACATGCCGCGTGGCACGGCCAAAAAAATAAAGTTTAACTGGTGGGGATATAAACACATTACAACCACATTGGAAAACTGTTTGACAATTTCTTATCCAGTTAAACATGCATCTACCATACAACATGAGAATTCCACTTCCAGGTATTTACCTAAGAGAAATGAAAGCATATGTCCAGACACGCTTGCACACACATCTTCACAGCAGCGCAGCTCAGAAAAGCCCCAAACTGTAAATGACCCAAATATTCATCAATAGGTAAAGAGACAAACCGGGGTGTATCCATATTTCACAACAATAAAAAAGGACAAACAACCAGTAGTACAGCAACACGATGAATCTCCCAATATGGCACTGAGGGGAGAGGGCAGAAACACAAACGTATGCTGTACAATTTCATTTTTGTAGAATTCTGGAAGTGACAAAGTAAGGTGTTGCAACAGAGAGCCGAACAGAGGTTGCCTGGGGCTGGGGTGAGGGGTGTGACTGCATGGGACAGGAGGGAACTTTCTGGAATGGTGGAGATGTTCTGTATCATTTTTTTTTTGAGACATTCTGTGTCATGACTGTGGTGCTGGTTACATGGTTACATGACAAATGGTGGCTACACTTATCAAAACTCAATTGTCCACTTAAAATGGGTATGTTTTATTCTATGTAAAAGTGAGTTTATTCTGTGCACAGGGCCCTTCTGCGTGTGCGGTCCTGCATGGGTCCCACACCCGTGAAGCTGGCCCTGATTCTTCTTCCTGACTTTTCAGATATTTTCACATACTCTGTGTGTGTGTGTGTGTGTGTGTGTGTGTGTGTTATGCTACATAAATGGGATCTCCCTACGAACACTTTTTTTTTTTTTAAGATGTTGGGGGTAGGAGTTTATTAATTTATTAATGTATTTATTTTTGCTGTGTTGGGTCTTCGTTTCTGTGCGAGGGCTTTCTCTAGTTATGGCAAGCGGGGGCCACTCTTCATCGCAGCGCACGGGCCTCTCACTATCGCGGCCTCTCTTGTTGCGGAGCACAGGCTCCAGACGCGCAGGCTCAGTAGTTGTGGCTCATGGGCCTAGTTGCTCCACGGCATGTGGGATCCTCCCAGCCCAGGGCTCGAACCCGTGTCCCCTGCATTAGCAGGCAGATTCTCAACCACTGCGCCACCAGGGAAGCCCCCTACAAACACTTTTTAAAATTCATTTTCTAACTCAATAATGTGCTGAGGTCACCTCTTCCAGCCAATAAATCTAGCTGGACCTTGTACTCCTGAGAGCACTGCCCTGTGGGGTGTGCCAGAAGGAGCCATCTCCTTTTGATAGCATTTTAGGATCTTTTCCACTTTTCACAGTATCATCACCCAGCCAGCACACAGTATGGGCCTCTGTACACAGACATTTCTAGGCCTTTTCCCAGCAGCCTGGGCCCCTCCCCACATAGGACACCATCTCTGACGTGCCTAAAGATTGCCTTTTGTATTTCCCTTCCTGCTTTCTTTTTCTTGAACTTTAAATAGAGTGGGTAGGTCTCTCTAATCAGCGTTCTTCAGCTCAGAGACTTCTGCCACCCCTCCCCCTCCAGGGGCCCGTGGGACCTGATCCCTTGCACCCAAACTATGCCTTGTCCCTCCGGGGACCTTGAAGGAGGTCCCCAGGCTAGAAATCAAGGCTGCCATGAGGTTCCGGGGGTCAAGCAGTCCATGCCTCTGCCCTGGTAGGATTATCACTAAACATTCGCTGCATTTCCCGCAGCCCTGCCACACTTGGGAAGGGTTCCCAGCCTCAGGATTTCCAGAATCTACCACAAAACCGCATTAGATCTTCACTGGGGAGGGATATGGCCACATTTCAAAGAGGGGAAGTCTCAACCTGTGTTTTTACCATATACAGCTTGATGCTGGTTCCCACACCTGCTGGCAACAGCCTCTCCGGCCTCCTGCCACTGGCTTTGAGGGTCTGCCGAGCCCTCAGGGTCAGAGGAAGTGATGGGCGCAGGGACATCGGCCAACGTTTGTTTACAACCATCAGGGCCGTTTGAAATGGAGGTGAGTGATGGCCTCTGATTGGCTTCACGGCCCCAGGAAAGTCACCTGATCCTTGGCGTCCACCTTTGTTGAACAATGACATCCCTGCACTAGGTGATCTTTAAGGGTCCCTGAGGTTTGGTCCAGGTCCTAAAAGGTCAGGGTCTTGGCTCTCCACATCCAGAACGGGAGGCACTTTCCGTAGCACAGGACTTCAGTCTGCCTTGCTGGGAGGAGGAGGGGGCTCCGGTGGGCAGGGTGGGCTCTCGTGGGAGCAACTGACCAGTGAAACCCCGCTGTCTGATCTGGGCTGGATGGGTGGGTCGGTGTCCACCCGCCCAGAGCATTCCGGAGAAGGGATCTCAGGCCCCATCTGGACTCAGGTCCTTCAACACTGATCACTGGTCTCTTTGTATCTTTTGGGTCCAGAACTTGCCCCACAGTGGTGATCGGTGGTGATCACTGTAGTTGATCAGGGGTTCTTTGTGGGAAGGGACGTGTACATTGTCAGACGTAAGCAAAGCCGGACACTGATGGTGATAAAGATTTTATTTGGTGATGAATCCTGCCTTGGGGAGGGAGTCCAGTGTTGACTGGGCTCCACGTGGATTCGCCCAGGGTGACTGGGCGATTCAAAGGGAGAATGAGGTGGAGCTTGGGGGGGGACTCAGGGGGCTATAGCAGAGTCTGGGAAGTGAAAAAATGCCCGCAGCAGGTAAGAGGGTGGGTCAGCGTCTGTGTGATTAGGCCAGCTGTGTCTGCTAGCTGGCAGTTATGGAGTTAGGTTTCTGCCTCCTCCCCAGAGACAGGGAGACAGAGGCCCCATCCTTCCTGATGATAACATTTGAAGGAATGGCTCTTGGTCCTTGAGAGAGACACTGTAAGGTGGCGGGAGATATGTGCACATCTCAAAGGGACAGAGAAAGGATTTACAATTGTAGGTTTTTAAAATAAATGCTCTACGGAAAGGGAGGTTGGGGGTCCATCCTCAGGTGTTGGCTGGAACTGAGACAGGCTGGGACCTGGGACCCTTTGCTGCAGTGCTGCAATGCTTGCACCTGGATACGCCTCTCCTCGGGCAACAAAATACAAAGAAACTGTATGGGACTAAAAATAACTGCATGCACGCTCAGTTATTTGTGGCAAATTCTGAACCCCAAAGATACAAAGAGACCAAAAAACCCAACTGTCACTTTTGAAGAGCCTGGAGAAAAAAACAGGGTGTCGGGAGCAAAAGCTGGGTACTGTGCATGCCCCCTGCACACCATACCACCAGAGGGGTGGGCAAAACACCTAAGCCACCCCTCCGGCCTGACCCCTGGACACACCCCTACCCTCACCCCATATGGAAAGCAAGCTTGCCCCCCTTGGGGAGCGAGCAAGCAAGGGAACCTGTTGTTTGTTCTCTCTCCCCGCTGCTGCATCAGGGGCCCCAATAAAGCCTTGCCTGAATTTCTTGTCTGGCCTCTAGTCAATTTCTATTCATTGGGGAAGGCCAAGAACTCTGGTCGGTAACAACCAACAGTAAATTCTTTTGGAGCCTTGAGCTTTCCCAGACAGGAACTCAAAGTGGGGCTGGGTCATCCCAGGGATGTGGCGCTAGGCTTCTAGAAGCCATGCTAGACCCTGGTCTAGTCTCCTAGGGCAGGGCTTTGGACCTAGTAGTTCATGCTGTGAGTTTTTGAAGTTCTTAACACAGAGGATTTTTCTTCCTTCACCTTTGTGCTAGGCTGGTGGCCTTCAGATGGGAAGGGACCCAGGTGGTTGTAGGGGAATCGATTTCCAGGTCCCTCATGTCCTGTACCCCTCCCAGTCCGAGTCCTTCCCATCCCCTTTCATAATTGTTTTTCTTCCACTTTACTAAAACCATGCAGACCCCACCTTTCCAGATCCTCCGGTGGGGAAAAACCACTGGGGCACCGACAAAGGGACAATTTGAAGCATCGGTGCTGGTGACAAGGAAGTAAATGACTCTAAGACAGATAACACATCATCTTACAAGTCACATGGTTTCTAGTTTTTATTTTCAACAGCATCTTAACAATTAAGAAGTAATATGATGCTAGATTGCTTTGCAATGTTTGGCATCTAACTTGGACACAGTTGAAAGAATTGAGTGGCGTCATTAAAAAATTTCCTTTTAGTTCCGTCCAGTCAGCACTCGCACCTATAAAAATGAAAAATGATGCCTGTCTTGTTTGAGCAATAAATAATATCCATCCGTGGATACTTTAGCTCAATGAGAGGGGAAAAATTTACACACCTCACTAAGAGAGAGATACATTTATTTATTTATTTATATTTATTTATTTATGGCTGTTTTGGGTCTTTGGTGCTGTGCGCGAGCTTTCTCTAGTTGTGGCGAGCAGGGGCTACACTTTGTTGTGGTGCGTGGGCTTCTCTTGTTGCGGAGCATGGGCTCTAGGCACTCGGGCTTCAGTAGTTGTGGCACGCGGGCTCAGTAGTGGTGGTGCGTGGGCTCTAGAGCGCAGGCTCAGTAGTTGTGGTGCACAAGCTTAGTTGCTCCACAGCATGTGGGATCTTCTCGGACCAGGGCTCGAACCCGTGTCCCCTGCATTGGCAGGCGGATTCTTAACCACTGCACCACCGGGGAAGTCCCTACCTACATGCTTCTATAGTAGTTTGAACAAAGGGAGGTAATTGTGGAAAAGGAACTAAACTCTATGGGAGAGGAAGGAAGGTAAGAATTACAGTATTTTAACAAGATCTGTTTGTATAGAATTCTCTCGGTCTCATCTTCTTGTCCTTGACATGATAAGTGCGTTACTTTCCTTCTGGAGTAGGAGGACATCTTTCATATGGGAGTTTCATCTTCTGATTTTATGAAAAAGAAGGAAGGTCAGAGTGTTTTTCTTGTATTTATTGTTTTTCAAGTGCCTTTAACTCAAAATAATTCTTACACCAAAGTGGCATATTTGGGGGTGGAATATTCTGCCACCCTTCACCCCCCATGTTCACAGCAACTTTATCACAATACCTAAAATGGAGAAGCAATCCATTGATGGATGTGAACTGATAAGCAAAGTATGGTCCATCCATACGATGGAATACTATCCAGCCTTAAAAACGAAGGCGATTCTGTCTCATGCTACAACACAGATGAACCTTGAGGCATTATGCTGAGTGAAATAAGCCAGTCACAAAAAGACAAATGCTGTATGATGCCCTTTATATGAGATACTTAGAGTAGTTAAAACCATAGAGACAGAAAGTAGAATGGTGGTTTCCAGGGGCTGGAGGGAGAGGGGGTGGAGAGTTATCATTTAATGGGTTTAGAGTTTCAATTTTACAAGATGAAAAGAGCTATGGAGACGGATGGTGGTGATGGCTGCACAATATTATGAATGTGTTTAATACTACTGAACTGTACACTTAAAAATGGTTAAGACAGTAAATTTTGTGTTGAGTCTCTTTTACCACAATTAAAAATTTGAAAAAAAAAAAGGTGATGGTGGATATCAACGCTAGGTTCATTTAAAAGGACGATGTAACAGTTTTCTTTTAAAATGTCAGTATTTAAAATGTGACATTGAATATGAAATGTGAGTCACATCCTGCTTCATCAGACTTTGGGTGTAACATTTTAGAAAATGACTTAAAAATGTGTGCGGGCCCGTGATGCAGCTTTCTTAAAAGCATTTCACAAGGGTGGGGTGGAGGGGTGAGCAAACTCCCACCCTTGGGCTAAATCTGACCCGGTGCTTGTTTCTGTATGGCCTGAATGCTAAGAATGGTTTTTACATTTTTAAGTGGGTGAAAAAAATTAAAAAGAAGAATATTTTGTGATACATAAAAATGATATGAAATTCACATTTTAGCTCATTCATGCTAATTCATGCTCATTCATCTATGTCTGGTCTGTGGCTGCTTTCCCATCCCTCGGCAGAGTGGAGCATTTGCGACAGAGACCATGTAGCCAGCAAATCCTCAAATATTTACTATCTGACCATTTACAGAAAAAGTTTGAGAACTGCTGCCCTAGACCATGGATTCAGGAAAGCCTCATTGTAACTCCAGCTCTGCTCCTAACCGTGGATAAATCATTTCACCCCTTCGATCCTCAGGCTTCTCATCTGAAAAAAAAAAAAAATGCGCTGCTTGGACAATGGTCTCTGAGTTCTCTTCCAGCTCTAAAAATTCAAGAGAGTCTGGGAGAGCAATTCATACTCAAGTGTTAATGACTGATACTTCCCAGGAGGACTTGCCTTTACACCTGAAGAGACCTTAACCCAAAGGGATAAAGCGTTAATGTCAGGATTTCAGGCATCATGGGTTGGTGGTGGTGATGTTGGTAAAGGGACTCCTTTCAGCATCACTGGATTTCAGTGCTTGCTGTGAACAAAACAAATCAATCTGCCCAGTTACAAACACTTGCCACCTTCCCCAGAGACCAATCCTGGTCCAGCCTGTAAATTTCCTGGGCCCTGTAGATGCCTTAGGGAAAGCCAGGCACAGAACAGACCAGAAACAGAGCTGAGCTCTAGCTGGCCCCTGCTCTGGTGCCAGGCTAGGTGGCAGGACGGGCTCTGTCTATGGGAAGCTCCCCTCTTGAGCAGGCTTGCAAGGAGCGGTGGGAGGTGCCCCGTGAGTTACAGGCAGACTAGGGATGGACCACACCTGGCAGGCCCTGCTGCTCCAGGTCCCCAGGAAGCATACTGTACAACACCCCACCCACTCCAGTGAGATGTGCACTGAGGTCTTGGCCAGAGGGAGGTGCAATAAACAGAAAGGGGCGATGGCTGGGTGTTCAGGGTCTCCCTCTGCCTCCCCCCGACTTCCTCTGGCCAGGGCACCAGCCATGCTCTGCTTGCCCACGTGTCAAATGTGGCCACGCCGGCTTTTGTGGAGGGAGAAGCCCTGAGGAATCGGGGGGTGGGGGGTGCACCTAGTGCCAAGAGGGTGACAAGTTGAGTGACAAGTGGCCCTACCCCATCACAGAGGGCCACGTCTCCTTGCTGCATCCCCAGCCGATTGTAGCTGGCTGTTGAGGTTCCAGGCCTGGCATGGCAAAAGTTTCTGATTTTTCAAAAGAAATCAGAAATCTAGAATCCTATGTGAAATCTCCTGATCTTCAAATGTTGGCAGTTCGTTTCCAAAAAATTAAAAACACCAGGCTGGCCTCAAAGGGCACATCTGTAGGTCGAATTTGGGTTCCAGGCTGCTGGTTTGAGAATTTAAGAAGGAAAATCTGAAGCTTTGGACTCAGGAGCTGGGACTCCTGTCTCAGCCTGGCACTGACAGTGCGGCCCATGGGCCTGTCACCAAAGCATCTTCTTTCTCATCTCCAAAGTGGGATCATGGTCCCAGACTTTGCAGGCATTTCCTGAGGTAGCACCACCTGCAGTGGGAGGGTCACATGTGTGTGTGGAAGGCCTCATGACTGTCCTTCCTTTCCTGAGTGGGAAACTTGCCAGTGTTTCCTGATGACAAGAGAAGTGAAGCTGGGGCCGGTGATCTGGTGGGTTTGAGGCTCTGCCCACCGCTCTGTTACTCGTGGCTTCTGGAAGGAAGAGCTAGACTTACCAGGGCAAGGTGCCAGCTGGCCGTCTCATTTTGCCCTTGCAGGTGCTGCAAAGGCCTGCCTGGCAGCCCTCCCCCAACCCAAGGAAGCCTCTCAGACCAGAGATGATCTAAATCTCCCTGATCGAGACCCTGGGGAGGGGTTGGCTGCTGAGACAGCACTGATAACCTCGTTGCTCAGGCACACAGACTGCTTTCCGGTTTCCATGTGGGCGTTTCCCCCTTAGAGGAAAATTCAATGTCCTTGAGTCGTCTCTTCCCTGCTGAGGGTGCCCTAACCAGTGTGAGGCCGTCCGGAGGAAAGGCCTGCAGCCCCTGGCTCGGGGCCTGATCACGAGAACCTAGCGGGTGTGGGCGTAGAGCAAGGCCTTGGACCCCACGATTGGACTTTTGGATTCATTCTGCTAGTCGTCGGTTGTTCCCCGAGCTTCTAAATATTTTCCATCCGTAGAAACGAGATCATAACAGTAGCTGTCACGTGGGGCTGTTAGGATTAAATGCCATCATGTAGGTAAAGTGCTTGCATGGAGTGGGCATGTGGAAGGACAGCCTTTGGAACAGGAACCGGATAAAGATTTGCCAATGGAATGAAAGCAAAAACAAATGAATGAGGAGGAACATTTGTTCTAAACCCTGGGTTGTACGAGAATGATTTATCTCTGCTCTCAGAATATGTTGAGTTCTAATGCCATGCCCCACGGACTTGCTTTCTAATTGTGTTTCATCTTCTCATCTTGCTTCACTAAGAAGTAATATACTGAGGGATATGGCATTCAGGAGTGGCACTCACATCCCACCAGGGCTCTGTGCCTGAGTGGGCGGCCTCCTCACCCCATGGGCAGGGCCTGGGCTCACCGACAAGCCAAAACAACCCGGGGCTGGGCTGGGACCCTCAGGAGCCCCAGCAGGTCTGATGGGGGTGTGACGGGGTGTGCTGGAGTGGGTGGGCAGGAGTCTTCTCATTGCTTTAAATTGGGGCAGAAAGGAAGGATGATGGTGACAACTTTTTACAACTTAAAAAAAAAACCTGGGCCTCCCTGGTGGCGCAGTGGTTGAGAGTCCGCCTGCCGATGCAGGGGATACGGGTTCGTGCCCCGGTCTGGGAGGATCCCATATGCCGCGGAGCGGCTGGGCCTGTGAGCCGTGGCCGCTGGGCCTGCGCGTCCGGAGCCTGTGCTCCGCAACGGGAGAGGCCACAACAGTGAGAGGCCCGCATACCACAAAAAGAAAAAAAAAAAAAAAACCTTTTGGGGGCACAGATGTTCGGATTGCTGCATAAGCTATAGAAACGCACGTCAAAGGAATGAGCAAGACATCTTCTCAGACAGATGATGAACCAAAGACCTTCTGATGCCTATAAAGGCTGCCAGTTCCATTTCTCCAAGGGCCAAAAGCTGGGCGGAGCCTCTTCATTCCAGCCCCTCCCCAGGACAGGGAGAAACCACGCCATGGGAACAGGGGGGCTCAGGACCCATTTCAAGGATCTTCCCAGAGCAAGGGGCCCAGAGGGTTTCCACTTTGCCTTAAATGTATTAGATTAGTGAGACCTACTCTTTTCACTACAGCTGGCCCTTTTGTGTTTCCATTTTCTATTCATCTTGACAGAGTAATGCTTTATAAAGCATCAAAGAACGGCACAAGCCCACCACGCTAGGAAGGTGGGTGGCAGGCAGTGGTAGCTCCAATGCTCATTCATCCACTGATGTGGGTGATTCAGATTCAGCACCAGAGGGGATGTTTAGAGGTGTCTGTGGACAAGGAATGCAAGCGCAGAGGGCCTGAAAGGCACTTGGACAAAAGTTGAAGTGACCGCTCCGTCCCTCCCTCCCTCCATCCCTCCCTCCGTCCGTCCCTCCATCCCTCCCTCCCTCCCTTCCTCAAACATTTATTGAGCAGCTACTACCTGCCAGACTCTGTTCTGGGTACTGAGGATACAACAGTGAACAAAGTAGGCAAAAAAATCCCTGCCCGCGTGGGGCCGCCATTCCAGCCTGCCTCTCCTCTCTGTATGGTTCTCTGCTTGTGATGTGTAAGTCTCATCATTCCAGGCAGGTGCCAAGATCTTTCACTGAATGTTTAACAAGTATTTATTAGCACCAGGAGCAACTGGAGAGTCAGCACAATGTCCTACCCGTCTTTGCATCCCTAGAGACGGGCAGAGAGAATGACCCATAGTGGACACTCATAAAATATTAATTTTTTATATATGTATATACATATATATATATATAAAGACATTGGTCGGGGGTGGGGCAGTGAAGACAGAAGAAAAAAACAGCTTGAGGAACTTATAATCTTTAAAAGAATTTTTTTACTGAAGTATAGTTGATTTACAATATTGTGTAAGTTTCAGGTATACAGCATGAACTTATCGTCTTGATGGAGAAAATATGAAAAAATAAGAAAGTAAAATAATATACAGAATCGAACAATACAGTAAATGGATAGTGGGTGGTGGGGCCTGGTTTCTTCCTGTTGGAGAGGCAGGTTATGGGTGAACAGGAGGAGGCTGGAGTATCCACGTGGTACTGGATTAGAGTTGGAGGCATTCGTGTGAGCTCGTGCTTATTTTAATACGCATACAGGTGGCTGCAGGTGGCTGGGTTTATGGATTTGTATATGCACACAGGTTAGTACACACACATACAGTTTCCTTGCTCTGTCAGCTACGTGGGCCTAGAGACATCTATGCTCCAGGGGCAGTGAGTACACCTAGTAGCCAGTGCATATCTTTGTTCCTAAGATTATTCTCCAACAAGAGGAACCAGAGCTCCTTAGTGAAATGGCTGATTCTAGGACTGGTGCAGGGATTATACCAGATGAGCCTGGAGCATCTTATAGCCAAAAAGTGAGGAAGTGTTCAACAAGCAAAGAAACATACCATGATGGGGTCAGTGAAGTGGTCCTGGAGCCAATGGAAAGAGCCCCCAGTGGCCAAAGCTGGCAACTTTGACCAACAAAAGAAAGCAGTGTTGGATTAGAGCCCAAAGTAAAAAACCCATGAACCCACACTGACATAAATAAATGATTGAGTAAATAAATAGAGGAAAACAGACAAATCTCCCATGCAGAAAACTTCCACATAATTTATGGAGATACTTCATCCTCAAGGGGGTGAATCATTACTCCCTATTCCTTAATTGTGGGCTGTGCATAGAAACTTCCTTCCAAAGAGGATGGTATGGAAAAGGGGGGAAAGAAGAACTTTACATGGAGAAACCTGACAAATACTGCCTCAGCCAGGTGATCAAGGTCAATATCAGCAGTGATAACAGTCATGATGACAGATGGACCACTGATGGAGTGGGCTGCACACGGCCCTTTACCTCTGTGGTCTTCTTCCCCCAAACCCATAACCCCACTCTAAGCATGAGAAAAATGAAAAACCACAATTGAGGGTCATTTTACAAAGTACCTGGCCGGTATTCAAAACTGTCATTGTTATGAAAAACAAAGTCTGAGAAACTGTGAGAGCCAAGAGGAGTCTAAGGAGACATGTTGGTTCCATGTCATTTGGTATCTTGGATGGGGTCCTGGAACAGAAAAAGGACATTAGGTAAAAATTAAAGAAAGATTAAAAATTAAAAGATTAAAAGAAAAAATTAAAAGAAAGATTAAAAATTAAAAGAAAAGATTTTAAAAGAAAAATTTAAAGAAAGATTAAAAATTAAAAAATTAAATTAAAGAAAAATTAAAGTCCGTCCTCATGCGGACTTTAGTTAATAATAATGTATCAATATCAGCTCATTAATTGTGATACATTTGGCATGCTAATGTAAGGGATTAATAAGAGGGAAAACTGAGTGTGGGGTGTAGAACTCTGTACTATCGATGCAATCTTTCTGTAAATCTAAACTATTCTAAAATAAAAAGTTAATTTTTAAAAATGAAATATGCCATAAGAAGAATGCGAAGAAGCCTTGCTTGTAATCTGAGCAGAGAGCAGGCCAGACATGAGGACCAGGAGCCATCGGCACAGACGCTAAAGCCTGAGTTGGCTCCGTCTTCCTGGGTGTGATAGACTGGGGGCTGGGTCCTGCCACCTCCTTTCTCTCACACTGATGATGTTCTTCTGTTTTCACCAGCCTGAGCTGCCCCTGCTGTGTGCCTGCTCCCGGGCACCTGCTAGCCCTGGGTCGCCACCTCTGGACTCCAGGGAGCCCAGGAATGTTGGGAATTCAAGACGTGAGCTCTGCCCGGACACACTTCCATGCCAGGTTCCCCTGTAACTGTCTCTGCCCAGCTTGTGAGCCTCCTGAAGGCAGGGACCCCGTCCTTTCTTGGTTCCAGGGCTCCCTCATGGACCTGGCCCCAAGGGTGCCCGTTAAAATGTCATGAAATGAACATCCTTGAGCTCATAGCCGTGAGACAGGACTCCAAACACCATCAGATCACATAGTGAGAAAGTGATGCTCTTTTAAACTCTGTGCCAGCCTTTCTCTGACATCAAGGAGAACGTCTCACTCGCACCCTTGCCCATCCCCACATGTAACCAAGAACAGGTGGGTCTTAGGCTCAGATTCAGCAAACCAATGTATCTAGCAAGAGTAAGAGCGTTGCTTTATTTTAGAATTGCCTTCAATTTGTAGCAAGTGATACTGGTTTTCCATTTAAAATCGCAACGATAAAGTTTCCTTTAAATGTGTTTTAAACTTTAATACAATTTCATACTTAGAGAAAAGTTGAAAGAATAATACAAAGAATTCTTGGATGCCCTTCATCCAGATTCCCCTAGAGTTAATGTTTTACTGCTTTTCCCACTCTCTGTCTCACTTGTCTGTCTGTCTACCTGGCTCTCTCCCCTCCCCCCAACCCCGGCCCCACACGGATTATTTTTTTAAACCATTTAAAAATAGGCTGTCGGGCTTCCCTGGTGGCGCAGTGGTTGAGAGTCCGCCTGCCGATGCAGGGGACATGGGTTCGTGCCCCGGTCCGGGAAGATCCCACATGCCACGGAGCCGCTGGGCCCGTGAGCCACGGCCGCTGAGCCTGCGCTTCCGGAGCCTGTGCTCCGCAACGGGAGAGGCCACAACAGTGAGAGGCCCGCGTGCTGCAAAAAAAAAAAAAAGAAAAAAGAAAAGAAAAGAAAAAAAAAAACAGGCTGTTCCTTCACTCTTAAATACTTTCATACTTCAGTTGTAATTCCTAAAAGCAAGAATATTTTCTTACATAGCTATAGTACACTTAACACTGATACAATACTATTATCTGATCTGCAGACCTCATTCCTATTTTACCATCTGTCTCAGTAATGTCCTTCATAGCAAAAAAAAAAAAATCCCAGCTCATGCCTTGCATTCAGCTGCTGTGTCTCTTTTGCTCCTTTAATCTGAAACAGTTCTTGAGTCTTTGTATTTTGTGATAATAGCATTTTTGAAGTGCATGCTAGATATTTTATAAAATGGCTAAGATTTCTTTATAAATAAAGTTTAAAAAACATGACTCTACTTAAAGAAAAACTATTAAGTAAGCAAGAGAACAAATCTTTCACAGATAAAGAAAAGAAAAACACACAAACACACAGAAAACCGAGGTTTGAGAACTACTGGTTTAAATCAACTTCATTCTGGAGTGGTCAGGGCTGGCACTCTGGGTAAAGGACGGTGGGTAAAGCGTGGGACAAAGGCTGTTCCGGACTCTGGGCGTGAGCTCACCCTAGGGGGGAAGGGATCGGGTGCTGGGCTTTCTCCTGGGTGCTGGTGAGTGGCTGGGAGGAAGGTGTACTGTCGTGTGGGTCCACAGTGCATGCAAATCCCAGCTGTGTAGGTCACCAGAGAACAGGCCATAAAGTCAGGGATGGAGAAGAAAGCCTGACAAAGCAGCTGGAAGACTCGTGTGTGGACAGGAGAAGAGGTGAGTTTCCTGGAACCGGAAGTGGGGGAATCTCAGGATCTTTACTGGGTAGGGCTCCAGAGTCCATGCTGTGGCCGTCACCCATACGCTCTGGGAGGTTCCCCACAGCCGGAGATGCAGGGTGACTGGCCTATCTCTGGCCCTATGCCCAGGATAGGTGGCCTGGGAACTGACGGCCAGGATGGTCTTCTGTGGCCCTGGACCCCACAAGGGCCTTCTCGAGGGATGGGCCGCTCTTGCCAGAGGGTAAGTGTAGGCATGAGCCGGCTGGTCCACAGGGAGCCAGGCCTACTACGTCTTGGGGCTGCTGGGTGCCTCTAATGCACGAGGGCAAGAGCAGGACACAGCAAACTTTGGGAAGTCAGGGCCTGCCACAGAAGGGGCCACGGCGCTGGGGGAGAAGAGGGTGACCGTCACAAGGGTGACACAAAGGGTGTCACTGTGTCCAGGTTGCGCAGGAGAGCTGGGGTAGTGGTGGTTACTGACCCCTGGGTGTTTCAGCATCTCATCCTCAGATGAGAGCCACCTCCACTGGCCTCCATGTGGGGCTTGGGAGTCTGAGTGAAGCCCAGGGGAGGGGTGGCCATACCCCAGAGGGGAGACCTGGATTCGCTGGACGCTCGTGTATTCCGGAGGGAGAGCAATGCATGGCCTGGGGGGCCGTGGGGGACAGCGTGCTCGTGAGTGCAGGACGTGGATCATTTTTCTCTGCCCGCCGTGTGAGGGTGGAGGGGAGACTGTGAGCCTAGCTCTGCTCAGCCTGGAGGGCAGGAGACCCCACAGGCAGGGAGGGTGCTTGGGAACCAGTCCCCCAGAAGGAAGCTGAATCTCCAGCAGAACCATGGCCCTGGGGGGCAGCTGCCCCTCCTTCTGCCCTTGTGGGTGGCCGGGTGTGTGGGCCGGGGGAAAGGGAGCCAGGAAGGGGCACCTGCCTTCAGCCAGGATGGGCTGCGGTCCTTGGGGCGGGGTGGGGGAGGAATCCTTCCCCAAGGAAGGATGCATCTCGATCCTCCCTCGGCCTCCATCCTATCCCCGTTGCTGTCCAGCATTGACCTTCCCATTTTCTTTTCTGTTCCTCTTCTTGCGTGCTGTGTGGAGCCCTGCTGACTGGCTGAGAATCTGCCTCCCAAGCCGCAGCTGGGTGACCTTGAACTAGTTCCTTGACTTCTCTGGGCTACACTTTTCTCACCTGGAAAACAATGGAAATTAGGATACCTCACTGTCCTAGGAGGGTGTGAGGATTAACTGGGGCCACAGGCATGAGGGATGCGGGACAGCGCCTGGCTCGGGGGAAGCACAGATAAAGGAGGAAGGCAGCTTGGTGGGGCCTTGCTGTCTGTTCCATTGTCTGCTCAGACCAGCATTGCCTCCTCTTACCCGCCTCTGTCTCATTACACACACTCCCTCTCCTCTCTCTTTGTCTCTGTCTTCTTTGTCTCCCTCTGTTGCTATTTTGGTCCTTCCTCGATGCTGGCGGTGAGGGATGAGCCTCTTTTCATGTCAGGATGCAGAACCCCGTCAAACTGGTAAACAGCTGAAGGATGTGGTGGGAGATGAACTTTCCACTGAGGCTGCTTTGAACTCATCCCTTCCTTGATGGGTCTCCCCAGCTCCTTCCCGCTTTGGAGACTCCGTCCCATCTTTGTGAAGTGGGGACAAGGGCCTGGGGCCACGGCCAAGAGGCATCCACGCCGAGTGGCCACACAGGGCTCCAGTCCCCTCTGCCCGTCTCCAGAACCTCCGAGAGGGTCTCAGGGAGGGGCGGCAGTGGAAACCACAGGTGGGGTGATAGGGAGGGATGGGGAGCTGAGCAGATGTGCCTCGGAGGTGAGGTTTCTAGTGGAAAAGGTACCAGTAGGCGATGCCCAGCCAGGGCTGGGAAGCCTGAGCCTGTGCCCCTGGGAGTCGTCTCAGAGACTTGGAACCACGTCAGTGCGGCCCAAAGAGCAGACAGGAGCCAGAGACCCTAGTGGGGTATCCTGCCCAAGTCTCCTACTGGCCTCATCCCTGGCTGAGCCAGATCTGGAGGACACAGAAGAACTGTGAGCAATAAGATGCTCGGCTAGGCATTCCGATTTGTAAGCACAGAAACGAGCCTTTAGTGTGGACCTGACCACTTCAGGAGGCCACGTGGAGTAGCAGCAGGGCCCAGCCACACCATGATGAGCTGGCGGCTACAGGAAAAACTCAGAAGCATCCCGGGCCTCAGTTTTCTCCACCATAAGATGAGGATAATAATAACACCTCACAGGGCTGTTGTGAGCACAAATGAGTCAGTACCTGTGTTATGCCCAGAACGGTGCCTGATGCATTGTAGGTACTCAGGGATGGAAGCTATTATTAATGTCACTGTCCTATTACCATCGTGGCTGGAGGCTGCTGTGTTGGGAAATCACCTCCCATGTATGTGATCACTCTCCAAATCTTAGACTCCTTCCCCATTCTCCAGTCCTGGCCACTAGTGCTCCATGGCCACCTCCCAGGTAGCCTTCCTCAAACCCACCTCCACTTTGCAGCAGCGATCTTTCTAGAGCATCCATCTCATCAGATCAATTCCCTGCCTTAGAAACTACTCATGACTCCCCAGTGCCTCTAGAACAATAACCAAACTCCTGGGAAAGTTTCACAGACCCTCTGAGATGCTCTGCAGTGACCTTTCCCACTTATGCACTCCCTTCCCAGCCCCAGGCTTCAGCCAACATGCACCACACAACTGTTCAGCAAAGTCCTATACATCCTTCAATAGCCTATTCATTTGTTCCCTCTTTGTCATGCTATCTCCAACAAACTCTGGCAGTTGGTGGCTTCTTCCCCTCTGTCCACACAGCACTCTCTACAATGTTCTGGAGTCCTGAATGAGGCAGAGCTTACGTGCTTGGGTTGCACATGGGACAAAATTTGAATACGGTCAATATTACTTTTGAAAATCCCTTGAGAGGTGAAAAGAAGCAAGGCGCCTAGGAATGTGGACAGAATGCCCTTTTTTGTATAAGGATGGGTGGTGGGGAAGCAAGAGGTATTCCTATTTGCTGGTGTTTGCATCAGAGAAATAAGTGTTTACTTGGGGATGGGGAAGAGAGGGGAGAGGGTAGATGGGTGGGTAACAAGATTTTAATGATATACATTTGTATGTTGTTTGGAGTTTTGAAGCATGTGAACATATTTACTGTTTAAAAGAAGGGAGGAAGGGTGGGAGGAAGGAAGGAAGGAAAGGAAAGGAAGGAAGGAAGGAAAAGAAAAT
Source organism: Mesoplodon bidens (assembly GCF_964165515.1). NCBI lineage: Eukaryota > Metazoa > Chordata > Mammalia > Artiodactyla > Ziphiidae > Mesoplodon > Mesoplodon bidens. The sequence continues at coordinate 106,203,384 of NC_138164.1, read as the reverse complement.
GCAAGCTCCTTATGAAGTCTCCTGTATTTGAGTCTGTCCTGTGCTGCCTCCAACCAGATGTTTCTCCCTCCAATGTTAGAGCAGCCAGATGAAGCAACGGGCTTGTGTTTCAAGCCCATCACATATGAAAAATGTGAATCATTAATAACCGAGATCCCATCCGGTGTGGTAAGATGCCCACTCAGTGAATGGTTCTCAGGGTCTGAGGGAACAGAGTCCCAGCTCCCATCTCTCGTCTCTCTTCCCGGGTGTTTGTTCACTGAGGGGTATGATGGGCTCAGTTGTTCTTTTTCTTTCTCTTTTGAGGCTGAGTAGATACACTTAAGTTCCTGTGGTTTAAATATGCCCATGACGCGCCCCCATCGTTCAGTGTGGTGGTTTCACATTGGGCTTTGGAGTTAGGTAGAAAAGTTGTACTACTTGCCAGGCTGTGTGACCTCTGGCTCGTCACTTAACCTCTCTGGGCCTCAGTTTCCTTATTTATAAATTAGGGAGGATACTAACTTCTCAGAGAGCTCTTTTGTGGATTATAAGAAATAATACATGCCTGGCACATAGTAATTGCCACTCACTGTCATCATTTTCACCATTATGGTCACCACCACCACACCCATGGAATATTGCAGTTACTGGTCTTTGTATCTGTCTCCTGCAGGGAAGGGCCAGGTTTCATTCCTCTCCATGCCCCAGGGCCAGCATAGAGCCTGGCCACATATGAGTGCCCAGGCAGTGAGTTATCCCATCCCTGAATTTAGCATCTGAGCACCCAGAAGGTGCCTGTGCTGTCGTGGACAGACAGGCTGGTGTCTCCAGATCTCAGAGCTGGCTGGGGCTCTGTACCCAGCAGTGTAGCTCCAGTGGGCACAGGGACAGGGATGGGTTTCCACTGGAAGTGCTATGGTTTACGCTCAGACTCTGAAGCCAGATGGCACATATTAAAATCACAGTGTTGGGCTTCCCTGGTGGCACAGTGGTTGAGAGTCTGCCTGCTGATGCAGGGGACACGGGTTCGTGCCCCGGTCCGGGAAGATCCCACATTCCGTGGAGCAGCTGGGCCCGTGAGCCATGGCCGCTGAGCCTGCGCGTCCGGAGCCTGTGCTCCACAACGGGAGAGGCCACAACAGGGAGAGGCCTGCGTACCACAAAAAAAAAAAAAAAAAAAAAAAAAATCCCAGTGTTGCTGCTTTTCAGCTGTGTGACTTGGACATTTTACTTAACTGCGTTGAGCCTCAGTTTTCTCGCATATGAAATAGAGTTGGTATGAGCATTGGCTGTCCTCAGCCTCTTCTCAGGCTGGACCACCCTTTACCTTGAAAGACACCTGGTTTCTTGCTCTGTCTTTGCTTATGCTATTCCTTCAACTTGGAATGCCCATCCTTCTCCACTCCCATAGCTAACTCCTACCTATCCTTTACGACCCAGCTCAGGCATCACCTCCTCAGGAAGCCTTCCAGGATGGCCTGCCTCCAGCAGGGTCAGGGGCTCTTGTGGGCCCCATGCATTCCCTGTGCTTCGTTCGCTCACTGCACTCGCAGAGCCGGAAAATTGCTGGAGCGCCTTCATTTCAGATACAGCCCCTCCCCCATATCAGTGTTTCTGAAATCGGGGTTCAGCTGCCACATCCATTTAACATCTTTGTGTTTCCTCTCCCAGACCACTGAGGCATATATAATGCAAGGTCTCTAAAGAGTGGAGGGTAAGCGCACCGCTTATGATTGTAACTCCCCTGACCGGCTTCCGTTCCTTCAGGTCACAGGGATGTCATTCAACCCAGCCTCTCCAGTCCCAGCTCAGGGCCTGCCTCTGTAAGGCATGGTCTGAGTGCTCTGGAGGCATAGAGATGGGGGGAAGGTCTTTCCTGGGAGCAGCTCCCATCACCAGGCCCAGGAGGATAGCTCTGGCAGGAGACCTTGTGGTTCAGGATGCCAGCCCTCAGAAAGTCCCCTGCCATGTGTGACCCTGGTGGTCCCAGGCTGCCTGGGGGCTGGGAGGGAGCAAGGGAGACATGTCTCAGAGTTTCCTCGATTTCTCTCAGTGTGTATGGAACAGAGGGGCCCAGGGATGGGGAGGTGGCTCTGGTGAGAAATGAGGGAGAACTCAGAGGGTGTCACCATCTCCCTGTCTGACTCCCAAGGGGCAAAGGTGGGGAGGGGTAGGGCCAAATTGTGAATTGGCTACTAACTCTCTGAGTGACCTTGGACAAGTCCTTTCCCCTGCCAGGGCTCAGCGTCCTCCTCTGTAAACTGAGAGTGAGACAAACCTCCTCCAGCACCAATGTGCTAAGACCCCATGAGTTGCTGTCTTCTATTCTCCCCTTTCTCCTTTTACGGAGATCTCTTGCCTCCACTGATTCATCTACCAATGAGAGGGAACACTTATTGCCAAGCCTCTAACCCACTGCTGTGTGCACTTTACAGACAGACTTTATAGCAAAGGCTCAGAGATGTAGAGTGACTTGCCGGAGACCACACAACCAGGACAGGGTGGAGCTGGGATTTGAACCCTGGCTGTCTGAAAAAATGGGCTTTCCACAAATCCCACAGACCCTGGGAGTCTGATCCCGCCCACCCCAGCACTAGCTCCTCCCCTAGGAATCCCCCGCACCCCCAGGAGGGTTCAGAGGGCCGGAGGAGGGGGCCCCATCACAGGGCAACCACATCCTGTGACGGTTGCCCTGGGGAGTGCCAGCTTTCTTTGCACCTCTGGGAGAGGTGAACGGAAAACAGGCCCTGCTCAGCCGCTCAGGGCAAGATCCACTGAGTGGCCTTCTCCACCATCCCTGGCTCTGGGAGGGCTCAGAGGAAACCTGACCCCCGGCCTTCTCCCTGAAGGCAGAGCTGGGCTTTGGCTGGTGCAGCTGGGCTAAAACCCCAGCCTCTGAGCAACCTGGGATCAATGCCTTTTCCAGGCAGGTCTGAGATAAAATCTACTCACCCTCCCCTACCTCAGAAGCTTTTGGAGGCCCAGGTCAAAATGCATTCAGTGCAGCAAGCCTGGCCTCGCTGATCCAGGGCTCATTGGCAGATCAGGAAGGGGGTGCTGAACTCACAGGCATCTGTCCATCACCTCCAGGAGGGCAGGCCCTGTGTCTTCTTGTTGCTGCATCCCCAGCATTTTCCATGGTGCCGGGCCACAGTATTCAATACATTTCCAATTCACCCTGACATTTGCACCTCGATGGATAGAGCTGCCTCCAACCCAACACACACATAGACACACACACACACACACACACTGACACACACACAGAGGCAGAGCCTGGGTTCTGTGAGTTCAAGGACTTGTCACTCCACCCCCGGTTTCATTCCACAATTGGTTTAATCTTGGGATACTCAGAGCAGGACACCAGAAGCTGGCCCTGAGCCCTCAGGCCTCTCCCTGGAGGCTGCCTTGGACACGTTTACAGCTCTAGGAGTGACACTGATATTTGTGTGTTCATCGGGGACGATCCCATCCATCCAAGCAGACAGATGGGGACTCGGGGCTTAGTGCAGCCTCTGGGCCCCTCCTGGAAGACATCTCTGTGCTTCTGCCCCACGGGGCCTGAGCCCCACTCTGGGTCTCTGGCGGGGCTGGATGGGACCATCTTTGTAAACCTTTGGAAGCTCAGAATAAGGATTGCTGCCCAGGAATGGTCACTGCAGATCAGGGCTGTGTCTCTGGTGGGCTCCGAGGCTCTCTAGAGGCAGGGCTGGCCTCAGGCCCCAGGTGGTCGAGGAGGGGCAGCCATCCTGCTCCCTGTTCCATCCTGGGCTGTGCCCAGGAAGGCTGGACTCCCTGCCGGGTGCAGGTGCCAACCTGAGCTTAGCCTGGGTCAGCTGGCGGCTCCCCCTACCAGCCCTAGCACCCCCCTGTCAGAGCAACAGCAGTCCAACGGCCCCTGCACATGGGGCCTCCCTGCTCCTCGCAGAGTACCTCTGGGCCCTGAGCTGTCAGAGACTCAGGCAACCAAAGCCTCAGACTCATGAGGGTCGGAAGGGGCCTCAGGAATCTTCCAGTTCAAACCTTCCACGCGGCCTGCCGAGCAGTGGCCTAGACTCTGCCTGTTCACCCCTGAGGCGGAGAGCTCGGCCCCTGTCAGAGGCAGCACCTCTTCCTTGGGGCTGGGGGAGGGCTGTGCTGGCAGGTTCTGTCGATGGATGGTGGCTGGGCCACATTAGGTGTGGAGGTTCCTTTCGCGTCTCCAGGGGAGGACTCTCAGCTCCTGGGGCAGGAGGGGGAGGGTGCGGGGAGGGCAGGGGGAGTAGGCAAAGCCAGAGTCCGGAGACAGGGAGCACACACAGCCCACACAGAGCCACGCCGGGCCCAGGCTAGGCTGCTCCAATGTCATCATAGTCTTCATTGGAGGAGGAGTCAGGCTGGGGAGTGAGGGACCCTGTGTGGCCGGGAGACTCAGGTCAGTGAGAGGCCCAGTCATTGTGCCTGCTGAGCAGGGACAGAGCTGAGCAGGTCTGGGTCCACATTCCTCTCCCCCGGGATGCTGTGTGAGACCATCTCATAATCTTGTTCATGGCTACCTCCTTCGCTAGAATGTCAGTTCTGAAGGCAGAGCCTTGTCTGTGTAGTTCAGGGCTATAGTCCCCGAGTGCTGGGAGCCTCTCTGCTGCCACCATCTCCCCCAGGGGGCCATCTGGCTGCTTCTGCTTGAATGCCTCCACTGATGGGGAGCTCACTTCCTCTCAAGGCATTCTCTTTGAATCTTTCTCTGCTCCACCTACATCCATTTTCCCTACCTCCCTATATTCTTGTTTGCTTTAAAAAATCCCGTTACTTCTCTTTTTTCCCCTGTGGGCCAATGTATCCAGAGTTACCCCACTCATCCACCCTCCAGTCCCTCTCTGTGCCCCCTCCCAGATCCCCCTCCCCTGCCCCTGGCACCTGGACATCCAAACTGCTCAGCAGATGGGAGCTGGGGCGGTGGCTTGAAGTTCTGGTACCACTCTCCAGAGGAGGTGCTGGAGCTGTCATCAGCCGAGGGCCCTGCTGGAAACCCCCAGAGCCAGTCACCCTCTGCCAGGCTAGTTCACAAAGTGCCAGAGCTGGGAGGCCCTCAAGACTCAGTAGAGTCAGGTCCTTAGCTTGACACCTGAGGAAATGAAGGCCCAGAGAGGGGAGGAGACTTGTCCAGGGTCACACAGCACGTGGCTGCCGAGCTGGAACTAGAGTCCTGAACTCAGACTGACTCAGGGCTCCCAGCTTTACGCTTCCTCTGGCCAGGTCGGCTATAGGATGGGAGGCTGGAGCAGGCACACAATCCTCCTGGGCCCACCTTACCTGGAAAAGTTGCCTGGGAGCCAGCCAGCTCCAAGTTCGGGGGCTGCCCCAGCAGGGGGTTCCTCTCTGAAGAAAACACTTGAGAGTTCCACGGAGGTAGCCTGCTGCTAGGGCTATTACAGTACCCCTCCCCTGAAGATGTGCTGGAGCCGCCCTTGCTCCTTGGGTGGCGCTGAGGGCCCGTGGAGCGGGGGTCTGCAATGCAGTGTTCAGGGTTGGCAGGTGGGACCTGGGAGGCATGCACCTCTTCGAGTCCTGGGCCTGAAAGAGAGAATCATGATAAAGAAGATGCAGTGCAGCAAGAGGGCTTCAAGTTAAACTTGAGAAAGAACTTACTGCCAAGGGGAATTGTTAAAGTCAGGAAAGACCTGTTGAGGGAGTTTGCGCTGATGCTTCTCAAGGCGAGTGACCTGCTAAGTCTGGAGGCAGGGCTGGCATCCTAATCACCACCCTCCACGTCCCTCCCCAGCCTGGCTCACCTTCCTCCAAGGGGGGCATCTGGAACCTGTTCTGCTGGACCTCTTCATCTGTGAAGCGGTGCCGCTGGGAATCTACAAGCAGAGATGGCGGTGAGGAAGGAGATGGGTAGGCTCCACCTCCTTGTCCGGGGAGTCCGGAGCAGAGGCTGGTGTTCTGTGGGATTCGGGAGGCTGAACAGGGCAGGAGGACAACCCTGATGGCTTCGTCTTTTTCATCAGATCCCAGGCTCAAGTCCTAGTCCAGGCAGACCCCGAGCCTCAATCTGAAACCGGTCTGGGGACAGGCTGCTTCTGGCCAGAAACCCTAGTGCCCTGTACCTCCCCAGCCCAGGCCGTCCCTCCTGCCATGTAAGGGAACACGGGGAGTTCTTCTGCTTGGGCAGCTCAGGGCAGGAAAAGGCCAGATGTTGCCCCTGAGGAGCCTTCCCAGAGTGAAGCTGAGGGTCTGGAATCTTTGTATCCTGGGCTCTGCGGTACCTCTGTTTCAGAATCAGAGCGGTGCAGATTCATAGCCTCTTAAGAACTTGAGTGTCTGGAATCTGGGAGTCAGCTTTTTGAATGTGTTACTACTGACTTTTAGTCTCCGTGTCACAGGATTTGGGACTCCCGGTCTTGCATCTTACATGCCTGGACTCAGAATCTCAGGTTCTAAGGACACTCATCTCTGTGGCTCCCAAATGCTGGACCATGGCCCCCGCAGAGTGGAATCATCCACACTGCCCCCCAGAGGCCCTGGTTCCGCAGGTGGGGCAAAGATGGCTGCTGTCCCCAGTACCCATCCTACTGCTCCACCCCCGGTACTAGGAGACCTCTGGGCTTTATCTGGACACACAGCTGCCCAGGACAGAGGCTTCATCTCCCCACCTCTCTCGCAGCTGCTGGGTTTAAGTTCTGACGGGTGGAAGGTATGTGGGAGCCGTGTGGGCACCCCTGGCGTCCTGCCACACAGGGCAGGGCATGCCTCACCTTCCCCCTTCCGGCGGCCTAGAATGCAGACATGGTGGTGAGCCACTCTGGACCATGTGGACCGGGCAACGTCTTAGGGACTGCAGAGTAGCAAGAAAGGAGCCCAGGCCCCCTCCAACTTCTCCGGATGATGTCATTTGGAGTCTGTGTCACACACAGCCAAACTCTCATCCTAGCTTATAAAGGAGGTCCCGGGTGGGGCTCAGGAAGTTTCGATGAGCTCCCAAGGGATTTCACAATAGATGTGAGAGTCTCTGCTCTCGTCCGACCTCCCGGCCTCGCCTGGGCCCTGCCTGAGCACTGGCTTTCCTCCTTCTATATCCGCAACAGGCAGAGAGCAGAGCTGGAGAAGCCGGATGAGAAGTGCGAGCTGGGCTCGTGGTGGAGGTGGACAAGGAGGTGAGATTGACGGGGCAGGACGGGACACAGAAGGGGTGAGAGCACGCGAGAAGCCATCTGAACTGGAGTGCCTCGCGTCAGACACAGACGCAGCCACAGTTAGATGACTGTCAAGGGACTGATCTTGAGACCTGCATGACCACAGACAAGCATGGGAGAGAAGGCGGTCCAAGGGGAAATAACTTGAGATGTCTCCAGGGTCACAAAGCACTTTGAAAACTTCAGTGCGGGACCACTGAGAGTCAGTCCAGTGGTCACAGCGAGGGAGATGCCACTCTCATCATGCAGGGGTCACCGAGGGGGGAAACGAGTGCAGGTCCCCCAGCCAGCTTGGCCCTCTCCCTGGTGCAGGCCGGTGGGCCCTTGGGAGTCCGGGCCCAGGCACTCACTGTAGAAGGTGGTCAGGGCCATAGGAGGCTGGCTGCTGAAGTCATAGTGCTCATAGTCTGAGTCCGAGCTGGAGTTCGAGTCTTCAGGGGGCGGAGCCTGGACCTGGATGGGCAGCTTGGGAACTGGGGAGAGAACAGAGTGGGGAGCATGGCAAGGCAGGGGGCAGAAAGCTGCAGAGAGAGGCAGCAGAGAGCGTGAACAGTGGGGACTGGAGACAGAGGGGCAGGGAGTGTGCCAGGCAGCCCATCTTGTACAAGACCGTTGGGCCTGGGTTTTCCAAGCTCCCCCGCATCCATTTCAAACACGGGGAACTAAATAACATTTATTTACTTAACAAACACATAGTAGTCCCTGCAGGCCAGGCACTATTCCAACATTTATAAATATTACCTCAGTTAATGCTCATAAGAGCTCTGTGAGGTAGCTAGGTTAGTGTCCCCATTTTATAGCTGGGGAAACTGAGGCACAGACAGATTCTCACATTGCCTAGAGAAGCAGGCAATGTGGCTCTTAAGCTCTAGACCATAATATTCAGTGAGTGGCTGCTCTGTGTCTACTCTTGTGCTAGATCTCTGTTCATACTCTCTTCTCAAATATATGGATATCCTGTGTGCAAAGAATCTTTATAACACATGGCTGAGTTTTGTATTGGTTTTTGTGTCCCTGGACTCTTTCAAATAAAGGCGATTTAATATATTCATAATGCAGTGTGATTAAGCTCAAACTTCTTCACAAGACTCTCAAGAGGTAATGCATTGATGTATCATTAAAGATGGACGACTGATCCCATTTTTTTTGACTCGGAAAATATGAAATAAAGTTATGTTCCAGGAAAATCTTGATGGGGTTTGGCAGGGAGGCTGATTGGGCAGACCATTGGAAGAGGCAGTGGTGTTACAAACCAACTGGCCAATTAGCAAAACAGAGCTTTCCTTTGAGAACCAAGGTCCAAAATGCCCTGGGCCTGTTTTGGTCCAGAATTCAAAAGCTTAGAGTTCTAGAATGAGTGCACTGGAAAGTCATCGGCCTATCAAGGCCCAGACTGAGGCTGAAGCTGCTCAAGGTCCCACAGCCACTCGTGGGCTGGCCCAGGTCTCATCTCCAGCTGGGGTACTGCTTTGACCTAAGCAGTACTGACCCTCCGGAAAATATCCCCTTCTTGTCCTCCCCCGCCCTCCTCACCCCCAGGGTGGGTGACATCCTACTTTCTTCTTTGGCGATGGTGATGGGAACCTCTTGATAGCGTGTGGTCCCCGCTGGGGTGGTGGTGGGTAGGTGCTGGTGGTTCACCATAGCGGGGAGGGCTGAGGAAGGGGAGGCAGAGATCCTACAAGTCATTTTTTGCGTCTTCCTGGCTCTGATCTCATGGGGACACCTCCCTCCTCACCTCCCCCATCCCCAAACGCCCTCACACACACACACACACACACACACACACACAATCTGGTCCTCTTGTGGACAACTTCTGGGGGGCATGCTGGGAAAATCCTTCCCATCAGGAGGTGCTTCTTGGGGCCAGGGCTGGGTGGCCATTGCTGGATTACTGCCATTCCTGCTGAGGTTCCCCATGGCTCATGTCCCCCTGGGAGGACTGTGCCTCAGGTCCGCTTCTTTTCATCCTTGGGCCTTTCCCGTGGCTCCTGGGACTCTGCACCTACCGTATTTTCCTTTAATTCTCAAGAGGATGATGGCTATGAAACTGAGTGAGACAAGAAGGAGAATTCCCAGAACGATGCAAGGGATGAGGAGCATTAGCTCTCGAGATTCCCAGTCCTCCATTTTCACCGTCAGAGAAGATTCTGGAAGCAAGAACCCCAAATCAGGGAGAAAAAGGAAGGGACATGGACTTCTCCTTGCCATTCTCACCTCTCCTTCTCTGCATCTGAGCCACTCCCCTTTTGGACGTATCCTCCTCCTCCCTTCTTTTTTTTGAATTTTCCCATCTGCTTTTAGGTGCCTGGTATATAGTAGGTGCCTGAGAAATGCATATTGAATGAATAACTGGCTGAATGAAACTTTCTCCTGGCCACGAAGCCAGGAGATCTGTCTCTGCTCAACAATTATTGAGCACCCACTGTGTGCCAGGCACTAGACCTGGGGAGACAAATGTGCCGGCAGTGTCACAGGCCTTGAGAGTCTCTGTCTAGTGGGAAGATTGACAAGCCGACTCAATCCAACTCAGTAAGTTTCCTGCTGTGATGAAGGTATAGACAGGCGTGTGGCCCTCCAAGGGGCCCCTGATTCTCTACGGGGAAGACCAAGGCTGGATCCCCAGAGAAGGTGGCTCTGAGCATCTGCTGGCAGGGAACAGACCATCAGGAGAGTGAGATCTCCTTTCCTTGCCCCAGATGCATCCTTCTCACCAGACATGCACCCTGAGGGCGGGGCTGAGGGCCATGATTCCAGACCTCCCAGCTCTGCAGCCCTGGTGTGACTTCTTACCTTCCCCTCCCTCTTAGCCTCGGCCCTGCTGAAAGGAACCCAAAGCAGAGAATGGATGGAAGCTGCAATGAGGCCCTAACCCTCATCATCCCAGAGACACGAACCGTCTCCTGCTCAGCACAGAAAGCCTGGGGTGCGCAGGCCACAGAGCTGGAGCAAGGGTAGTGACAGTAACGCAGGAGGTTGGCGGGATGAGGTCACCCAGACTCCCTGGCTGGTGGCAGTGTCTGCTCCCGCTGGGAGATTACCCCCAACCCCCCATCCTCATTTTCTCCCCTCTCCCTTTCTGTTTGCAAATGGGGCAGACTGGGCTGGGGTAGGAACTGGCTTTAGCAGCAGCAAGCAAGTGCAAAGGAGAGACGGGACTGTGGGGGTCTATGGGGAGACCCGTGAATGTGGGCCAAGAGAGTCAGGGGCCGAGGGAGGGGCGGCAGAACCAAGGGCTGGAGTGTGCTCCTTGGAGACCGGCTCTCCATAACAGCTCTGCTCTTCTGAGGGCGACGTGGCTCCCCACCCTGACCTCAGCAATTGAGAGTGTGCGAGGGTGTGTGGGTCCTGGCAGGAGCTCGCCCTCCGGCCTGCACAGTCCCCAGCATTTCATACCCTCTCCGTGCCCTCAGCCATTGCCAGGTTCCCTGGCAGGACTTGGGGCCCCTCTGTCTCCTCCCCAAGCCGCCCACCCACCTCTGGAGAGGGTCTGAGAGAGGGAGCCAGGAGCCAGGGGAAGGGGTAAGCCTGTGAATCCGGGCCAGCCCCTGTGGTTGTCTCGGGGCTGCCACAGGGCTCCCTGCCTGGACTAAATAATCAATAAATAAGAATAACTGAGGCCCAGACAGCGCTTACTATGTACTAAGCCCTGTTGTAAGTACTTTATAAAAATTAATTTACTGGAGACTCACAACAATGCTAGGAGAGAAGTACTAGGATTATCATCCTCGTTTTTTTTTTTTTTTTGCGGTACGCGGGCCTCTCACCGTTGTGGCCTTTCCCGTTGCAGAGCACAGGCTCCGGACATGCAGGCTCAGCGGCCATGGCTCATGGGCTCAGCCGCTCCGCGGCATGTGGGATCTTCCCAGACCGGGGCACAAACCCGTGTCCCCTGCATCGGCAGGCAGACTCTCAACCGCTGCACCACCAGGGAAGCCCCTATCATCCTCATTTTATAGTCAAGGGATCTGAGGCTCAGAGAGGTTAAGAATTGCCCAACATTATACAGCTAGCAAGAGGCACAGCTGGGGGCTGGGCCCCAGGAGTTGGCTACACACAAGTGGAGGACAGACCAAGTGTGGATTCAGAGTTCAGAGCCTTGCAGGTAAATTCCAGCCGACACTGCTGGCCATCACCTCACCCTCTGAGCCCGAACTTCTTCCTCTATGTAAGGGCTGTGGGAAGACCTCCCCCAGGGGGCTGCCGGGAAGATTAATGGGTTGGGAAATAATGACTATAAAGCACTGGCAGGTGCCCAGAACATTATAAACACACTGGCTGTTGCCCTCAGTGTCCCCAACCCCCTGGCTGGTGTCGGATCAGCTCCAATTCTCTACAGCTCTATCCTCTGCCCTACAGGAGCTCACAGAGAGTGGGGAGAGGACTCCTGTCCAAGAAATATCAGGCTTCAGGGAGCTGTGGAGCTGACATGATAGAGGCAGGAGAGGTGAAGGAGCACGAAGCAGCCAGAGAGCCCCGGGGATGGTGGGGGGAGTCAAGTTCACTGTCTGGAGGTAGGGGATGGGGGACAAACCGTCAGACCCCTCCCGCAGAGACACACACACACACACGCACGCATGTACCTGAGCCTCTGAGAAACTGCATCCCCAGGGACACTCACCCACAGTGACCGGCTGACCAGTTGCAGGGATTTCAGAAGTGGACAGGTTGAGCAGGCTCCGGGCACCTGTCAGAAAGCACTGTTCATTCACTCAGCACACGTGCCCGAGCACCTACTGTGGCCAGGCCTTGTGCTAGAAACTGGACAAGACAGACAAGTGGCCTGCAACTGGGGGTGTGTTCCCACCGGGGCCCATGGCTGAGTCTTTCCCACACCCCACAATAAGGAGGATCTCATGGATTAAATGCCAGGAAGGCTTTTTGGTTTAAATAAAGGGCTAATGAAAGAATTAGCCCTTCCTTCTGTATAATCTGCTATAGAACACGAGTATTTCCCTTTTCCATCTAGTATTGGATTTGGTCTTCACACCTGCCTCAGGAGGTGGGAATCTGACAGTCTCGTCACTATCACAATCATTTGACTGGTAAGGGATGGGGCTTACCACGTCCCTTGGTGGATATTATCTGACTTCCCTGCTACCCTGTGAAGTGCCTGGTATCAGCATCCACATATTCACAAGACGAAGCCTCCCAGCTGGTAACTGGCAGAGCTGGAATTCATAGCCTGGTGTCTGAACTCCATAGAGATGCTAACGCTGTGTTTGTGTAACGCTCTTGCTTTTTCACTTTTTAACACCTCAGAAATCGGGGTGATGACATCTATTGTTACAACTGATGGCACCTCAAGAGTTTATTTTGGCAGCATTTTTGTCCTTTATGGTACATAAAATACTAACAGTGTGACTTATCATCAATGCCATCTTAGACTTCGTGAAACCCAATTCATAGAGCAGATGGGAGGCTCTGCTGAAATATATACTGAGTGCCCAGCAATGCCTGGCACCTGATTAGGGCTCCAGACACTGTGGCTAATATTATTAGTGTCTCCTAATATTCTTTTTATTATGATCACCAGCCCTGGGACGGCAAATTGGTTTTATCTCCTGAGCCGGCTCCAGTCAATAGGGAACACTGCTTCGCATATAAGAATGCCTTAATAAAGATTGGATCCATGATTCTGGGACTGAGTCAAGGATCTGGGGAAAAGAATTCCCTGATTAATTAGTAATGTCTGCCTGGGCAGGGTAAGGGCAACGGTCCCCCTTATGCCAGTATTTGCCATTCCTGATCTAGCCCAAGCTGTAGTCCTTGGGCTATAAGTTCTTAGGCTATGGATTCAGATGCAATTCCTAGTCCAAATCTGGGGGTGGGGGGAGTAGGGTGGGTGGGAGGAGGGATACCTGAGCAGAGGACCCTGGCTGCCTGTGATTGTCTGCAGAGGTTGGAGTTATTGAACCGCCAGAAGCACTCGGAGAGCGTGGGCTCCCCTCCCTCGCATGAGTAGTACATCTTGCCCGACAGGGAGTGTGGCAGCCCCTTGGGCACCCGGGCCAGAGTCCCACAGCCCAAGTCCCGGCAGAGCACCTTGGCCTCTGGTTCGTACCACGTACTGTCACACACTGTGTTCCAGACCCCTCGGAAGTACACCTCCACCTGCCCCTCACAGGGGTCAGCGCCCCCGGTCAGGCGCCAGGACTGGTGCTCTGCAGGGGGTGGGGGTGGGGGGTCAGAGTCAGGTCAGGATCCTTTGGGCAGAAACCCTCACCAGCCCCGACCCACAAATGCAAACTCCCCTGAGCCAATTGGTCTCCAGATCTTGTGTACCCTCCCTCCTGCCTCTGCACCCCTCCTCTCATCTGCCCCCACCTGCTCCAGCTGGCCCTGCTGCTGTCTACATCCCGGCTGCTCAAATGTGGTCCTTGGACCAGCAGCTTCCGTGTCACCTGGGATCTTGTTAGAAATGCAGACTTTCAAGCCCTGTCTCAGACCTACTGAATCAGCATGTACATTGGACGAGACCTGCCTCCCTGCCCACTCTTGGGCACATTAAGAGAAGTAATGGCTGGACCAGAACTTCCTGTCCTCATCTGGGCTGCTGACAGCCTCCACAGGGCCTCCCAGCCTCCATCTCCTCTTGCTGTTCTGAAGCAGGTGACCAACTCCTACTCAGAAAAAGCCTCACCTCTAATGTCACCTACTCCAGGAGGTGGGCAGGCTTAGCCCTCCAGCTCTGGATTGCCTGCTGTCTCTTAACTCCACCTGGCTTCCTTTCTTAAGGCATTTGCCACTCTCTCTCCTGGATTATGTTTGTCTGGGTCTCATCTTCCCTCTTGGACTATGACCTCCCATGGGCAGGGACCATCTCTCCAGCACTAACTGCAGGCCTGGCGCCCAGCAGGCCTACAGTAAGTGTTGGATAACCGTGGTTCAGTATCGCCCACTGACCTGAGCACACCACGCCGGCGTCCTCCTTGTGGCCACAGTAGCCGTTTCCCGGCAGCCCCAGGCAGTCCCACAGGTAGGTCTCCGACCCGGAACAGTTCACTTGGTCCCGGTGGATGCGTCCTTGGCCAGGGGCAAAGTGCAAGCCGGGCAGGGCCTGGACTGCCCAGCCGCAGCTCAGTTGCCGGCACACCACGTGGGCATCGTCCAGGTCCCACGTGTCATCACACACCGAACCCCACTGTCCGTGCTCCAGCATCTCCACGCGGCCCTCGCACGGGCTGCCACCACCCACCAATTTCAAATCGAAGTTTTCTGGGGATAGGAGGAGAAGGGGTTTGTGGATGTGAGGAAGGAGGAAAGGGAAGTCAGGGGGAGGATTGTTGGGACTGGGCAGGAGAGCTGTGCCTGGGGCTGCGGACCCAATGAGAGGGGCGGGTAACCCAGTGGGCAAGACTGGGGAACACTGCCTGTCTGGGCTGAGGACCTGGGGTGGGGAGGAGGTGGGGAACTGGTCAAGACTGGGGACCCGGGGCAGTGCTGGATACCTAGTGGGAGGGGCTGGGAGCCTTTTGGGAGGGGCTAGTAACCTGGTGGGCGGTGCTGAGGAATCGGCTCAGGGCTGCGGGCGGAATAGGCTGAGCGGCAGACTAGTGGGTGGGGCAAGAGACCGGGTGGGCGGGGCCTGAAGAGCAGGTCTCGGGGCTGGGGAGCGGCAGCGCTAAGAGATCCTGGGAACCTGGCATATTTCTGTACCGGGGGGTAGAGGCGCTGCAGCCCTCCGGTGAGGGAACCAATTGTATTCGCGTCGGTGGTGGGTCGGGGTAGAAGTCCGGAGGGCGAGACTTGGGTCCGGTGGCCAGGGCTGGGGACAGGAGGCGGGGCAGTGGCCGAAGGACTGGGAGGTAGGACAGGGAGGAGGCCGGCGGCGGGAGCGGGTTGGTCCGCTCGTACCTGCACAGGTGACCTGAACCGGCCTCTCGTCGCTGCTGCACGCGTGCTCCACCACCTTGCAGAGCTGCCATTCGGGGCCGCTGCACTGGACGGTGGGCGCCAGGGCCCACGTGGTATTCGGGGCCCAGCTGGCGTTTCCCGCGGCTGCACCAGGCGGCAGCGCCGGGGTCGGCGGGACGGGCTGTTCCAGCGGCTCCGCCCAGCCGCAGCCCAGCGAGCGGCACACGGCCTCGGAGGCGCGGAGGTCCCAGAGTGCCCCGCACGCGGGCTCCCAGGACTGCCGGAACCAGACCTCCACCGTCCCGTTGCAGCGGCTGCTCCCGTTCATCAGGCGGACCTGGAGTCGCTCCCCTGGAAGGGCCAGACCCTAGCTGAGCCTCGGCTGATTCGGATTCTGCCGACCTCAGGGATGGAGGTGGAGGCGGACAGCTGCCAAGGGTCCCAGCACTGATCTGCTGCATGACTTTGGACCATACCCTACCCGCTCTGAGCCTCAGCCTTCCAGTCTGCCAAATGGGGCTGGGCTGCCTCATCCCCTGACCCTTTGGTCCTCCTTAGAGACAGGAGAAGGTAGGGCCGAAGGTGACTGGAGGTTAGGATGGGTTAGCCCTGGGGTGTCCACTTTGTCCCTACAGACTCTTCTTTCTTGCCTCTGTCTCCAGAGTCACTCTTGTGTGAAAGGAGGGCAGGGTTCTGGGTTGAGAGTCCCTCTCCCCCGCTACTGTGGGTGCCATGCTTCCCCTCCCAGGCCCCTCCGCTATCCTGAGGGTACTACCATGGATGCTGCCATTGTGACACCCGAACCTTGGAGGATGGACATGGGGTTGGTGATGGGGTTGAAGATGGGTGGCCTCAGTGGATGGTGGTCCCCCCTTCCCCAGAGCCCCTCCTGGGGGAATCACCTCCTGTTTTTGCCCAGGGTTGCACACAACTTTGCACAGAGAAGGTCCTTAAATATCTGTTGAGTTAATTGAGGACCCATCTGATGGAACCCCACCTCTCCTACCAAGTGTCCTTTAGCTTGTTCTCAACAAATCCCCTTTAAATGCCCGCTGAATACCTTGCCCGCATGTGCATGACCTTTCATCAGTGGCCTCCCAAAGATGGTAGCGCGAAGATCTCAAAGTGAATCTAGTGGTGGAGCTTCAGGCATTGGGTCAGGAAGGAGAAGTGTTGTCTGAAGTCGGGGAGCCTCCCTGGTACCATAAAAACCCATTTCCCTTTCCCATCACCCCAACATACCACCTACTTGGTCTCAGAAAGCTGACTGTGAGTCCCGCAAGATTGTTTCCTCACCTGGCTCCAAGAGCTGGCTCTCTTCACTGGTGGTGTTGGGCTGGCCAGATGGGGCTGGACTTGGGTGACCTGAAATTAACCAGCAACAGCCGTGAGTGAGCTCAGGCCTGGAGGGCACACAGGTGCCTTGAAAGGTAGGGGGCACTTTCTGGGTCCTTCTGTGGCTACATGGGGCCTCTGGTAGGACAGGGTCCTCGACCTTGGGTGCCCTTACCTCCTTTCAGGGTAGGGAAATTCTCAAGCTTTGGAGTTGCAGCATCCTGCACTTCATCTACTAATCGTGCACGCATCCTCAGAAATCAGAGGAGAACAGAGAGGAACAGCTGTGGCTTTGGGGCCAGACCCACTTACTGGCTGAGTGACCATGGAGGGGCTACTAACTGCTCTCAGCCAGAGTCCCAATTTGTTGGCAATAACACTTACAAAAGTTTAGTGAGTCTAAAAGGAGGCAATACCTGTAAAATACTTCACATACAGAAGAAGCTCAAAAATGGGAGTTATTATCAGGAAAAACATTTTCGGTTTGGAAAATTTGTCTGAGAAATTCATACCAGACTTTAGGGTAATTGGAGCATCCTGAGCTGGGAACCATTGGACTATGAAGTACTTTCAGACACTAAGAAACTAACATTTGCTGAGGACCGATTATATGCCAGGTCTTTGCATATGTTTTTCCCTTTTCCTTCAACAACACAGTGAGGTAGGTATCAGTATCCACTTTTTAGAAATTAGGAAAGGGAAGCCCAGAGAATAGAAATCAATTGACTGTGCCAGATTGTGTCCATTTGTCCCTCCAGAGCCTCTGTCCACTTTGCCCTGGGAGGCTGACCTGTTTCGATTAAATCAGCATCTTCCAGGGCACTTGGGCTTCTGTTGGGCTCAGCCAATGGGGAGTCCCAGCAGAGAGAGGAGGGAAGGAAGAGAGTGAAGTCGTGGTGTTTATCCTCCTGGTTCCCTCCCGGTGGGATCCCTTGGGCAGGTTGTGTCCCTCATCTGAAGGTCATTGGTCCTCTCCACGGGGTCACTTCTCCTTGAATTTCTCCTTCTGGGTCTCAGTGACCACTCTGTGGTCTTGTCTGCTCAGGCTCAGGGTGATGACAGCTCAGCTGCTCTGAGCTCCTGGTTACTGCATTAGCCTTTCTAAATAGTCCTTTTCTAAATGAGACCCCTTCAAACTCCTATTTTGAGCGTGCCACCTGTTTCCTGTTGGGACCCTGGCTGATACATGGCCTGAAGTCACCCAGCTAGCAAGTGCCCAGCTAGCAAACTAGCAAGCCAGGATTTGAACTGTCTCCGAGGAATTGGATCCATGCCGGACAGGGATATTTCGGTTGGCAGAAACATAAAAGGAGGGATATGGCTAGGACCGTAGTGCTCATAATGGAGCTACTCTACACTTCTGGGTTCTCCTGCCCTTAGGTTGGAGCCATTGACCTCTAGGCAGAAGGACCAAGGTAGATAAGAGGCAGTGAGCCTCTTCCATCTCTTCCTGCTCTGTTGTGGCCAAATTAGAGGCCCTGGGTTCCTGATGCAAAGACAAGGTGGAGGG
Source organism: Mesoplodon bidens (assembly GCF_964165515.1). Taxonomy (NCBI): domain Eukaryota; kingdom Metazoa; phylum Chordata; class Mammalia; order Artiodactyla; family Ziphiidae; genus Mesoplodon; species Mesoplodon bidens. The sequence continues at coordinate 106,185,525 of NC_138164.1, read as the reverse complement.
GGACATTGACCCACCTTGAATTTTGTGCAAGAAGTGAGCCTTTCTAGTGTTAAGCCATGAAGATTTTGAGGTGTACTTATTATCACAGCCTAGCCTGACCTGGCCTGACTGCTGCAGGGGCTGAAGATTCAGGCACGACTGCTATGCATTCCCAGCCTCACCTGAGAATATTCCATGGACTCACACCTAGATGAGCGTACACACACACACACACACACACACACACACACACACACACACACCCCTGCAGACACAGCTCTCCTACAAGTATCCAACTGGGCTACTCCATCACTCAGACAGAAGTAATCAAGCCTTTAATTGCCTGTCCTCACCAACTCCCCGGTTGGCTGCCCAGCCTGACCCCCTGAATGGGAAATGACTCAGAATTCAGAGCACAAACTCTGCAGCTAATGTCATAGAGCGAGGATTCAAATGCTCCCAAGTTAGGATTTCAGAATCCCGGTTCCCACAGCAACGGTCCCGGTGCTCCTGTGAAGTTGTTATTATTTCTACATGTGCTGGGGTGGGGAGGGGGATGGAGGGACTGGGATGCTGGCTGCGGTGCGTGTGTGTGTGATTGTGGTGTGTGTGTGTGTATGTGGTTGTGACAGTGTGTGTACCACTATGTGTATGTCTCTGCGTGTATATGTGAGTGTGTATGTTGTTGTGACTGCCTATGTGTCTGTGGGGGGTCTCTACATGCCTCTGTATACTTATCTCTGGTCTGAGAAACTATTTCTCATGCATAAAGGCACACATGTTTTCTGCTAAATCAGAAAACCCTGGAGGGCAGGGCCAAAGGCCGGGTCAGCCCCATACCTCCAGAGTGCCCAGCACAGTGTTTGCTGATTGACTGAATGAGTGAAAGAGTGAGCAGGGGCCGCCAGCTCCAAGGACAGCCATTGCCGAGGCAGCTCATTGATACCAGATATACTCAAGGGTTTGTTTTCTGTGTCACAGGCATTTTCCTGTCCCCTATCCCAACAAGGGAGACTGGCTTCTGTGTTTTGACTTCTGTGTGCAGGAACAGAAGTCACCTCTCAGCCTCCTTCCATCCAGGCCTCGGTTCACAGAGAACCCAGCGCAGGACCGGCACTTCCCAAACCTTGTTACTGCCTTTGCCTGGCCCTGTGCTTCAGACTTTTCTATAAATTTAATTCTCATTTTTGCTGCAACAAATTTATTTGAAAAGGAGCCTTTACCCTATCCTGTGAATTTATTTTACAATGCAAAGATGCCCAAATGTAAAAGTATACATTGCAGTTTTTTGAACAGCAAACAATTGGAAAGAGTGAATGCCCATCTGTTGGGAAAGTTGCAGAATAAATATGGTCTATTTACAGCATGGCATCTTATGCAGCCTTTATAAAGAATGAAATAGGCTTATACCAGTTGGAGAGATTTCCACGCTCTGTTGAGTAAGGAAGCAAGATACGAAGAAGAAAATATAATATGATACATCTTTTGTAAAAAAAATGGCCAAAAAACCACTCTTACGAACTGGTATGACTATGTGAACATGGAGGGAAGTATGGAAGAACACAAACCAAGTTATGAAAATGGGTAAATTAGAAAGGTGGGTGGGAATTCCCTGGCGGTCCAGTGGTTAGGACTTTGTGCTTTCAATGCCAAGGGGGCGGGTTCAATCCCTGGTCGGGGAACAAATGTCCTGCAAGCCAAAAAAAGGCAACCCCCCAAAAAAAAGGAGGGCTTCAAGGGAAGGACAGAGCAGGGCCAGCTCCGTGGCCGTGTGACCTGCACTTAAGTGTCCTGGACTTGGTTTAATGCTCTGCCGTCTCCATCTTGAAATTCTTAATAATTTTGGAACAAAGGGTCCTGCATTTTCATACTGCACTGGGCCCTGCAAATTATGTTGCTGGTCCTGGGGGTGAGTCATGCCACCAGGAGAAGAGAGGCGGGAGAGAGAGAAGAAACAAGTGGTGAAAGAAAGAGATGAAAGGCTGTACTAAGAAAAATCACATATACAGATGATTATACATCATTTTATATAGATTCAATCTATATAAGATTAGGTACAGAGTAGATATGCAGAAAAACTAGAAAAGATAACAAGATAAATGGGCTTTTTGTATTGCTTGCCTAAAATACAAGGGAATTGTAAAAATAAGTATACTAGAAATAAAGCCAAGTTAGAAATACTGAAAGACATGTCATCATCAAATAGAGACTCTTTGAGGAGATCAGATGATCTCTGAGGATGACAGAGCATTGAAAATAAAATAATTAAATACCTTTTTTACCACTTTGTTCAGTGTTATGTAATGCTCAGTTCATTTACCACTTGAAATTCTCCTGTGTGCCCAGAAAACCATCTTGGGCTGAGCTTCACATTCTGGAAAGTTATGGACCAAGAGGGATAAGGGAGGGAGGGGAGGGTTTCTGACTGGGTGGCGAAAAAAGTTGGGAGAGCTACTCAGCACCCCCAAGGAAGGTGACAGCTTTTTTAGGCTGGTCCCAAGCAGAGTGGGGCAGGATGTTGGCTAGGGCAGCAAGAGGAAGATGCCAGGGGGGGATGAAGTGAAGGAGACAGAGTGTGGGGCAAAGGAAAGCACTGCAGAGCCACCTTACCAGGAACCTGAGAAAATGGACCACTCGTCCCGGGGAAAATGAAAGCCCTGCAGAGCCACCTTGCCAGGAACCCGAGAAAATGGGCCTCTCGTCCCCTTTCTGGGTCACCCAGGCCCATGGGATTTCCCTGTAGCTTTTGGAAGGTGAGTGACACAGGGAGGGAGGAGGCACAGACACTGAAGGAAAGGGAGGTGTTCTCCCAGCCAAGGCCCCAGCTGGCCAGCCCAGTGTCAGAGCAAGGCTGGCACGGAGAGTTTCCGGTCCCTGTAGGGGCTGTGGAATGCCAGCCTGGCCACACACCCATAGAGGGGTGAGATAAACATCAGCTACCGCTGAGGGCACCCTCGGCCCTGGCTCCATCAGGTGTGCCGAGGAACACGTAGGCGCGTAGTAAATGCTCACCCAGTGGACGATGGATGTAGAGATGCTGTATAGAGGGGAAGGCACGGTGGAGCAGGGCTACAGAACTATGGGGGGAGGAACCCACAAAAAGAACCAGTGGGGGGAGGGTGGCAGGCAGCACTGGCCAGAAGCTCATCTTTCTCTCCTTAATATCAGTGCAAAGCGTCTGTGAGCACGTGTGTCAACAGCCTTAAAAACAAAAAGGAACAAACCAGCCCCTTTGGATCCCATAATTCCACTTCTGGGAACCTATCCTAAAGAAACGGTCCAGAATACCACACTACACAGCGGTTAGTGTCCACGCATCGGAATTGGAAAGTTCTCGATTCTTTTTGCTAGCTGAGCCCCTTTCTAACTGTGTGACTCAGGCAAATCATTGACCTCTCTGAGCCTCGGTGGCCCTCCTATAAAACGGGAGCAACAAGCACCCATGTTGCGGGCTCGCCATGAGGATTAAGAGAGATGGTGTAGGGCTTCTCTCGTGGCGCAGTGGTTGAGAGTCCACCTGCCAATGCAGGGGACGCAGGTTCGTGCTCCGGTCCGGGAGGATCCCACATGCCGCGGAGCGGCTGGGCCCGTGAGCCATGGCTACTTAGCCTGTGCGTCCGGAGCCTGCGCTCCGCAACGGAAGAGGCCACAACAGTGAGAGGCCCGCGTACCACAAAAAAAAGAGAGAGATGGTGTAGCCGGGGCGCCCTGAGTGGCTGCCTTGTTAGACAAAAAGCCTGCGGCCATGTGGCTTCCAATAGTTAAAAAACAAAAACAAAACTGGAGACAAGGAGACAACTGAATTGTCTAAAAGGGATCGAAGGATTGGTTAGGGAAACACAGCATATTAAAATTATTTGCAAAAAAAAAATTTACCAAGAGTTTTTAAGGATGTGAGGGGGAGACCATGTTGCCAGGTTCAGTGATGGAAGCAGGATACACAGTTCTCTCTCCCCAGGGCTCCCGCCCCAGCCTTGGCTTTAAGCTTCTGAAGGTCTTCCAGGACCCAGAGGCACCCAAGTTCAATGCCTCGTTCTAGCTTCTCATCGTACCCTGGGCTTTTCCTCTGTGACCCCAGCCACAGGTGATTACGTATTTTATTTATGAGCAGTTTTGTGGCTGTCAGTCCCACTGAATTTTGAATACACACAGTCCCATGTGTACCCCAAGGCCCACAGACTCCTAGTGCAGTGGTCTCCCAAGTTGGCCCAGCTGCTGCTCCAGGGCACTGCCGGGCCGGGGGTGGGGTGTGCCCCTCTCCAGGATTGGGACCAGGCCCCAGGGACTGCAGTGCCCACAAGTTTTGGGAGTGGCATGGGAGCGTTGTCTGGGAGACCACCATGAATTGTGTTCATGCAGACCAGCCTTTCATGTCCTGAGCAAGGATGATGAAGACTAGTTGAACCCAGGAGGACCTGCCTCCCAGGCTCTAGCTTGGGGCCCAGATATTCAAAGAGGGCAGCTGTCCAGAAACATCCACTGGCCCCTAGTCCTGAGATTCACTGGGTGGGCATTGGACTGCCATTCCCAGTTTGCAGATGGACATTTGGGAGACAACCAGATGGGTAACTAGTGTTCTATTTCCATCCCACACTGATGGGAGCCGTTACCCATTTCAGGCATCTTGAGTCCGAAATGTAGAGAGATAAGGGAAGGACTTTGTGATTCTTCCCATTGCTCTGATGCGGGAAGGGGAGGCCCCAAGACATGCCAGGTACCCACCACAACTTCCTGGCACAGCTCAGCGATATAGCTGACATGTATTCAGTACTTGCACATACCAGGCCTTTTCAAAATACTTTAGATGAATTAACCAGTTTAATTCTCACAGCAAGTCCACAAAGTGGGGAAACCAAGGTGCAAAACAGTTTAGCAGTAATTTGCTCAAGATGGCACAGCAAGAAAATGGCAAAGCTAGGATTCGAACCCAGGCTGCATGGTTCAAGAACCCACACTCTTAACCACTGTACTCCACTGGGTTGGAATCCAACATCCTGGTTTCTGGTTCAGTGACTGACCATGCCAAAGGCGAGGGGCAGGGAGCTCTGACAACCCGGGTGGTCTTCCAAACTCCTTCCAGCTCTACCACACTCAGCCAGCCCTGAACTTAGATAGCCCACCTCCAAGGGTGATACAACTCAGCACTCAGTCAAGCCCCAGGGACCAATTCCCAAAAGGGCCCTGACTCTAAAGATGCGCAGCCGTGAGGAAGCTGTCCTTCCCTAGGCCAGGAGCCCCTGAGATGGCATTCTGCCCGCCATCCCCACAACAAGGACAAGATGAGGTCTGGCAGCCCAGCCATGAGCTGCTCCGCCCCTTCCCCACCGACTCTCCCACACAGGCTGGCTCCGGCACTCCCTGAAGCCGCTTGTTTCAATTCTGAGGCCAGAGGAGAAACGGGTTACTTGGAAGAGTCAAGGACTAATAGCCCCAGGGAGTTTAGGGGGAGGAGCCCCGAGTGGGCGGGTGCTGGTCCTACAGCGAATGTTTTTCTTTGAAAGACTCTCTTGAGGTTGTTGATGGAGAGCAATTGTTTTTTAAGCTTAATACTAGTTTTGGGGGCTTCGGTGGTGGCGCAGTGGTTGAGAGTCCACCTGCCGATGCAGGGGACACGGGTTTGAGCCCCGGTCCGCGATCCCCGTGAGCCATGGCCGCTGAGCCTGCGCGTCCGGAGCCTGTGCTCTGCAACAGGAGAGGCCACAGCAGTGAGAGGCCCGCGTACCGCAAAAAAAAAAAAAAAAAAAAAATACTAGTTTTATTTACTAATAGCTAGTGATCTTTAGTGGAACAGTAAACCTCTGAAATGCTTTTTTATTTTAATTTTTATTTTATATTGAAATATAGTTGATTAACAATGTTGTGTTAGTTTCAGGTGTACAGCCAAGTGATTCAGTTATACATATACATATATCTATTCCTTTTCAAATTCTTTTCCCGTTTAGGTTATTACAGAGTATTGAGCAGAGTTCCCCGTGCTCTACCGTAGGTCCTTGTTGGTTATCTATTTTAAATAGAGCAGTCTGTACAAGCAGTCCGAAACTCGATGGAGAGCAATTGTTAAAACAACTGGAAAGAAAAGACAAACCGTCTGTAATTCCATTAAAATTGGAAAGAAGCAGAGTGCTGGCTCGCACAAATAACTTATGACTTGATTCAGAGGGAACAGCTGTGTCCTGTCTTTGAAGGGACTTGGAGAGGTTAGGTGGAGTTTATTTTGTCGCAGAGACTGAAGCTGTCCTGGGGGTTTGATTGGACACTGTGGTCCTCGCTTCCAGAGGTGACCAGCATCAATGTCTATGTGACTAGACCAGGCTGTACCCACTGGGGACTTTCGAAACCCAGGAAGGTTGAGCTGACTTCTCCCCCCGGGAACCCAAGAGAAAGTCAGCAACTTGGTGTCTTAGGCTTATTTAACTTATTTTACAGGATTTTTGTTTGTTTGTTTTCATTCTCTCTCATCATACCTAGGAAGGGCTTAGGGACACAAGGAAAACTCAATGCACAGGCTATGGACTGAATGTGTATGTCTTCCTAAAAATTCATAGTTTATTCATATATGAATAAATTCATATTCGAAGCCCTAATCCCCACTGTGATGGCGTTAGGAAGTGGGGGCTTTGAGAGATAATTTGGGGTAGATGAGGTTATAAAGATGGAGCCCTCGTGATGGAAAAAAAAAAAAAGGCAAGAGACATAAGATCTCTCTATTGTGTGAGGATACAGCAAGAAGGTAGCTGTCTGCAGACCAGGAAGAGGACCCTTACCAGACACAGAAGCTGCTGACACCTTGATCTTGGACTTCTTAGCCTCCAGAAACGTGAGAAACAAACGTTTGTTGTTTAAGCCACAAACATTTAAACCACCCAGTCTATGGTATTTTTCTATAGCAGCCCAAGCTAAAGCAGCACGTGATTGACAGAGAAAAGTGATGACAAAGGCTTCAAGAGTCCCAGCCCCAAAGGTCCTCAGTCACTCAGGTCAGAGAAATCCAGACTTTTTAGCTTGTATGTGTCACCATATTATGTAACAGAGGATGCTCACCTGCATGACATCCTCCCTACATGCCAGATTGAATTCCCCTCCTTTCCATCACCAAACCCAGGGGAGGTAACAGACAAGAGTTCATAATCTGCAGTGAGAGGAAACTCCAAGATCAAATCAAGGTTCACCACTGGCTTTGGGGTACAGTCTGCTTCTGGAACTCCCCTGCCTACTCTCATGCTCAGGAAAGTGAGGGCGTGTGAGCGACGTTTTCCTGAAAGCTGAGAAAAGAGTCTATGGCTGTTCTGCATTCAATTCCATTAACACTTGCTGAACTTGTACCACATGGTGGGGCCTGGAGTAAGTATTAGGGAAGTAAGCGTAAATGGGATGATCCCAGGAGTAGGAGAGTCCACAGCCTTCCCAGCACCAATGTATCAGCTTCACAGTTGCCACTCCTGGGAAATTTTTTTTTACTTTCAAGTTTTTTTTGTTGTCTTCTCAGTTACTAATAAAAGAACAGACATTTAATCAAAGAAGACATACACCTGGCCAATGAACACAAAAATGTTCAATGTCATGAATCATTAGGGAAATGCAATCAAACCATAGTGAGATACATCTCCACACTTTTTTTTTTTTTTTGCTGTACGCAGGCTTCTCACTGTTGTGGCCTCTCCCGTTGTGGAGCACAGGCTCCGGATGTGCAGGCTCAGCGGCCATGGCTCACGGGCCCACCCGCTCCACGGCATGTGGGATCTTCCCAGACCGGGGCACGAACCTGTGTCCCCTGCATTGGCAGGCGGACTCTCAACCACTGCGCCACCAGGGAAGCCCCATCTCTACACTTTTAAAACAGGTAATATTCAAAGTACTGATCATATCAACTAAGAACCGGTGAGGAATACAGGGGGACTGGACTGTCCCCATACTTTTGATGGGAATACAAATGGGTACAGTCATTCATTTAGAACAAGAAACCGTATGTTCGTATAAAGAATGTTATGTACATGTTCATAGTAAACTTATCTGTGATAGCCAAACTGGAAACAAACAGGAAATTCTTTTTTCATGATTTAGAACGGAGACTTTGCGGACAGACAGAATAGTGATCCGAACCCATCTCTGTCGATCACTAGCTGTGTGACCTTGGCAAAGTCACTGAGCCCTGCTAGACTTCAGTTTTAACCTGGCACTGGGCATAATACATAAGCCACATTGGATCGCTTTGAGGGGGTGCATGGATAACATATGTAACATGCTTAGGACGTGGTACATGGCCACTGCCATTATGTCTCCCCACCCTGCTTTCTTCTGTTCAGTCCCCAATAGACATAGGAGGGCAGCTGGCCCTTGACTATCTATCTATTCATTCATCCCAGGCATAATGATGGCTCTGAGGGTGCCTCAGTTTTCTCTGCAAAGGGACAATTCCAGTTCTCCCAAAGCTGCCTTCTTTCCTCTTGCCTCCCTGTCTTTCTTAGGAAGCTTAGCAGAGCTGCCTCACACTCACAACTCGCTATTCCCTTCCTTGGCTCTACAAACATGGCATCCAGCATTCCTAGAGATGAGATGTGGACTGAAGTTGCCATGGTAACAGGAGTTCCTCTAAAAGCAAAGGCTCCTGTGGACCTGGCCCCAAGGCTTGCTCAGGTTCCCATGCCAGACTCTACCTTCTTTGCAGCTACCAGATGGTAAGATGGGATACCACCAAGCATAGAGAATCATGAGCAACTCATGATTGAGTTGCTCCAAGTGAGCTCAGCAGGCCAGAGACACTGGCCTTTTACAAGCCCCATCTTCTTGATCTCCCGTAAGGATTCAGACCATTGCATGCAGGAGATGGACATCCAGGTTCCTCCTCTAGAATTCCGATTCAGTAGGTCTTGGATGGGGCCCTAGCATGTGGATTGCGTAAAACTGTCTACCAGGTCTTGGGCAGCAGAAAGAGCATGGGATTGGAACTGAACAAGCCTGGGTCTGAAAACCAGCTTCTTCCTTACTATGGAAACCTTGGGCAAATCTCTTCATATGCCCAACTTGTCTCCCTCACCTCACAGGTATAAAAACCTCACAGGACTGACACAAAATCACACAAAAATCCAATACCTGGCCCCAGTAAGTAGCGAAGAAGATCCTGCAGAATCAACAAGGACAAATGTATATATGTGATAGATGTGTGTGTGCATATGAGTAATAGGCAGTAAAAGATTATAAACAAGATACACAGGATGATCATATTCTTGTAAATACAATGCATAGAAAAATGGCCAAAGAGACCTCATAAGGTTGAGGATGCTGATATCTTGACTCCAAAACGATACTTTTCTATATATAACTTAGAAAAATATTTGCTGGCAAGTTCACATGCAGACATATACAGGGATTGTCACTGCAGCACTGTATGTAATCAAAGAAAATTAGAAGTAATCTAACAGTTCATCATCAGGAAATAATTAATGATACTATGTTATATTTATAGACTGAATTATTTTGTTAAAAGAATGAACTAGATCTATATCTATCCACTTGGATAGATCTTTGAAACATACATTGAGCAAGTAAAGTAAGCTGTAGAACAATACATCCAATATGATACCATTTATAGAAAATATGGCACACGTACTATCTATTGGGTATTGATATATATTTATGTAATAAAAGTATAAAAACATGGAAAAGAAAGGTACACACACCACACCTTGGAGCGTGAGTGCTCTGGGGAGGGAGGGATAAGGAAATATTTCAGCAGCATCTGTATGGTTTTCTTCCTTATTAAAATAGATCTGAGCAAATATGCAAAAATGTAAACATTTCTTAAATCTGGGTGGTGGGGATGCCTAGGAGTTGTTGAAACACTCTCTGTACTTCTGTGTGTTTTTCAATATTTCTCTCTAACAAAATGCCTGGAAGATTCTATAACAGGGTGGCAACAATAGTTACCATTACAGGTAAATTTCTTTCTTTGTTTTCCTGTAGTTGCTAAATTCTGTACTATTTACATTATATATAATTTTAGTGTTGAAAATGAAAACAACAGTTTTTTTAAATGACAACATATGTGAAAAAGCCTTTGTAAATTGCTTGAATCATATCAATGCTCCCTGCCAATGAGTCTTGTATGCTTACATGGGTTTTTAATAGTTTTAAATTATTTCATCCCCATCATGATGCTCAGAGGAAGGTATTATTATCCCCATTTTAAAAATGGGGAAATATAGGGTCCAAGAGGTGTGGAGGAACTTTCCAGAACAACAGGGCTCATAAGAGGCAAAGCAGGGGAACTTCTCTGGTGGTTCAGTAGTGAGAATCTGTCTTGCAATGCAGGGGACGCAGGTTCAATTGCTGATCGGAGAACTAAGATCCCATATGCCACGGGACAACGAAGCTTGTGTGTCACAACTAGAGACTCCGAGTGCCACAACTACAGAGCCCACGTGCTCTGGAGCCCACTCGCCACAACTAGAGAGAAGCCTTTGCGCCACAGCTAGAGAGAAGCCCACGCGTCGCAACGAAAGATCCCGCGTGCCGCAACTAAGACCGGATGCAGCCAATAAATAAAGGCAAAGAAGGATTTGAACCCAGGCAAAGGGTTTCCTGGGCTGCCTTGATTACACCTGTTCAGGAAGTTACTGCAAGAGAGGTGACCTTTGGGCCAGGGCTTGGGGTCTAGGAACATTTCATTGGGGCAGAGGGAGCAGATCCATATTTATTGAACAGAGAGCTTTATAGACGTCATTCAGAAGCATCATGATGACCCTGTGAGGAAGTGCTATTATGAAACCCATTTAACTGACAAAGAGGCTCAGAGAAATTGTTACTACTCCAAGGTCACAGAGCTTGGTGGTGAAAGAGTCAGAATTCAAATCCAAGCCTGTTCCCCAGATTCACTCTTTCCACTGTGTCAGGCAGCTTCCACAAGTGAGAGAAGGCAGAGGGGCATTTTGGGTAGTGGGTACAGCACATGCAAAGGCCTGGAGGCAGGACAGGGCCTGCTGTGTTAAGCTAGAAACTCAAGTCTGTGAAATTCAAGAATAAAATCCCCCAGAGTTTGGCCTCTGTACGAAGGGCAGGGCTGGGTTTCTGGGTTTCAGTGGAAGCTGAAATTCTGCTGGGCCATGCAGGATTTTCCAGGGGGCCCGTCCCCACCCACTGGCTCTCAGGAGTGACTCTGGTTCGAAGTCTCTGATAGCTGCTGGAGCAGCAGTTTCTGGGTGAATGCACTTGAGTGTGGGCAAGGGGTGAAAATCCCCCAGCTCTCAGGGGTGATGTTGACACCTTCCTGAGGTGGCCAAAAGCCCCCTTAAGAGAAGGGCCCCCTTAATATCAGGCATCTAGCAGCTGTTGGAAGTCATCATCATCATCCCTCCTGGGAAGGAAACACAGCCCTTCCCAAGCAGGCTGGGACCAGAATGTCTCCTGGGATGTAGGGACCAACCCTGGCTCAGCTGCCGTGCCCATCAGCTCCAAGGGCCCCCTCCCCTCTCACCACCCACCTCCTCTCTCTAAACAAATCCAGGCCCAAATCCAGATTCAAAGGGGAAACTGGGGAGGCATGGGGGATGTTCAGCCTGAATCTCCACGGCCACCTTGTATCCTTAGCAGCTGAAGGCCGGCAGCAGCCAACGGCCACAAGGTCAACCAGGCCCATGAATTCATGTTCAGGAAATAAATTTGGGTTCCCTGGGAGGAGGTAGCATGTGTGTGTCCCTGCTTTACATACAGCACGCACTCTCCTATGACTCTCCGTTGGGCCCACTGAAGTCTCAGTTTTCCAGGTAAGAAACCTGAGCGAATTGCCCGAGGCCACAGTTACTAAGATGCGGAACCAGAATTCAACTTCCGGTCTCTCTAAATTCAAGCCCACTTCTTAGCTCTCTGGTGATACGGTCACCCCACACTCCCCTCCATAAGTCACGTCTAGGGCACTTCTGAAGTGACTCAAAATCTTTCACGTTTCTGCCTATCTTAGCCCTTAGGCAGGGAGGTGCGATTCCTTCCTTCATTCATTTGTTCCTCATTCTTGGCCAGACTCTGGGCCAGGCCCCAAGCCATGGTAGAGGACGAAGATATACTCAGAGTTGATTATGATAAGGTAGAAGTGCTATCCCAGGGGTCAGAATAAAGTGCTCTGGGAAGAGTAGAGGTGAGAGGGAATCATTCTGACAATTGGGAGGGGCCTTAGAGGATGAGTAGGAGTTCTCAAGGATGAGAACATGATGGAGAACAGGAAATATCCGAGCCTTTGCCAAACAACCTGGGAGATCTAACTTGTACCTTTCCAGGGGGTGAGCAGGCTCCGAGGAGAGATCATGTGGGGCAGTGACCTACCACCCTCCATGCCACCCTTTCTCCCCACCAGTGGCCTGACGCCACAGGGCTTCCCTATCCTTCCTTGCAAAGGTGCTCGAGCTCTGACTTAAATGCTGGGAAGACATTGTTGCTTTCTCAGTCCCTGAACCCCAGCAACAGGTAAGATCTCTGGTCAGTGTCTCCCCCTCCGGTGTCTAAGGAGGCCTTCACACTGGGGCAAGGAGAGAGCCAGCTGAATGTTTGGTCAATGCCAAAGTATGATGGACCCTTGGGAAGCTTTGCAGAGGTTTGAGGTGGGCATTCTAGCTCTGGCAACCAGCACCCACTGCTTTGGGGTGAGGGTCTGGCTCAGCCAACAGACCTCCCACCTACTCCCTCCCCGCCGCATCCCGCCCTCCCAATCCACCCCTCTGGCTGGTGACTCTGCTTCTAAACTCCAGAGTCCTGGGGAGCAGAGAAGTCAAGAAGCCACCTCCATAGTGTTGGGGGCAGCACAGCAGAGCTGGAAGCAGGTGGGCTTTGGAGTCAGACAGATGTGAGTTCGAATCCCATCTCTTCCTCTTAATACCAGGATCTGGATTTCTTTTCTTTTTAAAAAATTTTTTATTGGCATATAGTTGATTTACAATGTTGTGTTAGTTTAAGGTGTACAGCAAAGTGAATCAGTTTTACGTATACATATATGCACTCTTTTTCCTAAACTCTAGTATCATCAGTGACCTTTGTCCACGTAAGCGGTGATGTTCATAGCCACCTCCTGGGGCTATTGGGAGATTAAAAGAGAAAATGATCGTCATGGGGCCTGACTCTTAATAGCTATTTGGCAACACGCTTGCACAATCTTTAATGCAATTCTGAAGCCCCAGATACCCCTGGATTTTTCATAACTCTGTGGGTGGCCTTCCTGACCTGAAATGATGCCGGCTTGTCCATGGTCTTTATTTATTCTACATGGTGTGAAAAATCATATATTTTGTTGCAGAAATGTTAAGGTATTTGGTTACAGGGGCTGCTCAGGCCCCTGCTGAGACATTACATAACATAAACATGTCACCTCTCTAAAATCCTAACATTCTAGATTCTGATTTGAACCTGGCCCCAGAGATTCCAGAAAGAGACTCAGGGCCTGAAATGGTTTCCTGTCTTTCCCTTGAAGGAGCAGCTGTGTGGATGAGTTCTTGAAATTTAAGGCCAGAAATGATGACCTAACTTCCCCCTTTATCTTCTTCTTTCCTCACCTTCCCCAGTGGAAACCCTCCTCAGAAAAGAATCTTCTTCCATTAACCAGTGAGGAAAAGGCAAGCAATAGAATAATGGGCAAAAGGCAGGAAGAGGCCCTTCACAGAAGAAGAAACACACAGAACCCTTGAACATATGAAAAACACCCAGCCACACAGCCACAGAGGAAAGCAACGTCAGGCCACAGGGAGAGACTCTTGCACAGGCACTAGATTGTCGACAATTAAGAAGGGTGGTAATATGGAGAGTTGGTGAGAATGGGGAACAGTAGGGACTCTGTGCATTGCTGGGGGGGGCGTGGAACAAAGCCGTCACAACCACTCTAGAAAGCATTTCCATAGTCGTGACCCAGAAATTCCACTCCTGAGTCATGTGCATACACACACACACACACGCACGCGTGCACTACTATGGGCTGAATCATGTCCCAGCAAGACAGATATGTTGGAGTCCATACCTCCCAGCACCTCAGAATGCAACCTTGTTTGGAGATCGGGTCTTCCCAGAGTTAAAATAAGGTCACTAGTGTGGGCTCTAATCCAGTATGACTGGTGTCCTCATAAAAAGGGGAAATTTGGAGGCACACGTATGCACATAGGAGGGCAGAGATGGGGATTTGTTTCTAGAAGCCAAGAAATGCCAAAGATTGTCAGCAAACCACCAGAAGCTAGGAGAGAGGCGTGGAACAGATTCTCCCTCACAGCCTCAGAAGGAACCCACCCTGCTGACACCTTGATCTTGAATTTTCAGCCTCCAGAATTGTGAGACAATACATTTCTGTTGTTCATGCACCCCTTTGTATTACTTTGCAGCCCTAGGAAACTAAGTCACACACGTACCTGCAACAAAGGTCACCTCTGGGAGGCAAAAGCTGGCAAGAGCCCACAGCTGCTTCTAGGGAGTCTTGGGAGAGAGGAGGAGGGGAACCCGCAGGACGGATCGATGTGCCGGCCTTCACTTCCAGATCGCCAGAGTCAAAAAATCCACAAGTGCTTTGTGGGACTGAGTTTCATGGCTACATGGACACATGGCTGGAACTGAGCCAGCCCCCACAGATGCAGGTGATGAAAAATGGTCTCTAAAGATCTTCACGGGGGGGCTCTAGAGTCTATCTAGAGAGCGAGAATTGGGGAGTTGACGTTCCGGCTGTACCCATTTCCCCTCAGAGAGGTTTGGAAACTTGCCCAAAGTCACAGAGAAGGTGGTGCGGCCTGGGATCCCATGCTGGTCTCCGAGACCCCAGAATCCACGTTCTCACAGCCGTTCTGACAAATATTCATCATAACCAACACAGTGCCCTTCAGCACACCCACCCCCGCGCTGATGCGACTAAACGCCCACGACGCTACAGAGACCTACACACTCCTTCCCTCAGGAACGAAAGGCCTCACTGTGTGCGCGTGCTGGGTGAGATCTCTTTTAATGTGGCTGTTATAACATTCTTACAGTAAGGATGACTAATGTTTACATCGTGTCTGAATTTTCAGCTGGAACCAGGTGGGAGTGACAAGGAGAGATGGTAGAATTGAGACCAGCCATTGCTGTGACCTTGGGTGAGTCCCTGTCCCCTCTGCCCTCCTCCGACAGCCCCTGATGTGAGGTTGCCAAGAAGACCTTGCTTCCCTCCCTCACAACACAGCCCCGCTGTCCCCACTGCCCCCCCCCAAACTGCTCTTTCCACCAGTTAATGCAGTATATCCCACACCAGACCAATTTAAGATCCAAGATTAAATAGTATTGAATCACACAGTAAGCAGATGATTCCTTTTCCAATTCTTCAGTCCTGGGGATTACAAGCCTTTAACAAAGGGAGAGCTGACTTGGGTTTGGCTGTCAGGCTAATGAATGACGCAGTTGTTCTGAGTGTCTTATCTGTTTATATAGATATATTCAATTTATTGAAGCAACACTGGTCTGAGATATATGAAACCTAGAAGATGTCTAGGTTTAAATAAACTTACTTAGGCTTACATACGAAGTTGATTTTATAAAAAATATTTGTTAAATAATTGTATATACATAAGGGCAAATCAAATCACATCCTTTTATACTTAAAACTCTCTGATGATTTCCCATTTCCTTTGGATTAATTCCAAGCCCATACGTGATCTGTTTTCCCTGACATGTGTCAACCTCTCCATCTCCATCTCCTCCACTCTCCCCTTCCCTCTGTAATCTCCTCCAGCATGTGAAATTCATTCCTGCTTCAGGGCCTTTGCACCTGCCATGCCCTCTGCCTGGAATGTCCTGCTCCCTGATCTTGGCACACCCAGCTCATCCCATCAATCAGATCTCTGCTCACGTGTCATCAGAGGCCTTACCTGGATCCCCATTCCAGTCTCTCTGTCTTCCTTCCTTTGCTCTATATCCCTTGTTGCACATATTCCTCTCTGAAATGATACTATATTTTTTTGGTAGTCATTTTTTTAAATTAATTTTTATTGGAGGATAGTTGCTTTACAATGTTGTGTTAGTTCCGACTGTATGGCAAAATGAATCAGCTATGCATATACATATTTCCCCTCTTTTTTGGATTTCCTTCCCATTTAGGTCACCAGAGTGCGTTAAGTAGAGTTCCCTGTGCTATACAGTAGGTTCTCATTAGTTATCTATTTTATACATAGTATCAATAGTGTATAGGTGTCAATCCCAATCTCCCAATTCCTCCCATTCCCCCCGGCCTTTCCCCCTTGGTATCCATACATTTGTCTTCTACGTCTGTGTCTCTATTTCTGCTTTGAAACGATACTATTTTTTAAACGTTTATTCATTTGTCTGTTTTCTCCACTAGAATATAAGCTCCTTGAATTCTGGGACTCTGTCTTACATTCTCAGTGGCTAAAAACAGTGCCCAGCACGTAATAGGAGCTCCACAAATGAATGGCAGGAAGCTGTGAAGGTGGAGGGAGGACGGGCCGGGGAGCACGGAGGATCCCCGCCAGGCTCCACAAGGAGGCAAGGCAAGATGGCGGCCGTCAGAGGCTCAGCCTGAGAGCTCACTCTTGGCCCCATCAGCACCAGCCTTCAAGACACTGAGCCAGCTGGTTCCCACTCACTGAGCCAGCAGAGAAAGCTGAGTCGGCCACTGTATCTGTAAAACAATGATGGCGTCACAACATCACCATCAAGAAACTATCATGATAATAACTGATTCAGGCCAGAATCAGCCATAATACTATGAGTGGGTAAAGGTTTGAAGGGAACCAAAAAATTTACGTATTCTCAAAGAATCTGCCCACAAGAGACATATTTATTACAAAGGAGAAGAGTGACTTTACCTAGCAGACGTCACCTTAGCCAAGCAATCAGAGTTAGACCGTGGGTAATGGGACAAGCTGATACCATGTCTGAGAAGGACACAACTTCACTTCTGTGATACTGCTGCCAGAAACAACCCAACTAATCATGAGGAATCATCAGACAAGCCCCGCTGAGGAACATTTTACAGAATAACTGGCCTGTACTCTTCAAAGTGATCAATATCTTGAAAGAAAAAAATCTGAGCAATTGGTCTAGATTAAAGGAAAATAAAGAGAATGAAATGCAACACATTCAATGGAATTTTCTTTTGCCTCTAAGGCAAATTGTTTTGGAACAATTGGCAAAATCTGAAAAAGTTCTACAGATTATTTTTGTAGCAATGTTCATCATCTGATTTTGATATGTGTACGGTGGTTACATAAGGGAATGACCTTATTTTTTTTTTAAGACATGTTGAAGTATTTAGGAGAAAGGGAAGTTACGTCTACAACCTACTCTCAAATGGTTCAAGAAAAATGTAATAGACAGAAAAATAGAGAAAATGATAAAAATATTACTAGTCTGGAATCTGAGTAAAGAGCATATGGAAAATCTTTGTATATTTTTGCAACTTCTCAGTAAGTCTAAAACTGTGCTGAAATAATTTTTTTTTTAAATAAAACTAAACAAAACAGTCGAGGAGCCGTTGAGATGGTGGGGGCAAAGTGGCTGCAGGAAGCCAGCTCCTCGCCTCACAGAGCTGATATATCAGAGCCCAGGGTCAGCTGTGCTCACCTCAGACCCACGTCAGACCACAGCCCTCTCCTGCCGTCTCCACATCGAGGCGGGGGGCGCTGAGGACGCATCTGTGGACACAGGCCAGCGCCACACCCTCTGGGTAATGTGGGGAAGGGGCCCCGGACAGAGCCTGCAGACCCTTCTCGCCCCTGCTCCTGACCTTGGGTGCCTCACTCCCCATTTTGCACCTCAGTTTCCTCCTCTGACAAATGGGTAGATGTCAATGACTGGCAGCCCTCTGGGGATGGAGTCTTCCAGCTCAGATACTGCTGCGGTATTTCTAGAACCCCATCTGGAGAGTGCAGCACATCTCTCCAAGGAGTTTCATTCATTTGGCAAGTGTGTTTACTTAGTTTAGCTGAAGGAAAGAGAGGAAGGTGGTCTCGCTGAGCAGAATGGGGAGCAGATGTCCTCCCTGTCCGGGACATGCTTCTCCACCTCTGCCCCCGCCCCAGCCCAGGTCCCAGGCACCCCTTCTGGAAAAGATGAACATCCTAGCAAACATTTTATTGAAGTGTAGAGAAAATCTTTCCCCAAGCGCCATTTAGGCAGAGGCAGCTGGCGGGGATGGGTTGGTTGGTGCCCAGAAAGTGACTCTGGTCCCAGTTCTGTTGGCAACTCGCTGTGTGGCTCCAGCTTTCCAAGCATCACTTTGTGCTTCTGCAAGATGGACAGAGCCGTGCTTGGCTTTGCACACGGCTGATGACACAGTGATTTCACCTCTGTGCTCTCCCTGGCTCGGGGCTCAGTAGGTGACTTCCAAACTGGAAGTGGGGCACACAGATGGGATCGCCAGGACACCTTGAGAAGCTCTCAGCTCTGAGGAGCCCCCCTCACTCACACAGCCTGTGTCCCTGCACAGCCCTGGCCCCCAGCTCCGGGTGCAGACTCCCTGGGCTCTGCTGCCCTGCCAGGAAAGCCCAGCCCAGCTCAGGGTCATGATAGAGCGGTCGGGGGTGTCCTGGAAACTTACAGCCTGGAACTTCTAATGTGCCCTGCCATCTTCTAACACTCAGTGGAGATCCGGGGGCAACCCCCTTGCAGGGGAAAGTAAGGGGGTCACTTTCCCATTATGGTACCCTAATCCAGCATCTCCCAAGGGCTCCGCAGCCGCCTCCTCAGCCCCTCAGCCCTGCCTCCCTGCCCAGCTTCTTGGAGGCTGTCTCAGCTGCCACTTTCAGGCAGAGGCAGCTGGGCCATAGGCGTCTACAAAATGGTGGGCGGAAACCCGGGCTTCCCTCCGCGAGCTCCTGCCCTGTCCCCAGGCCCGACAGTAGCTGTGGCCATGGGGCTCTTTGGCTCCCAAGAAGCCCCGTGTTTCCCCAAGTACTTCACAGCCATTGTCTCATGGAGCCTCATCCCAGCCCTGGGCTCTGGAGGTTGCCACTGACCCCACTTTATGGCTGGGGAAACTGAGGCTGAGTGGAAGCTTGGCCAGGAAGTGGCTTCTGACACATAAGTTCCTTCAAGGGTTTTTTCACCCAAGTTCCATGACAGCCCAGCTGTTGGTAGCTGAGGTGAAAACTCCCCAGAGAATGGGGGACCTTTCCTATAAAAATCTTGAGGTGGCTGGAGTTCCAAACCCCGCCCATCTTCCAGGGCTGGGAAACATAGTGGATTTGGAGTCATAAAGTCAAGTTAAAGATCTGGCGCCTATTAGTTAGCTGTGGGTCTTGTTAAAAACAAGACAACAGGGCTTCCCTGGTGGCGCAGTGGTTGAGAGTCCGCCTGCCGATGCAGGGGACACGGGTTTGTGCCCCGGTCCGGGAGGATCCCACATGCCGCGGAGCGGCTGGGCCCGTGAGCCATGGCCGCTGAGCCTGCATGTCCGGAGCCTGTGCTCCGCAACGGGAGAGGCCACAACGGTGAGAGGCCCGCGTACCGCAAAAAAAACCAAAAAACAAAAAACAAGACAACAGGCCCCAAGTGGAGTTGTTTATGCTAAAGCCCCACATCACCAAGCCGAGACTTAATTATGGTTTCAGCTCTCCCAGAAATGGAATCTTAAACCAGTCAATCAGGAATCACCTGACCAGCACTAGTTAGGTCATCTGCCTGCTAGACCCCGCCATCCCCTAAAAGAAGGTAACTTTGAGATAACCAGCAAGGACAGCACAGGGAACTATACTCAATATTTTGTAACAACCTATAAGGGAAAAGAATCTGAAAAAAAATAGATATATATGTATGTATAACTAAATCACTCTGCTGTACACCTGAAACTAATTCAAGATTGTAAATCAACTATACTTCAATTAAAAAAAATAAAATAACGATAAACGACAAAAAGAAAGTAACTTTGCAGTAACCAATCTGCTTTTTTGCCTAGTATAACTTTCTTGTTCCTACTCCCTTCTGCGTATAAAAGTCCCCTTTTATACCCGTCCTTTCTATCTGCTAGATCGTATGCCGCCTTTTTGAATCGATTTTTGCTCAGTTTAAGAATTTTAATATGCCTCAGTTTATCTTTTAACAGTCTATTTACTGTGCCATCCAGGAAAAGTCACTTCACCTCTCTGAGCCTCAGTTGCTTAATCAGTAAAATGGGGGCAATAACTCATACTTCACAGGGCTGTGATGAGGAGAAGACAGGTATATGAATTTACATCTGTTGGCCTGGCAAATGTAAATGTAAATGTACGGTTTGTGTGGGCCTTCTCTGGGCCGGTCTCTGTGCCTGGCATGCTCACTGCATCCTCATGGCACAGCAGTCTGGATGAGTCAGCAGAAAAAGAGCCTGGAGCCCAGCTCCTTTGGGAATTGGGGCCCTACCTACCCAATAGGCCTTAGACCATGCTCTCCAGATTCTGCTCAAATGGGCCCTTTTGCCTGAAATGCCTTTTTTTTCCCTTTAACTTTTTATTTTGAAATGATAGACTCACAAGAAGTTGCCAAAATAGCACAGAGAAGTCCCATGCACTCGTCTTCCAGCTTTCCCTGACAGTGACCTATTCCGTAACTACAGTAAATTACCAAAACCAGGAAGTTGATACTGGCACAACGCGACTATCTCACGAGCCTTTGCAGGAACACATTTAAAAAAATGTCTTCGTGCCTAGGATGTTTTTGCCATCTTTCTTCTGTATGCAAAAGCCTTCTTATCCCCCATGTCCAGCCCCTCTGGGACAGTGATGTCCCCCTCTCCGGGAAGCTCAAGCTCTCCCTGTTCTGACTCCTGGCTCCCAGAAATAGTGCAGCCCAGTGATGGAGAACATGGGTTTTGGAGATCTACAGACATGGATTTAAACTCAGCATCAGACAGTAGCTTGGGCTAAAATACAGAACTTTCTGAGCCTCCATTTCCCCACCTGTAAAATGGAGACGAGTGCCCCAGTGTCAGTGTAGGACAGGATAAGCATGGCTGGCGCTTGGAGAATGTAAGTCCCCTGCAGTGGATGGTGGTTATGGCTGTCATCGGATTGCACCTGTTGTCACATATATCCCAGAATGACCCTCGTATGTTTTGCCACCTTCCTCAACATTTAATATGTTCAAGGTCAAACTTTCATATTCTCAGTGCCAGCCCCAGACCCGGCACATAGCAGGTGTTAAATAAATTGTGGGTAGATGGATCCCCTGCCAGGCAATCTTTCCTTTGGCTCACTGTGTCTCTTCAGCTTCACTTCATTCATTCCTGGACTGGGTGGGCAGGGTAAGTGCACAGCAAACCCATGAAGGCTGGGCTTTGCTGAAAGAGGCAGCCCATTTGCTCCCATCTGATCCTGAGAAGTCTTCCATGGGGTCCCAGGACCCCAGAGGCCCCTCGGGGCTGTCCCTGGATGCAATGTTGAGGCTGCAAACCCTAGAGGGTACAGCACCTTGGGGAGATGCCTCATCCTCAGAGGGAACCCCGGGGGCAGCCAGCCAGGAGACAGGCCGGGCCACTCTTTCCCGTCAGGACACCTCAGCTCAAGCGTTGGCACATCTTAGCTCCAGACTCTGGGCAGGCCTCAGCCTTGCTAACCCCCGGTTTCCTCACCTACACCATGGGGTTGTCACTTGGGTAAATGAGTTTATTGTGCAAATGGCATCATGTTAACCCCTAAATCCTGTATTTACGTATAAGAGATCTTTGTCCTGTCTGGGTAACATTTATAAGCTCACATTTAGGTGGTCACTGACAGGGTATTAAATGCCACATGTCTGGCCAGAAATGAATAACATTGTTTCCATGATGTTTATTTTCACCATTGTTACCATTAGGTGATTTACAATGGCTTTATATTGAAGGCAGCAATATAAAGATTTTTCTAAAAATAAATGTCCTTTTACTTTAAAACATCCATTAAGAGTATCAAGCAAATTGTCAGGTAGGATGGCAGCCTTAGGAATCACCGGGAAGGGAAGGAATGAGGGCCCCCAGGAAATGCTGCTCCTCGGACACACCTCGCCCTGACCTGGCCGATGGGAGGCCAGTGCTGAGGGTGGGATGGATGGTCTGGAGGACACTGAGACTGGGGCAGGCAAGTGACCCAGGCATTCCAGCCCCACCAGCGTCTGTTCAGCGCAGGGCTGAGCATCTGGCATGGGATTTAGTTGTGATCCAGGCAGGGGGAGGGTGGGCCCCATGCCAGGCGGGTATTTTCCTCCAGGTCCCTGTCCCAAAGCCTCAGCTGGAGCCACCTGCTTACCCCTCCCTGTCCCAGGGGGACGGCTGATGCTTCAGCCTCAGAATCTGACAGCTGGGGGCCCAATTTAATTTTCGAGCATTCCTGTGAGAAATGAGGCTGGCTCGGAGCAGGCCTCAATAAATGCGAACTGAACGAAGGAGGCTGTGGGCAGCGTTTCTCACTCATTCTAGATCCCTCTGGAATCATCTATGTTTGGCTAAATATGCCAGACCCAACGCCCTAGGAGCTGCCTTGTCTCACATTACCACCATGGTCACGGCCATGCTAACTGTCCCCACCAGTCATATGACCAGAGAGCCAGACTAAGCTAGGAGAAATATGCAGGTGTCTGTCATATGTTATTTATAGATCTATGAATTGGAGTCTTGCCAGGCAGGAAGAACATGGGGGGAAAAAAAGAATAGTAAACATTTGTTTAATTTAATCCCATCAAGTGGTAAAACTCCCTGGGCTGGGGGGAGACAGAGAGAACTAGGATTTTGAAACCTGGATTGTGAGTCGAGCAACCAGCCCAATCAGAGGTCATGGGCTATCCATCAGCAGCACAAGAGAATCATATCTTATATTTTGGCAAAACAACAAAAAAGCTATCCTCATCTCAGTCCACTGAGATGGAAACTCCAACCTGCTCGGGATAAGCCAAGTTACATGCAATGGTATGACTCTTTTCTCCTTGGTAAGTGATTTTTAAGCCCAGGAATATTAGAATTTAAAAAATAGAGGTGTGAAATAAACAAAAACCCATAGTATCTGTACCTTTCTGTTAAGTTTATGTTGGGTCAAGTTCTGTATGTTGGTGTATAAAATCCTGTATTTTAATGTTTAAGAACTTTTGGCCATAGAGTTTCTCATGTTTGTGACTGAGTAACTGACTTCAGTTGAAATCTGTAAACTTGATTAGCCTACTTAAGAGAACTTAATATTCACTTTCTTAATAAGTTATTTTTTCAGATCTATAAGCATTCTTTTAAATCCTTGGGAAGGTTGTGTTTCTTAGAGGTATTTGAAGCATTTATAAGAAAATCAAATTCATTAAATTTATAAATGTAGTGTAGAGTATCTAAGGTGTTGCTAGCCAGTATAAATGTAAGGTGAGCTCCATATGTCATTTTAAGTTTTCTAGGAGGCACATTTTTAAGAAGGAAAAAGGAATAGGTAAACTTAATTGTAACAGTAACACTTATTTAATCCAAAATATTATCATTTCAATGTAATCATATAAAAGTTACTAATGAGATATTTTACAATTCTTTTTTTGAACACATCTTTAAACTCTGCTGTGTATTTTATATTCCTAACACATCTCCATTCAGATGACCGCATTCCAAATGGCACATTCTAATAGCAGCTAGATTAGACATCACAGACCTAAGGGAACTCAATTAGCTACATTTGTCAGTGGTATTTATTATTTAAGGAGGCTTACTCTGTTAACCTGACTTGCTGAAATATTAAACAAAGGCTCCTTGAGAGCCATTGTTAAAAACTACTGGACTTGCAAAAAATATGAGATCTGTGTATTGAATTTACAAGGTAAGGAAAAATAGATTTTTAAATGTGTTAATTTAAGAAACTATTTTTTTAGGGGTTTCCCTGGTGGCGCAGTGGTTGAGAGTCTGCCTGCCGATGAAGGGGACACGGGCTCGTGCCCCAGTCTGGGAAGATCCCACGTGCCACGGAGCGGCCATGGCCGCTGAGCCTGAGTGTCCGGAGCCTGTGCTCCGCGATGGGAGAGACCACAACAGTGAGAGGCCCGCGTACCGCAAAAAAAAAAAAAAAAAAAAAAAAAAAGAAACTATTTTTAAAAGTAAAACCACAAATAGCCTTTTCAAGTGCACAACAGCAGCCCTTGAGGACCTCGCCAACCACGGTCCGGGTGGAATTCGAGTCACCGACCTCTGCTCAGCCCTGGTGGGCATGGCCGGGTCTTTTGTTCCTGCATCTAATGCAGAGTGTCAGATCTGACCAAGCTCTTAAGGCTCATCTGCCCAAAGAGCCCCATTCCACCCAAACTGAGGTCCAGAGCCGAGAAGCACCGTCACAAGGTGAATTAAAGGCAGGGTGGCAGCAATCGGCTGGTCTCCTGACTCCCCTCTCCTCCAGCCTCCCCGGTCAGGGGCTTCTAGTTCATTCTCTCCACCTCTCCATCACCACTTGGTTGATCTGAAAACTGAGGCAGAACTGGAGGATAAGTGGACAAAGAGGTCCTGGACCCAGGCCTCCATGGAGCACCAGCAGAGCATTCAGAAGCATGGCTCTCTAGGCCCTGGTCATTCATCAGCACAAACCAAGGCCTGCCGAGAAGCCGGCCCAGAATCCAGACCAGCCTGGCCAGAGAAACAGCTGTGTGAGGCCCAGGATGGAGCCTGGAGGGGGGACTGCAAAGGGAAGGAGGAAAGGGGAGGCCGGGTCTACCAGGACCCAGGAGGGCCAGACTCCACGTGCCTGTGGTCTGAGGGCACAGCCTGGTAACCCGCCCAGGCCACGTTCAGCCCTCGGGGTGATGCCCTGGAGCTCCCTTAGGGACCTCATTCTCCCAGCTCCCTTTCCTTCCCCCCTCTTCCCCGTTGTTTTTCTTTCTTTCCTTTTCTTTTCTCACGTTCCCTTCTGCCCAGAGTGCCCCTCCTGCCAGGCACTATTTCCCAGCACTAGGACCTATACCACTGCACACCCTCAGGAGGGTCGAAGGGAGCAGCGTTTAATGCCATTAAATCGTATAGCGAGGAGACTATTCCCGCCCAAAGGGCTTTCAGACTCCCTGAAAAGTCAAGAAGAAAATAACAATTTGGAGGCAGGATCTCTTTATCATCCCCTCATCTTCCCTTTAACAAAGAGGGCTGGCAAAGGCTTCAGGCTCAAGGGCTATTACATTCTTTTAACTTTTCACTAACACATCAGAGGAACTGGTTTTCACCGCCATTTATTTATTTATTTATTTTTTGCGGTACGCAGGCCTCTCACTGCTGTGGCCTCTCCCGTTGTGGAGCACAGGCTCTGGACGCGCAGGTTCAGCGGCCGTGGCTCACGGGCCCAGCCGCTCCACGGCATGTGGGATCCTGCCAGACCGGGGCACGAACCCGTGTCACCTGCATCGGCAGGCGGACTCTCAACCACTGCGCCACCAGGGAAGCCCTCACCGCCATTTATTTTTATGCTTACCTTTACCTCTTATTTGTGGCAAATGATGTCAGTTTTCCATTTATAATTGTGACATAAAGTTTCCTTTCAAAACTGAACTTGTATTCGTAACAAGTGAGTCAACTGACTATAAGTACAGTTTTGAAAACACGAAGTAAGTAAATAACTATCCTGAGAGTGGAGTGGGCCGGGCAGGGACAAGGTGATGTGTGAGGAACTGGGCCCCAAGGGACCCTCCGCTTCACCTTCCTGGACTCTGCCCAGCCCAGGTTCCCACCTCCCTCAGGCACTGTTCAAGGCCAGATCCCAGGGCCCAGGGGCCGGTCCGCAGACCTCTCAGACCCAGACTTAATTCTGAGCCGAGGCCAGCAGCTCATGGAGAACAGAGGATGGAGACGCAGAGCGAGGGCCCCACTCTCGGACCATCTGTCTGTTCAGCTCGGGGGCAGAAAGTGGCCAAGCTCCAGGGGCTCCTGGTAGAGTGAGACAGGCAAAGCCTCTCTTCCAGGGCCCCTATGGGGCCGAAGGAGCACCTATTCCTGATCCCAGAGCTAAACGGCTTTCCTTGAACCAGTGTGAGCTCAGGAGGCTGGGAGCACGTGCCTCTAGATAGACAGAGGCAGGGAGAAGAGCCCCTCATGGCTCCCCGAATGCTCCAGCCTTCCTGATGGGGCCTTCCTGGGTCTCCCTAACACCACACTCAAAGCATTTAGCATCTCTGCTGCCAGGTGGACCCAGACCCCCAGGCCCAGGATTCTGTTTCCATACCCACCTCCTTATCCCCCAGTGGGAGGGCCCAGAGCAACAGCATCTCCTGCTCAGCTTCTGCCACTTTGGACCCTGCACTCCACAGGGGCCAACAAGCATCCGATGAGCACAGCCCAGTGCCCAAAACTTCCTGCCACCCGATGCCTGGCCCAGGTTTCAAGGGTGTTTTGGCACCCAGGCGGAGCTCAAGATCAGGGAGGATCGGAGCCTCAAGAGCCTTTCTGTTCATTTGTGCCCTAAACTACCCCCAGTGGAGCAACCAGCGGCCAGCTGTCCCCAGCTCTGCTTAGCTTCCCGAATTCTGTTTCAGGACGGCTCTGCTGTGAGCGGTACAAGCTTGGTGAACCCAGGGCCTCAGCTTTGGGGTTGAAAATACGATCGTCAGTGGTCCTAGTTCTCTGGAAGGCAAACGGTTCCTTCCTGAGAGTTGGCAAGAAATAGGGATGCAGGGGTTCCTGAGCCTGTGGGTGGGAGGTGTCTCCCTCCTCCGAGCCTGGGAGCCCGTTGGTAAGACACCCCACATGCGACCCACATTATCTGACCCTCAGGGTCCTCTTAGCACTGCCCAGGCACAGCCTCAGCCCCTCACGGGGGTCCCTGTACCCTCTCTGGGCCCCTAATGCTGTTGACACAGCTGGGACCATCCTGGTACCAGAGTATAGTCTTGGCTAAAAGGCTCCAGACAGGTGAGCGTGAGAAAACAAGCAGAAAAGGGGCCAGGAGGGCAGGTCCCAGGCGCTCCTGCAGGAGCCACAGGAGGTGGGGAGAGGGCTACCTGAGAGAGCTGCCATCAGCAATCCAGCAACCACGAAGAAGAGCATTATGTCTGGTGTCATCTCCGACCGCTATGCATGCCCGCCAGTGGGAAGCACCATCCTAGGGCCAGAAGGTGGGCAGGCTACCGAGTGCCCCTCGCAGCTGCTCTGCCCTTAGCTGCTCCCGTTTGTGTATCTCTCTCTGCAGGAGACAGCTCCCCTTTGCACGCATGCGGCCAAACCCAGCCTGTGAGTGTCTCTCACGCCTCTGTGCTCTACTTGTGGTTTTGGTCTCCAGGAAGCAAGGCTGGTAATATAGGCGAGGAGAACCCAGCTGCCTCGACTGTGAGCCCCCCAAGCCTGGCTGAACCCCAAGGGTCGCAGAGTGAGACACACACACACACACACACAGGGGCCTCAAGGGTCTCCTAAGGAAGAGGGAAGCAGGGGGGGCATGCCTCATTTCTGGAGACCTGGTACATAGTAAGTAGAACGCTCCATCAGTACATATTAGAAGGGTGAATGAGTGACCCAATCTGTCCTAGTCCATGGGATCTGGCTCTCATGGGATTGAATCCCAAGCTTTACCTTGTTCTCAGGTGCAAAGATGGCTGGGAAGAAGGAGGACGTGGCCTTGCACTTTCAAGAGGGAGCACCTCCACCTCCCCTCAGAGAATGGTAAAGCAGGAAGGGTCTGATAGATGGTTTCCCCACCCCCTCTGCAGGCTGGAACCATCCCCGGCGATGGCGCAGAAGGCTCCAGTCCCCGCTCCCCTGGGTCCTGGGTTGGAGGTTCATTGCTCTGTGGAAGCAGGCACAGGAGGCGGGCCCAGGAGCATAAGCAGGATTTCAACAGGCAGTGACGGGCAGACATCGCTGGGCCAGAAGCAGCAGGAGCAGCAAAGGGGCGGGGGCAGGCCGCCCAGGGCTGTTTGGGAAATGCTGAGCTGTTCAGTTGGGCTGCAGTGGACACTGGGAAAGAGGCAGGGACCAAGGGTGGTTTTTTGTTGTGTTTTTTTTTTTAATTTTATTTATTTATTTATTTATTTTTGGCTGTGTTGGGTCTTCGTTGCTGCACGCGGGCCTTCTCTAGTTGCGGCGAGCGGGGGCTACTCTTCATTGCAGTGCATGGGCTTCTCATTGCAGTGGCTTCTCTCATTGTGGAGCACGGGCTCTAGGCGCGCGGGCTTCAGTAGTTGCAGCACGCGGGCTCAGTAGTTGTGGCACACAAGCTTAGTTGCTCTGCGGCATGTGGGATCTTCCCGGACCAGGGCTCGAACCCGTGTCCCTTGCATTGGCAGGTGGATTCTCAACCATTGCGCCACCGGGGAAGCCCCAAGGGTGTTTAATTCACCACTGCGCTCCCTGTGGGGCCTACAGTTGATGCCGAACAAATGCTGTTGAGTGAACGAAGGAACAGGTCACTTAATTTGGTCGTCCAAACAGAACCCTTGAAGAAGTTGAGTCCAGAGGAGGTTGCTTCTGTCCTGACCCTTCTCCATCATGACCCCATCTCAGACTCACCTGGCCTGGCTCGACACTTCCCTCATCCTTGCTTGTCTTCATCTCCCCGCCCTGTGGAATGGAGAGGGAGTATCTGAAGTTACAGGTTTTGGAGCCACAGGGAACTGGGCACCCCCCCCGCCCCTCCCTGTGGGGTGGATGGAGTTCTGGCACCAGCTGAGGCTGCCCTCTTGTGGAAAGTTCTGGTAGCACAGGCAGCAGGTGGATACCTCCCGCTTCCATTCTCAACTCCATTCAACCGACGCTTAGAGAGACCTCCTTCAGGAGGAAGAGAGGAAACCACAGCCCCACCCTCAAAGAACAGGTAGTTCACAAACACAGGTGACCAACCGCAGGCCAGGGTAGGATGGACACAGTGGGTGGTCTCCTGCTAATAAGCAGCATCCTGAGAGACACATGTTTGATCGCACAGGAAAGACGGCTAGACTTCTGTTTCTGGCAATACAGGAGATAGCAAGTGCTGGAAAGTTCTCCTGAAAGAAACCACTAAAAAAAAAAAAAAATCTGGATAAAAATATTTTAAAGCATCTTTAGAAATGCCTAGCAGAGGTGGCAAGAAATTAAGGATAATTATCAGAGGCCAGAAACAACAAAAAGCAAACATCCAAAGAGATCACTGAGAGCATAAGCACAGGTTGTTCTGTGGGACCTACTGACCCCACTTGGCCAAGAACTTCAGTTTAATGGGTCAAAACCTAGAGCTTGAGCAAAGTGAAAAGCAGAATCAGTAGCTCCCACTTAAAGCAAAATGATGAAAAATAACACCCACAGTGGATGACCTAGGAGAGGAAAACCTCTGGAAGGGAGCTGATGCAGAACTTGCTAAGCTCAGCCTTGATACTGAGTGAAAGAAAAAGGAACGTCACCCCTGAATTCTCCTAACCACCAGCCTGACCCCAAACGGGCCTGGAGGTGGAATTCACAGCATGTGTGTGGCAACAACGCAACAAACAAACAAACAGAAAACAAAAACAACAGGAGAACTTAAAGAAAGTAGATATTTGTTCCCTAGGTACTCAGCAGAATCAAATAGGAAAATCCTCTCTGGAGTAACTCACCTTAAACTTAGGCCTCAAAGAACCCCCACAGAAAAGTTTCACAGGAACATGAGTTCATATGCCCAAAAAAAAAAAGAAAAAAAAATCATAAAATGCAAAACACAAGTGTATTAGTCAAGGTTCTCTAGAGAAACAGAATTAGTAGGATATATGTATATGATTTATTATAAGAAGTGGCTCACGTGATTATGGAGGCTAAGAAGTCCCAGGATCTCAGCTGGCAAGCTGGAGACTCAGGAATGCTGGGGGTGTATTTCTAGTCTAAGTCTGAAGACCTAAGAACCAACAGAGCTGATGGTGTAAGTTACAGTCTGAGTCCATGGCCAAAGGCAGGATAAGATCAGTATGCCAGCTCAAAGACAGGCAGAGAGAGACAATTCTCTTTTACTCAGTCCTTTTGTTCCATTCAGACCTTCAATGGACTGAATGAGGCCCACGCACACTGGGGAGGGCAATCTGCTTCACTCAGCCTACCAATTCAAGTGTGAATCTCATTCAGAAACATCCTCACAGACACACGCAGAATAATGTTTAACCAAATATCTGGGCATATGGCCCAGTCAAGTTGACACATAAAATTAACCATCACAACAAGTCATTTTAAGTGAGAATTACACATAGCAAAAAATAATAGACTCAAACCTTCATAAACTTTGGATATTGGAATTATGGTATACATAATATAAAATAAGGATATTTCATATGCTTAAAGAAATAAAAGTTAGTTATCAGTGGTATATATATGGAATGAGATTATTTTATCTTTTATTATCATTAATTTTTAAAACTCACCATGTCTGCTTTATTGCTAAGCACTTCAGACAGACATGGACTCTGCTTTACCACCGGGCCCCTCTGGACTGATGTTGATTTACACTTAGGTTCTCCAGCCAGGTCAATCGATGGTCTTGTAAGGAGAAGTAGATCTGGAGGTTTGGACTTTCCCAATGGAACTGGGGAGGAGGGGGAGAAACATGGGGAATACTGAGGACCAAGGTGGAGCTCAGGCTGAGGCTGGACCCAGGGCTAAGCTGACCTGCTGGTTTGGGTCACCTCCTCAGCCCCACTCAGTGCCCAGTTCCTCCCCAGACCATGCTGCATGAAACCTGAAAGAAGGAACATTTCAACCTTGTACTTGATCCTAAAAAGAGGAATGAGACTATTTTAAATGACTAGGAAAATTTGAAAAAAAACAAGATAGTACTTCTATAAATGATGAATATAATCTTCAAAAAAAAACTAGCAATCCAATGGACAGATTAAACAGCAGAATAACATAGCTACAGAGAAAACTCATGGGCTGGAAATATATCTGAAGAACTTATGGAAAATGCAACACAGAGAAACAAAGTGATGGAAAATGGGAAACAGAGCTTAAGAGATATAGAAGATGGAGCAAGGACTTGAAAAGGTCTAAATGGAAAATTTCCAGAATTGATGAAAGACAAAATCTTCAGATCCTGGAAGCTCCCCCAATCCATGTGTGATAAATAAAAAGAAATCTGCACCCAACACCTACAGTAGCGAAACTGCTAATCACTGGAGAGAAGACAAACTATAAAGTAGACAAAGAGCTAACTTCTTAATATCAATAATTGAAACCAGAGGACAGTGGAATAACATCTCAACGTGCAAAGAGAAAATAACTGTTAACCTTGAATATGTTTCAGATACATTTTCAGATAAAAATTGAAAACATTTACAACAGCCCCTCACATAAGGAAATTCTAAAAGATGTTCTTCAAGGACAAGGAAAATAATCCCAGAAGGAAAGTATAAGATTCAAGTAGGAATAGTGACCAAAGGAATATGTGAACATGGAGATAAATTAAATAAGCATCAGTGGTATAAAATAATTGTAAGGACAGTTCTTAGAAGGTCTGAGAACAGCTGGGAGCAGGGGACCCCAGTGGCAGCAAAGGGGACCTTGGGCAAGAATGAACCTCATGGTGTCTCATCCACTGAACTAGGGGACCCTGAAGGTCTAAGATTATGGGGTTTTTTGTTTGTTTTTTGGGGTTTTTTTTTTTGTGGCACGCGGGCCTCTCCCGCCGCGGAGCACAGGCTCCAGACACACAGGCCCGGCGGCCATGGCTCACGGGCCCAGCCACTCCACGGCATGCGGGATCCTCCCAGACCAGGGCACGAACCCGCATCCCGTGCATCGGCAGGCGGACCCCCAACCACTGCGCCACCAGGGAAGTCCCCTAAGATTATGTTTTAAATAACCTCTGACAGGGACTTCCCTAGTGGTCAGGTGGTTAAGACTCGACGCTTCCACTGCAGGGGGCACGTGTTCAGTCTCTGGCTGGGAAATTAAGATCCCGCATGCTGCGTGGTGTGGCAAAATAAAATAAAATAAAATGGCTTGGTGTCTATTTAAAAAATAAATAAATAAATAGCCTCTGACAGGAGCCACTAAAATATAAATAATAAATAAATAAATAAATAAATAAAATAATTGTAAGAATGTCTAATTTGTTGGGTTAGGAAAATAAAAAAGATAAAAACAAAGAACCAGGAAACAATAACAAAGGAATTGGTAAGGAGTGATCAGAGTTAAAAAAAAAAGGTCTATTACTTGCAGGAACACAAATTTTTGAGTAGCTTTTAACTTTGTTAAATTAAATGTGCATGTTAAATGTGGGACAATTAGTGGGGAAAGCCTTCTATAAAACCAAGAAAGGAAAGGGAAAGAAATGAAATAAGAAAGGCAGGACAAACCGTAGGATGGGTAGGTTCATCAGGTAGAGACAGGTGTAGGGTGGCAGGAAGGGTGCTCCTGGCGGAGGGTACAGGGTAAGATGAGGGAGGACCACATGGTGGAAGCATCACTGGGAACTCATATGATTCACCTGAAGTAGCCTATGTTCCATGGACACAAAACTCTGAACAGGAAGCTGGCAGATGTACCCAGCTGGGTGCCCAAATCTATGTGCTCATTTTTAGAACTCTTGGAGCCAGGACTTTTTAAACTCAATTTGCAAGAACACCTTATCTTCCTGCATCATGTGGACAACCAGGCATTTTTCATCCATACTGAATCTCTCTCCTGACCTTGGCCCAGCAGAGAAGAACAAGCAACATTATTGAGGGAAATCTGACTCTGACCAGAAGGAAGGGAGGCCCTAGGGCTGCACCCCCTGCCATGTGACATAGGGGAAAGTTTAATGCCAACTGATACTTAGTGAGCACTTCCTATTGTACTAAACACTTGACATGGGATTCCCCCCTCAAATCTCACAACAACCCAACTAAATAGGTACCAACCTTAACACATCGTTGCAGACAAGAAAACTGAAGTTAGAGAGGTAGTTTGCTCAAGTTCCCATACGTAAGAGTAGTAGGGCTGGGCTCTGAACTCAGGTCTGTCTGACCCAAGACCCTGCCTCTAACCACAGGCAATTCAGCCTTGCTGGGGGTGGTGGTGGGGGGAGTTGTCACTAGACAACAATAAAGACTTGGGCCAAAACATAGCACCTCTGTCAGGAAAGGCTCTGGCTCCGTGGGACTCTGAATTTTGGACCAGCCCTGCCCCCAGCCCAAGTCAAGCCTACTGCTGAGTCTCAAGTCCTGGGACTCCTGAGTCCTGACCACAGTCTTCAAACCAGCCACAGCCAACCCTTTGTCTTTCCTGAGGTCCAGAGTTCTCTACCACAGTCTAAATATTCAGCCCCTTAATGCACATGCCATTAGCCCTAATCACTTAGCCATTCATTCAAACAACTGTATCATGTGTTCTAGGTGCTGGGGACACACAGCTCTGAACAAAACAAACAGATGTTCCTGTTCTTATAAAGCTCACATTTTAGTGGGAGAGTCTCATAATAAACAGTAGACATAATAAATACATAAATTATATGGAGAAAAGACACAGAGCTGAGTAAGGGAGGTTAGGAGTGCCAGGAAGAGGTTATAATTTTAAATAGGGTAATATCTTAGCCTGCCCCCACCCCCCCAAAATAGAGCCTTTGCTTGCAGGTAGGTTATTTGGGAATGGGATCCCAGGGAGCAGAGAGAGGAGCAAGAAGCAGTGAAATAGGCAAAGAAGGAAAGTCAGTAAAAGGATGCACCGTTGAGTTGGTCACACTATGTGCAGCTAGTGCTCCATCTCAGACTTATGAGATGGTCCTCAGAAATGTCCACCCCACATGTGGCCTGCATTCCTGTCACCCACTGCAGCAGCACCGGTGTGGCCAAAGGAGAGACGCTGGAAACACCTGCAGGAAAAGACATCATGCCCCCTTGCTTGTTGGAGGTCTCCCTGTGTACACCTTCTCTGCTGGGCATTAACATAAGACATCAAGAACTGCATGCTTTATGCTCACTCCCACGGACAGGTCCCTATTCATCTACCCCAGTAACCTTATCTCTGATTTTCCAGTCATGCTCCTTCCAGGTTGCTGCCCAGGAGTCCATGTATATCCACACCTCCAGCCACTTTTCCTTCCATGGGCAGTGGGTGACCAACTGTACTCTCATATCTCTGCCTGCTGGGAGCATTTCCCTTCATCATTATCCTTTAGGACCACCTCTAAGTGAGGTTTTTAAGGCAGCTTCTGTCCATTTCAAATTAGTAACAACCATTGTGCTGTCCCATTTGTGAACCAGGCCTGAAGTTTTCCTCCAACGAGGGCAGCTCCCTTGAAGCCAGAGGTATGAGCTAAAAGAGAAACATGGAGACAACAGAGGTGGGGACCTTCTGTTCATGTAACTAACTTGCACCTTCTGGGCCTCTTTGGGCCTGAAGCTGTTGTACAGCGAATCACTGCTACCCTCTCCCTAGATCTTACAACCTGGTGTGTATGATAATGTCCAGATCATGACGGGCCCTCAGGTTGCCTGGTCACTGGTGACCCATCATCAGGCACAATCTCTACCAGGGCCCGGTAACATACCAGGAGATGGTTTTCAAATGACAAGTGCTTCTCTGTGGCAGGAGTCATGGCTTTGCCCCAGGACCCTAAAGGTTTGTGCTACAAATTCTCCTCCATTAGAGCCTTCCAGAGACTTCACACAGCATCCTTATCCACCTTGGTGTCTCTGGCATGATTAAACTGTATGGGTCTTAGGTACAGAATGGCACAATTGTTTGCACCACTGCCTGGACCTGCTACAAGAACATTCTCTTGCTCTGAGCCCCACTCAGAATGAGCAGCTCCCCAGGTCACGTGAGAAGTAGTCAGAACAGAATCCCCAAAGGTGATCTATGTTCCAAACTCCAAAGAGGTCCACCGTGTACTGTGCTGTTCTTAGTGGCAGAGCTTGTTCTTTACCCTAGAGGCAATGGCCCAGCACGCCCCAAACCTTTGGATCTCCCAAATCTTCCTCAATTTGGCAGCCACCTAAATCTTTGTGTGGTTTATCTGCTATCGTTCAGCACAAATAGGGCAGCAGCTCTCAACCTCTTTTCGTTTCAAGATCTCTTGATGTTCTTAAAAACTATCAAGCACACCAAAGAACTTTTGTTTCTGTGGATTATATCTGTCCATATTTACCATGTTAGAAATTAAACTGAGAGATTTAAAATATTTATGTGATTTGCTCAAAAATAGCAACAATACTGAAAAAGAATACATATATGTATAACTAAATCACTTTGCTGTACACTTGAAACTAACACAACATTGTAAATTAACTATACCTCAATAAAAAGGTAAATAAATAGTAACCATAAACTCATTACATATCAACATAAGTAACACTTTTTATGAAAACATTAATATATATTCCAAACCAAAAAAAAATTATTGGGGAGGGTAACATTGTATTGCATGTTTACCAATCTCTCTAGTGTCTGGTTTTATAGAAAACACTTGGATTCTCACATCTGCTTCTTCATTCAATCTGCTGAGATATGTTGTTTTGGTTAAAGTGTATGGAAAAAATGTGGCCTCATGATATGTAGTTGGAAAAAGAAGGAGTATTTTAATTGTCTTTTAGGTAATTTTAGATAGTCTTCTCTGGCACTACTACAAAACTTAAGTGATAATTTCTAAAGGTTAGTTGCAATATGGAATCTGAAATCATATCAGTGAACTTTAATACACTATTAAATTAAAATCCATTGGTCTGTCTTGCACTTGAATGGAACTTTTATCCATGCGTGATTTTGAAATAACACGCATCAGTCATTCTGGAACATACTGGTTCACAGAGTTATGTAGATCTTCCAAAGGTTGACATATTTCGTTATACAATGTAAAAAAAAATCACATTCATTAATATCATCTCTGATCCCATCAGGAAACTTTAAGTATTGGGAGGATGTCAAGATCATGGTGGCTACTACAAGTTTTCTAAAATTCCAATTTTCACTTAAAAGCTCCAGTTTCATCATTGGCAACAAATACTGTCAGTTGATTTCTCTGAAGTGACACGGTCACTTCACTGATTTTCAAAAAATTGTCTGCCAGTCCTTAAGTCTGAATTACCATAGTTTCAAGTAAATATGGAGTTCCATGAAAAAAAAAACACCTAGTTCAGCTGGCAAAGCAAACTAGCACAATTGCTCTTCCCAGAGGCAACCACTATACTGCAATATTCAGCAGAAACGTTTTATACATTATTATGATATTATACCGCTCATTTTGTCATGTAGAATATTAAAAATTGTGTACATTAGAAATGTGATTTAATCATATTAATCATTTTAATTGCTTCCTTAAGGACATGCTTAAGTAAAGTTAGCAATTTTTTTTTTTTACTCTGGGTGCATGGGGGTGAAGAATTCAATGACTACTAGTAAACTTTAATGCCCCCCCTCTGATTCATGCGAAGACATCGGCAGTTTTACCCATCACTGCTTTTGTACCAGGCAAATTACGTCAGTAAAAAGGTAAATTATGTCTTCATACTTTAAAATTTTAATTTAATTTTTATTTTATATTAGAGTATAGTTGATTTACAATGTTGTACTAGTTTAAGGTGTATAGCAAAGAGATTCAGTTATACATATACATATATCCACACTTTTTCAGATTCTTTTCCCATATAAGTTATTACAGAATATTGAGTAGAGTTCCCTGTGCTATACAGTAGGTCCTTGTTGGTTATCTCAAAATTACTTTCTTTATGGAAATAGTTTTGACCTCATAGATTCCTGAAAGGGTCTCAGGGACCCATTAGGGTTCCATGGACCTCACTTTGAGAACTGCTGGTTCAGTGGGAAGGGCTATGGTACTTAGAGCTGAAACCCAGCATCTTGAATATCCTGGTTCTTCTCCCAAGCATTGCCAGTGACATGTAAGCCCTCTCAGAGGAGCAGCCTTGTGGAGATTTGACAATGGAGACATGCTGCCCAGGTGTCTTTCCTCTCCCACGGGCAGGATTTCGAGTCCACTCCCCCTCCTGATCACTCCCCACTGAAATTTTAATGTGGTACCTGCTGAACCCAACACTCCATATTGGGTCTGATCAGCCTGGAGTTGAGCAGAATGATACCCCCGATACCAGATTTGACCTTTGTGAACAATCAAAGCCTTAGAAGCACAGTAGAGGAACTCTGAAAATTAAGAAAAGAAAAATATCACTATAATCTCATCA
This sequence comes from Mesoplodon bidens, assembly GCF_964165515.1. Classification (NCBI taxonomy): domain Eukaryota; kingdom Metazoa; phylum Chordata; class Mammalia; order Artiodactyla; family Ziphiidae; genus Mesoplodon; species Mesoplodon bidens. Next base: position 106,148,556 of record NC_138164.1, on the reverse strand, counting down.
CCTTGACAACCACTGTTAGGTTGTAGCCAAGGGTGACCTCAAACAATGTTGATTCATCCTGAATTTACCATTGATGAAAATCCCTAAGGCTTTTTTTTTCCTACTAGTGCTAAGCCACGTCATCCTGGCCCTTTCTAGCTGGATCTGGGGTCCCAAGAAGAGAGCCTGACATTCAAATCTGTATACTTCATCCATATAGAGCTGCCCTTTAGACATCTTTTGGTGTCTGGAGCCCAGCGGCTAAAGTTTTTACAGCTCTGTGTGATCTGCAGATGGGGTCCCCATCATCCATGTCAACGGCCTCTTTCATAAGTTCTCCTATGGAAATGTGAATCTTGGATTATAACGTTTAACGGTGAAACCACACTCAATGATAATATATCTCTTCTAGATATATTTCCTGTGGCTGATGTCATAAATTACCAAGGATTTGGCGACTTAAACTATAGAAATTTATTTTCTCACAGTTCTGGAGGCCAGAAATCTGACATCGAAGTGTTGGCAGGGCTGCAGAGGCTTTTTGGGAGAATCTGTCCCTTGCCTTTTCCACCTTCTTGTGACAACAGGAGTTCCTTGGCATTTCTTGCTTGTTGCAGCATCACTCCAATCTCTGCCTCTGTCTTCTCAGTGCCTTCTCCTCTGTATGGGTCTGTCTAATCTCCCTCTGCCTTTCTGCCTTTCTCTCTCTCTCTTTTTTTTTAAAAAAAATTATTTATTTATTTATTTATTTATATTTTTGGCTGCTTTGGGTCTTTGTTGCTGCGCGCAGGCTTTTCTCTAGTTGCGGCGAGCGGGGGCTACTCTTTGTTGCAGTGGGCGGGTTTCTCATTGGGTGGCTTCTCTTGTTGCAGAGCACGGGCTCCAGGTGCCTGGGCTTCAGGAGTTGTGGCACTAGGGCTCAGTAGTTGTGGTGCATGGGTTTAGTCACTCCGCGGCATGTAGGGTCTTCCCGGACCAGGGCTCGAACCCGTGTCCCCTGCATTGGCAGGTGGATTCTTAACCACTGCTCCACCAGGGAAGCCCTCTCTCCCTTTTTAAATTGGCCCTCTTCACCCATTTCCCCACTCCCCATCCCCTGCCTCTGACAACCACCAGTCTAGTCTCGGTTTCTATGAATTCATTTTTTTTAGATTCCACATATGTGTGAAATCATACAGTATTTGCCTTTCTCTGTCTGACTTATTTCACTTAGCATAATGCCCTCAAGTTCCATCCATGTTGCTGCAAATGGCAGCATTTCCTTCTTTTTTATGGCTGACTAATACTCCACTGTGTATATATACCACATTTTCTTTATCCATTCACCCATCAGTGAACATTTAAGTTGCTTCCATGTCTTGAATAATGTTGCAGTGAACATGGCGGTGCAGGTGTCTCTTCAAGATACTTATTGCATTTCCTTCAGATAGACACCCAGAAGTAGAATTGCTGGATCATCTGCTAGTTCTATTTTTTACTTTTCTGAGAATCCTCCATACTGGCTGTACCAATTTACATTCCCAACAAGAGTGTGTGAGGGTTACCTTTCTCCACAGCATCACCAATACTTGTTATCTCTTGTCTTTGCCTTTCTCTTATAAAGATACTTGTGACGGCATTTAGGACCCAAAAAGATAATCCAGGATAAGCTCCTCCTCTGAAGATTTTTAATTTAATCACACCCTTTGCCCTATCAGATAATATTCACAGGTTCCAGGGATTAGGATGTGGACATATCTTTTGGGGGGCCACCATTCAGCCCATGATACCCTCTCACAGCAGACATTCATTTATGGCCGTAGTTCTCAACCAGGGATGATTTTACCGCCCAGGGACATTTTGCTAGTGTCTGGAGACATTTTTGTTGTCACACGGAGGTGGAGAGATGCAGCTAGCATTTTGTTAATAGAAGCCAAGGATACTGCTAAATACCCTACAATGCACAGGACTGCCCTATAGCAAAGAATTAACCGGTCTGAAGTGTCAGTAGTGTTGAGGTTGAGAAATTCTGATTTATAATAAATTATTATTATTATATATATTATACTCTCTCTAAGAAACCTCCACTGTCATCTCCATCTCTTTATCCAACTTTCTCATTATAGCCTTTATTATATGTGACACTAAATACATCTTATTCTCTTTTATTTTATTCTCTTCTCTTCTATTCATTTGTTTATCTCCCCCAACATGTCAACTCAATGAAGACAAAGATTTGTGTTCGTTTTGTTCACTGTTATGTCCTCAGCCCCTTGAACAGCACTCAGCACATAGTAAGCAATCTCAAAACATGCATTAATTAATTTATTAATTAAATAAAGTGCAGGTATTTCCTTTACTGTACACCAGCCACAGTGCTGGGTTATCTCATTTGGATGCTCACAAAAAACCCCGTAAGATAAGGAGTATTATTCTCCCCCATTTTTCAGATAAAGAAACTGAAGAGGTTAAGTAGCTTACTGAAGATCGCACAGCTCTTAAGAGGTCAAGACAGAGCCTTTTCTCAGGTGTCCAACCCCAGGGTATATTCCCTTGTGGAGGCAGGGTGCCAGGCTCTAGGACACAGAGATGAAGAAGACACAATCCCTGTCCCCAGAAGTCTCTAGTCCAGTGGGAGAAACAGACAAGTAAGCAGACAACTATGACATGAGTTATGCAGGGGGCTCTGAGGGCTAACACAACCTTGGGAAATCAGGGGGGACTTCTCGGAAGAGGTGACATCTCAGTCAAGTCCTGAGGGACCAGGATTCATTAGTCATGGGAGGTTCTAGGCTGGGGAGGCTGGGGCAGCATGTGCCAATTTCTAGATGAGAGACAGGACTGGAAGCTGAAGGCAGAGTGGGGGCAGGGGCTGTGGAGAGGGAGCTGCGAGGGATGAGACTCAGGAGTTGGCAGGGGGTGGGAGGAGCCCTTGCAGGGTTTCGAGCACACTAACTGCAATGCTGACCATGAACTAGAAGGCATCGCTGCAGTGGTCCAGGCACGGAAGGACGCAGCCTGAATGGGCCAAGTGCCACGGGACAGAGAGAGGTGGGTGGAGATGAGACAGGGTTGTCTGGCAAAATCACTGGGACTTGGGGGCAGGACCCTTGGAAATTCTGAAAGAGGAGCAGGCTTGCTGGCCCATCAGTTTTGTAAAAGGTTGAGAATGGACATTTAGTAAAAGGAAATAATACGTAACAACTGTCATCTGCCATGTGTTGCCGCCCCACCCAAACCCCAATCCATGGATGTTCACACTCATGGGTGCTAAGGGGACAGGAAGACAATGCGAGGACGCATCCCCTCCTGCCATCTGCCCCCTGGGGGCCACGGCCTTCCACAGGCCAGTCCGCAGCCATGCCAGACCTTCAGCCCTGGGAATGTCTTGCTTTCATTCATTGCCTTGGAAAGGCGTCCACTCTGTTCCTTTCCTTTAAAGGACCCTGGCTCTCCTGATGGTCATGGGAATGGAATAAACCAGCAGTTTTCAACCTTGTCCTACAACAACCCAACTAGGAACTAGGGTCTTCCGTGTGCTGCTACCCACCTCGTGGAGAATGTGAGTCCTACACAGACATGTCAGCTGCAGGTTACATGCCATTCCTGGTGCGCCTGCTACACCCCAGGATGTGTTGGGATTGGCCACCCCTGGCATAGGAAGCTGCCTTGGGTGGACACCTGCACAGCTGTCCAGGAACTGCCCCGGGCTGTCGCTGTCCTTCCTTCTCATCCGCCCCTCCTCACTCCACCGCTGCTATGCTTTCAGCCAGCTCTGTTTTTGATTCCTACCTATCCTCTAACCCAGGATCCCCTACAGGTACAGGGAATAGGTTGGCCCAGTATAAGAAAAACCCAAATTGTCCTGCACGTGTGTGGCAGGCCTTGGGTGGGCCTGGGAGACAAAATTGGCTCCACTTCAGGGGCTGCATCCTGGTCATCCTTACAGAGTTGCAGTGAGGCTGTGCATATATGATGCTTACCGGGGTCTGTATCACCTGCAGGTGATGTAGCAGGACAGCACTGGGGCGTTGCTAAGAAACCGTACCTGCAAAGCTAGAAGTTAGATCTAGGTGTCACCGCTTCCTTTTTTCGACCACATAAAGTAATTGTGCTGGGTTTTAGAAGGTGGGGCTGGAGGGCTAAGAAGTTAGGCAAACCCCACTTTGGGACTTCCCACAACCTGGCGTCTCTCACCTGGCCTGGCAGAGGTTGTCAGGAGGACCTGGGTGAAGCCACTGCCACCAAACATCCCCAGCTTGCAGACAGTGCCGTCCTTGCCTTTCTCACGTTCACCAGTAGCTGCCGCTCGGTGTGTATGTGAAAAGGCTCCTTCACCAGCCTCCGACTGCGACATCTGCAGAGCCACTTCAGTGATTCAGTGATGGCCTCCCTAGACCGGGGTAGAGTTGCAGACCATCCCCAATTTCCAGAGCAGCCAGAAAGCCTGATTTTCATGTGAACATTTCTGAATTTTTAAGGACATAACTTAAACATTTTTTTAAATTAAAAAACAAAACAAGAACTAAAATTACACACCATGGGGCCAAAGGCTGTTTGGGCCAAACCACATATGTTTATGGGTCACGGTCATGGGCCACCGGCTCTGGGTCTCCTCAGACTAAAAGTCTGCTCTCTAGCCCATTACATGGGTAATCGATGTCAACTCGTGCCTGGGTGGTAGTCACAAGTACCTCCAGAACATTACTTCTGCTGTCTGCAGGACACAAATCGCCCCTACCCAACAAACCAGGTCTCCAGGACTTTTGCCAGTCACCCCGCCTTAGTTCCTGGTCACCACACACCTCCGGGGACGGAGACTGGTTAACAAGGAAGAAACTGCACTTATTATTTTTTTGGCTGCTTTCCTCTCCTGGTTTATCTCCGCTGGCTACATTGTTATTAGGACCTTTCCTTTCGTTCACCACCCCATAAAGGTCACTGGTGGCAGGTCACCACTCTCATTGGCAAGGCCCAGCTCTCTGGGATGGCATTTGTCACCTCTGCCACCTTAGTGACCTTGTCAAGAGAGGGCAGAGTGGAGTCTAAATGAGATGTGCAGTTCGTCACCACGCCCTCGTGATCCTGAGCTTCTACCAATTAGAGGTAGAGGCAGATTAGTCCAAGTATCTGGGAGGGACTGGGAGACTCCAGTCTCTGCCCACCTCATCCACAGCACTGTCCCTGACTGACGTGACTGAAACAGAATCCAGGGTGGAGAGCTCTGCTGTCTCTCCATCACCCTGCATTACCCCTGCCCTTGCATGGGCTTGTCCCATCCATCACAGCTTGGCTTCTTACCCGATAGAAAATTTTAACAACCCAGATTTTGGTGGTATCTACAGCTTTTGCAAGACTCCATTTATTTTAGCTTTTAGCCTTCCTGATGCTATTCTTACAAATCTTGGCTTGGGATAGTCTTTCATTTATTTATTCAACCAAAAGTTTATTGAGCACCTACTATTTGCCAAGCACTGGGCAGTCATTAGGTTAAAACAGTGAAAAGTTACACAAACCTCTTCTACAAATAGTGCTGGAACAGCTGGACATCTGATCCAGCAATCACACTCCCTGATATTTACCCAAAGGATCTGAAAACGCACGTCCACACAAAAACCTGCACACAGATGTTTATAGCAGCTTTATTCATAATTGCCAAACCTTGGGAGCAACCAAGGTATCCTTCAGTAGGTGAATAGATAAATAAACTGTGGTCTATCAGACAATGGAGTATTATTCAGTGCTAAAAAGAAATGAGCTATCAAGCCATGAAAAGGCATAGAGGCATCTTGAATGTATAATCCTAAGCAAAAGAAGCCAATCTGAAAAGGCTACGTACTTTATGATTCCAACTCTATGACATTCTGGAAAAGGCAAAACTATGGAGACAATAAAAAGATCAGTGGTTGCCGGGGGATGGGAGGGTGGGGGAATGAATAGGCAAAGCACAGAGGAATTTTAAGGCAGTGAAAATACTCTGTATGATACTGTAATGATGGATACATGTCATTATACATTCGTCCGAACCCACAGAACATACAACACCAAGAATGAACACTAAGGTAGCTATGGACTTCGGGTGATTATGATGTGTCAATGTAGATTCACCCTTGGTAAAAAAAAAAAAAAAAAAAGTATCTATTCTGGTGAGTGATGTTGATAAGGGGGGAGGCTATGCATGTGTGGGGCAGGGCGGGGTGCGTATGAGAAATCTCTGTACCATCCTCCTGATATTCTTATAAACCTAAAACTGCTCTAAAAAAATATAGTCTTAAAAAAAAGTTCAACAAGTTCCTTGATCCAATGACACTTCTATTCCACTGGAGGTGATAACTGGTAATTGAACAAGTATTATGTGCTCCGAAGACATTAAAACAGAGAGAGGATGCTGAGAATCCAGTAGGCAACTGCTTAGATAAGATACCAGGGAAGGTCTCCATGGAGAGGAGACATTCCAGCTGAAATCTAAATAAAGAGAAAAGGCCACCCATGCCAAGATGTGGAGGAAAAGCAGTTCTGGCAGAGGTAACAGCAGAGACCAAGGTCCTGAAGCAGGAAGGGGCTCAGTATGTGAGAGGAACAGAGAAAGTAGGTCAGTGTGGCTGGACCTGAGTGGACGTGGGGCTGCGTGATGTTGGAGGAGGACAGGGACCAGATGCCGTGGGGCTTTTAGGTCAGGGTGAAGGCTGGCCCTTAACCCAAGTGCACTGCAGAGCTCTGAGGAGGGGAGGGCTAAGGCCTGATTTTGATTTAGTCTGAGGTCAGCCTCTCTCAATCTCGACTTACTTGTGGGCCCTCTATGGCGCCACAAGCTTCTTGAAGGTGCCCCCACTTCCTTCCTCATGATAGCATTTGCACAATCTGAATTGCATTTGAGAGCTTCCTGTGTCTCTCAGGAGCCCGAGCAGTGGTTTACCCCTAGTTCAGCCACCATGAACCAGTCATCCCCGGACCTCCCTTCCCCGCCTCCACTGGGCCTCAGTCTCCGGATCCACGAAGTGGGCGGGTAGAACCAAATGATGCATCTGGCGTTTCCGGTCTTATCACTCTAGCTTTGGTTTGTGACTGGAAGAGGATGCAGCAGAAGTGGGATCCAGGAGAGAAACGAAAGTGAAAGATGGAAAAGTAGGCAGAGCTGGTGGGTGGGGGGGGGCGGTAATGGGGGCGGGGAGGGAGGTTTTTAGAAAGCTGGCCTGGCAGGGTTCCTGTGACCCAGACTTTCGCTTCTCCTAAACACCCCAGAACACCATGTGATGCAGCAGCCTGGTCACAGAAGCAGCGAAAGGGGAAGCTAGGGGCTCCCAGAGTTTCTCAAGGAGCAGAGAGCTGGACAGAGGCTGAGCCCGAAGGGAGAGGGCCTGGGAGGGGCGGCAGGGGAGGCAGTCTCGGGAAGGGGAGGAGGTGGAGGAGACAGCGGGGCGGTGGGAGGACCCTTGTCTCCGGAGTGTGGGCCAGGTGTCACCAGGGGAGGGGACAACTGTTAAGAACGGGAAGTAGAATCCGGGTAGCCCCAGAGGCCCCAGGGGGCGAGAAAGACAGGGAGAGGGGACAGGGGAGCAGAGGGGAAAAGGGAGAGGGACGGGGACCAAAAGGGGTGAGAAAGGAGGGAAGGGAGGAGACGAGAAGAGGGAGGCCGCGGGGGAGGGCCGGAGGGCTGCGGACAGGGCGGGGTCTGAGAAGCGCAGCGGGGACCCAGGATGCCCGGGTCGCGCGCCCGAGTGGAGCCGCGAGAGTCCGGGGAGCGCCGGCCGCTGCTGGAGCGCAGGCCGCGGGAGCCCCGACGGTGGTGGCGGGCGGCGGCGGCCGCGGTGCTGCTCGTGGAGATGCTGGAGCGCGCCGCCTTCTTCGGCGTCGCGGGCAACCTGGTGCTCTACCTGAACAGCGCCGACTTCCACTGGGCGGGCGAGCAGGCGTCCCGCGCCGCGCTGGTCTTCCTGGGCGCCTCCTACCTGCTGGCGCCCGTGGGCGGCTGGCTGGCCGACGTATACCTGGGCCGCTACCGCGCCATCGCGCTCAGCCTGCTGCTCTACCTGGCCGCCTCCGGCCTGCTGGCCGCTACCGCCTTCCCCGACGGCCGCAGCTCCTTCTGCGGCGAGATGCTCTCCCTCCCGCTGGGGCCCGCCTGCCCCTCGCCCGGCTGCCTGCACACCTCGCCCACCCCCTACTGCGCCCCCACCCTCTACGCGGTGTTGCTGCTGCTCGCCCTGGCCGCCAGCTCCGTCAGGAGCAACCTCACCTCCTTCGGTGCCGACCAGGTGAGTAGCAAGAGGGCCCGCCCCGTCGGGAGGCCCGGGGCGTGCGGAGGGAAAGCGATGGACCCGGGAGTCAAGAGGCCCTGGCTGCCAGCCAGCGTGACCCCTCTCCGGGCCCAGTTTCTTTATTTGAAAGAAGCTGTGGGGTTGGGGGTTTGGGGGTGCGGACCCCTACAACAAAAACGATGGCAACAATAGTGATAACCATGGTTGGCCTTGGACTATGCGCCACTTTCAGTGTTTTAACTCATTTCATCCTCTTAACTACTTAGAAGGTAGGTAGTATTTTTATGTCCATTTTACGGAGTAGGACACTGAAGTTTCAGGACGTTTATCAGCCTGGCTGAGGCCTCATAGACAGCAGGTCGAAGAGCAGGGTAAGGGTAGCTGCACTTCAGGCCCCACACCTTGGGCCCCATCTCTGTGTGTTGTACGGATCTAGAGGCAGGCGGGAGCCTCTTCCTGCCAGCTGTGCCAGAGGTTGAGTCAGGCCCACGTGCTCAGATCCCATCTCTGCCACTCACCAGCCAGAGGCACTCGGGCCAATATCTTAACCTCTGCGCCTTTTTCTGTACCCTTTTGGACAGAACACGGCACATAGGAGAAATTCAGTAGATATTTGTTAAATGAATGAGTAAATACTGTGTCATATATGTCATGGCTATATTTTGATAGCTCTACTCAGTGGGCTATTAGACAGTAATTTTTTAAAATATGTAACGTGACTTGAGCAAAACCACATACAGTGTTAATGAGCAAAAGCAATGCAAAATTGAATACAGAATATGAGTACAGCCATGTGAAAAGAGCAGGTGTCAACAAAAGGGGGAAACTGGAAAAAATTCTGACAGTAGTGTGATCAGGTGCCACTGGACTAGTTGTACTTTTGTCCTAATTGCTTTAAAATGTTCTTTAATTGCATGTATTACAATCAGAAAGGGGACATTTTGGAAGGAATATTGCATCCAGTGGCATCCACAATCCAGCATCCAACACAATCTCCAGAGTCCTTACCAAGGAGTGACTCATCCAGCCTGTTTGGATTCCTTTGATGATGGGGGAGTCAGTGCCCCCAGGACAGCCCTGTCCATTTCTCAGCCACCACTGACCTTCCTGCAGACCAGGAGACCCCCAATATCTGCCAGTGAGAATCTCTCATCTTCCCTTAATTCTGCTCTTTCATTGACATCCCACTCCACCCACAGGTGCCCTTGACTCCATTGACCTCCAGAGGGCCTCAGCCATCTACTGCCTCCTGTCTGTCCCTCCTCTTAGTGGCAGAATTGGTCTCTCAGAGGCTTGGCCACTAGGTAGCATGGACTCTGGGTGGGGCCAGGCCAGGCTGGAAGGCTGCCTGGGGGTCTGGCCTGATCCCTAGGACAGTTCAGAAACACTAAAATGATTTGAGGCAGGGATGGACATCATTAGATTAGGTTTGAGTTCTTTAAAATGGCTCTGGTTACAGGGTAGGCAGTGGATGGGGGTAACTCGAGTGGGCACACCAGAGCAGTGAGGGGGCTGCTGCAGAATTCGGGGGGGGGGGCAGTCAGATGGGGAGTGCAGGTGGGAGGGGGTGGCACCATCTGGCAGACAGCCATACCCAGGACCTGAGTGTTTAACACACTTGCTGATTTCAGAAAGGGCCATCCATCATTCTCGACAAAGTGGCTGCTCATTTTGGGAGAGCTCATTTATATCCTGAATGGGCTGCCTGGTCTTCCCCTTAGAGTTGCAATTGTCATATTCATTTATATCCAATTAATAAATGGAGTGCCTGCTCATAATGGGACTTATTCAATTTTCTGCTCGAAAGTCTACAGCAAGGATTTTCAGTGAGTGAGAATTCTCAGTGAGTGGACAGGCCCCTCCCTCCTCATCCCCAAGAGGACCCCTCAGAATCTCCAAGGGGATGCAGTTTTAAGCGCACCTGTGTGGACTAAAATTTTACACTTGGAAAATGAACAAACTACCTGGTTACCTTTTTCCTAATGCAACTACAGAAATTAAAGCTTGATAAAATCTTAACTAATGGATATATGTATCTCTGGGTGGAAGGAGAATAATGGATTCTGAGATTTGGGGAGTTACTGAAATGGTGATGGGGTACAGAATCATTTATCTAGAGAGGTGACCTCCAGACATCACTGCTTTTAAAAAGTACAGATGCCCGGGCCCTGACCCAGACCTGCTGAGTCAGAATCTGGGACCAGGGTCTAGGAGAGGTATGGGCAGCCAGTGCAGTTGATCCAAGCCAGCAGACCGGAAGGGGGCCTGGGGCCTGGCTGTTGCAGATTGATCCAAATCCTGGGTAAAGATTTTCAGCCCTACTGCCCTTGCTGGGGGGCCCAAATTTTTTTTTTTTCACCAGGCCAGAACCCGCTCTTGGGGCCGTGTCTGGGACCACTTCTGCTTTCCCTGATTATGCCAACTTTGTCTGACTGGGAGGCAAGTTGTGGTGGGAGCACAATGGAAAACTCCATTTGCATCTTCAAACTGCAGAGGAAATTTTCAATTAGACTTCTAACTGTTCTTTCAGTAATCTGCACAAATCATATTTAATAATGTGGAACAGACCTGAGACCTTGACTGGCTTTTTTCTGACTATGAAGCTGATGCACAGTATGGATTACTCAAAGACAAAGGGATAAATCAGCTAGAAATGAACAAAGTGGCACCAGAGACATCTGTTGTGTGTACTAGTTAGTGACAATAAAAAAGCAATGTGTGGGCTTCTGTGGTGGTGCAGTGATTGAGAGTCCGCCTGCCGATGCAGGGGACACGGGTTCGTGCCCCAGTCTGGGAAGATCCCACATGCCGCGGAGTGGCTGGGCCCGTGAGCCATGGCCGCTGAGCCTGCGCGTCCGGAGCCTGTGCTCCGCAACGGGAGAGGCCACAACAGTGAGAGGCCCGCGTACCGCAAAAAAAAAAAAGAAAAAGAAAAAGCAATGTGTGCCAAGGGCAGGAAGAAACAGCTGTGTCAAAATGTCCTGATCATTAACAGGTGACGCCCAAGAAAAGGGTTTATTCATTCATTCAACAAATATTATTGAGCATCTATTTAGTGATCAGGATGAGGAAAGTGCCAGAACACCCACCCACTGATCCAAGAAGTGTCTCTGTGGGAGAGGGGGTACAGGCACACGGCAGGGTGCCCTCACACCTCCTTGGCCCTCACTCTCACCCTTGCCTGGCAGGTGATGGATCTTGGACGCCATGCCAACCGCCGCTTCTTCAACTGGTTTTATTGGAGCATTAATGTGGGTGCCGTGCTGTCCTTGCTGGTGGTGGCTTTTATCCAACAGAACATCAACTTCCTGCTGGGCTACAGCATCATCGTGGGCTGTGTGGGCCTGGCCTTCTTCATCTTCCTCTTCGCCACCCCCAGCTTCATTACCAAGCCCCCCACAGGCAGCCAAGTGTCCTCCATGCTCAAACTTGCTCTCCAAAACTGCTGTCCCAGGTGGTGGCGCCGACACTCTGCCAGGTAAGGGGAGGGCTCTGGGTGAAGGGGCCACATGATCCAGTTTAAAGGCATTCTGGATCAGCTCCAGTGGTAGCCCTTTATGATGACCAGCTCCCCAGTGGGCTAGAGCTGCCAGCCATGACTGAGGATGTTGACAGAGGTCAGGGTGATGGTGGTGGTATTGGCAGTGGACTAACTGTAGAAAGTATGAGGATGTTAGTGGTCTTGACAGTGACGCTGGTGATAAAGATAGGGATGATGGTGTAATTAGCGACAATGAAGATAAACGCTGGCAATGGTGATAACCATGGCAGTAGAGTGGTGGTTACGAAGATGATCTACCAGTGAAGGTTGTCGGGATAGCAGTCTACGCTACCTGGATATTAAGTATAAGAAAGGCTAAGATGTCAGCCAAACGGGCTCCCTTTCCCATTAGCTGGCATTCAAGGGAGGAAGGTTCTGAATGGCCTTGCATGTGTACAATGGCTTCCTTTTGCCCCTCTCTTCCCTGAGTTAATTGACTACTTATGCTAAGCAAACCTGTCTCCAGACCTTGGACCCAGTTACAGCTCCTGTCAGTGGGATCTAGATGGAAAAGGTATAGAACATGCTTTTCCCCAACCTGGTGCATCGCTGTAAGGTTTTGTTTGAATGGTCCATTGCTGCCTAACTAACTACCCCAGAACGTAGTGGCTTAAGCAACCACCTTTTTTTTACCCCTCAAAATCCTGTGGATAACTGGGCTCAGCTGGACAGTCCTGCTTCTTATGATATCACGGGGGGCTGCAGTCACTGAGGACTTGAGAGGGCTAGAACATCCAAGACGGCTCACTTTCCTGGCCGGCAGTCGATGTTGGCTGTCAACGAGGACACCTCGGCTCCGCTTCGTGTGGCCTTGCCCCCCAGGTGGCTGGAGCCTCTCCCGGCAAGGTGTCTGGGCTGCGAGAGGAGGGAGCATTCCAAGAGGGAATGTTCCAGAGGGCAAGAAGTGGAAGCTGTCGGTCCCTTGAAGGCCTTTTGGAGGTTTGGAGTCCCAAAGCATCACTGCCTCCTCATTCTGTTGGTCAGTACAGCCACAGCCCAGCTCAGATTCAAGGGCAGGGCAGCTAAAATCCACCTGTTAGTGGAAGAGCAACATCACAAACTGGGTAGGGGAGAAGCTGATGGTGGCTGTCACACCACACCGGTATCGTCCCTTTTGGAATCTCAAAGGATGAGGCAAGGCTCTTGGGCAAGTAGGGATTAGAAGCCTCTCAGGACAAAGGGCAAAGGGTAAAGGGTAAAGGTTGATCTTTCCTGTCTCCTAACAATGTTCCCTCCACCCCTTCCTCTCCATCCCTTGTTCTGTAGGGAGAGGGCTCCCATGTCGCCTGTTGAGGAGGATGGACTTGGAGAGCGCGCTGGGGGGACTGGGGTGTCTCAAATTGTGACAGCCTCTCTCTCTGAGTCAGGCACGGACTGGGGCTTCCCTGGTTCCCATGGCACATCAACCCTACAAGCCAAAAAATCCCCCAAGACTCTGCTCGTCACAGCCTCTGGTCTTACGTCCCCCAGGACCCGAGAGGCCACAGCTCTAGGATGGAATGGGTCTTGATCGCCAACTCTGCCACAGGGATGACAGTGATAGTATTGACAGTGGCAGTGCCAGCACAGAAAAAATAACGGTCATAGAATGAGAACTCCATGGAGGGGATGGCTTTGGTGATGGTGATGACCGTATTTATGGCGATGATAGGCATGCTGGCATTGGTGATGATGGTGATGACGGTGAAAGGGATGCCGATGGTGGAGTGGAGGACATGAGGGTGGCGATTTCTGAGATGATGTCTGCGATAGCTGGTGATAGGGGAGTGGGATTAAAGTAGGGGGTGATGGGGGAGGTGGGAAGGCGGCCATGGTGGTGGTGACGGTAGCAGCCATTTTATCTGCTGCCTCTATGGCCCCTCAGAGACCCTCGAGGTGCCCAGCTGCTGCCTGACCAGAGGTCTCCCCAGCCTGGCCCTTCCCCCCAGGAGGACATCGCCAACTTCCAGGTGCTGGTGAAGATCTTGCCCGTCATGGTGACCTTGGTGCCCTACTGGATGGTATACTTCCAGGTCAGCACCCCTGCCCTTTCTCTCTGGGGGGACTGGCTCCCCAGGCCCCTCACTGGTCTCATCTCTCACGGTAGATGCTCAGGGTATGTGGAAAGGGTGGGGGGGCGACTCACAAAGTGAATTGCTGCCACGTAGCAGCTGGGGTGGTGCCTGGCGCTAAGCCGTCCCAGTAATTACACTCTGGGTGGTAGAGCACAAGGAACTCTGGAGACGGGCCTGAGGCCCAGTGACTGAATAAGTCACCCCATCTCTCCGGGCCTCAGTTTCCTGTTAGACTAGAGGCTCTAACAGTTCTGCAGCATTCAGATTCTCCGGCTTGGCAACGGAGGTCCAGAGAAGGTGTGTCAGTTGCCCGAGGCCCCACAGCAAGTTAGGGGCAAGCTCAGTCCCTCGAGTGTTTTGCAACAGTGGTTCCCCACCCTGACCGCGCCTCAGAATCCCCTGCAGAGCTTTTAAAAAATACAGATTCCCAGGTCCCACCGCAGACTACTGAAAGAGAATTGCTGGAGGAGTCTCTAGTGTAATAAACTTCTCAGATGATGCTGACGCTCAGCCAGGTTTGAAAACCGCTGCTTCCCGCCCGCTCCCCAAGGGGAAGGTTACTGCAGTGAATGTGTGTGCGGGTGTGTGGAGGGTGGGCAGCAGCCTAACCCCAGCCTCTAATCCCCAGTCCACAAGGTCACTGCCTCCCACACATGCTCTGCAGGAACCTTGTTGCGAGCTGCAGGGGGTGAGGGTCATGCAGGGCCAGCCTGCTACTTGGGGGTGGCACAGAGGCAGAAGGTGTCTATGATAGGACATGTGTGTGCATGGTTGATCCCTAGTCGTACCAGTTGTCAGAATACTGACATCCTTCCATACCAGTCCGCATACAGCTGCTGCCCTGAGCAACCCAAGTGCCCTCCTCTGACCCCAGGCCCTCCTGCAGGATTCTCCCAGAGCCCCCTCCCTCATACAGCAACTAATGGGATAACGGCCGGTATGGCGGGGACCCCTGAAGCCTGCCCCTGCTGCTGTCCAGGGCCATTCTGGTGGGTCAGTGCCTACACAGTCCCCAGTTGTGTCAACCTGTGGGGCTCAGCTTGGCCTCAGTGTCAGATGAGCACTCCCTGCGGGGACAGCCATGCATTATCTTGCCTGTGTCAACAAATGTTTATCCACGCTTACTCCGTGCCAGGCCCTGGAGACAAGAATGTGAGCCAGACCAGCTGGGCCTGGGCTCTGGAGCAAAGCTGCACTCACAGCCCTCAGGCCTGGGAACAGAGCAAAGGAAACTCCCGGGGAGGGAGGAGGGTGGGAAGGTCACTTGCCCCCTGAAGCTGGGCGAGGGGACAACTGCCCAGCTGCCCTGTGCTACTGCGGAGGAATGCCTGCCTTGGAGCAGGGAGCATCCTGGGATGGAGGTGAGGGGGCCATCTCTGTTCCAGCCTCACCTCCAGCTCTCTCGGCAGATGCAGTCCACCTACGTCCTGCAAGGTCTTCACCTCCAAATCCCGGACATCTTCCCAGACTACCCTGCCAACAGATCTGCGGCTCTGAGGGCCCAGAGCGGTGGCTACAAGGTGAGAGACACACGTGTGATCAGCCCCCACTTCAGGCCGGGCTGGGGGCTTCCTCTAAGAAAAGGAGGAAACGAAGCTGCCGCCACACTCCCGTCCTCCAGCGGCATGGCATCCTCAGGATACAGGAAACGCACCTGGAGGCCCAGACATCCTGCCAAAAGGCTCAAGTGCATACAAGACTTCAGGTCAGCTTCACTCCCACCCCCTGCTGCTCTGATGCGGGCCTCACTGCCCAGTTTGCACCAGGCCCTCAGATCAGACACATTTGGGGCATTCTCAACTCTACCTTGCTCCCTCCCTCTGTGGGACTCCTGGATGCTCAGATCTCTGCCTTTCACCAGGACTTTCCAAACCAGTTCCTTGGCATTTCAGAGACTCTTAAAATCAAAGATCTTCAGAGCTGGCAGATAAATGACCTATCTGCTACTAGACCTCCTTTCCTTGCCCATGGCAGACATCATTAATCGATCATGGCATTCTTTCATGCTGAGCTCATGAACATTCCAGGCAGCCACTACCAACTGACAGAAGTCAAAGGAACCTATTTGCCATCCCTGATCTAATCCATCCCCTAGTTACACAGCCGAGGAGTGTGTATTCAGAGGAGGGGAAAGGACTGACTCTGGGTCACCCAGGGACAGTCTGGATGGAGTCCAGGTCTCCGGACTCCAGCCCAGAGCTCCTTCCGCTCTGCTAACCTGCCTCTCTTGGTTCCTTCTTTCCCAGATCCCAGAAGCCTGGCTCCTCCTGGCCAATGTCGTGGTGTTGCTGATCCTGGTGCCTGTGAAGGACCACCTGCTCGATCCTTTACTGCTGCGCTGCAAGCTGCTTCCCTCGGCTCTGCAGAAGATGGCGCTGGGGATGTTCTTTGGTTTCACCTCGGTCATTGTGGCAGGTATGTCGGTCTCAGTGGAGGGCCTTGGGGAGGGGGCTGGCCTTTGTCTGGCCTTTGTCTGGGGCTGGGGGGGAGGCTGGATCCACCAGGGGCTGATGCTGAAGCTGTGGGCCTGGGCCAAGTACACCCTCCACCCGTGGGTGCCAGTCTTGGCTTCTGGAAGATGTGAGCTGAAAGAGACCCTCCTCCTTGAGTCCAGCCTCCCCTCATTTTGACAGATGAGGAAACTCAGGCCAAGAGAGGAAAAAAGATTTTCCCTAGGGGGATGTAAGCTTTCTGAAGGCAGGGGATTTTTTTCTTTTTTATTCACTATGAATGATGCACATGGGTGCTCAAAAAATGTGTTGAATGCATTTTCCAAAGACACACAGCCATTTAGCAGTTGGGGGACATTTTTCAAAAAGTATCTATTATTTATGCTCTTCCCTCTTCCATTTCAAAAGGATTGGAAGCCACTCATAAGAAAGAAGCTCTGGTAAAGAAGCCTTGCATGCTACTGCACAAACCTCAGCCCTTTTCACTTTGTGACTTAATGATCCTGAAGTTACTCAGTGTCTTTGAGCTTCATCTTTAAAATGGGGAGAGTGACTCATTCAGACCCTGTGCAGAGGCCAGGCTCTACCCTCACGGAATGTGGTCTAGCAGGACTGTTGTGAGGATTAAACAAGATGAAGTCGGTAAAGCACCCAGCACCATGCCTGGAACACAAGTAGGAGCCAGAGGAATTAAAGCTCAATAAGTAGTATTGTCTTGCAAGTATGAAAACCAAACTAGATTCTTTTTCAGCTACATGCTTTAGTGCATTTTGTCCTATTTCATCCTCACAATAATCCTGGGATTTTTATTCCTACTTCTTGCATAAGGGAACTGGGTCTCAGAGAGGTTAAGTGATTGGCCCAAGATCACACAGCTAGCCAGTGGCAGGACCAGGATTGGAACCTAAGTCACCTAAGTCCATATCTGGTGTTCATTCCACTAGAGCACAGCTGTCTCCTAAGCAATGAAGGGGAAGGAGATAAACTATACTTGAAAGCCAGGTTAGAAACGCTTTTGTAATACTTGATGCTGCAGTAGAGGAGTCATGTGATATCATGGGAATGGGGCTGGCTTTGAAACCAGACACGTTGGGGTGCAAATACAGCCCCAGTCACTTACCAGGGCTGATTGCTTAACCTAAATTTCTCTTTCTTACTTACAAGAATGCATATTAAATGCCTCGCCTATAACAGGCTCTCAATTAACGAGAGCTGTTACGGTTATTGAGTGCAAAACCTAGTTCTGAGCTTCCTAGCAGCCAAGGCAAAAAGGGAAGAGATGGAGGGCCAGTGTTCTTTTCCTTACATGCTGCCTAGTTGATGACTGGCTGCTTAGTGAATACCCACTACATGCCAAGCTCTGTCATGGGCTAAGCTGCCTGCAGTGGGCCTGACTGTAGCCCCTCTCCCCACCACCAGGAGTCCTGGAGATGGAGCGTTTAGAGTACATCAGTCACAACCAGACGGTGTCCCAGCAGATTGGGCAGAACACATATTATGCAGCACCACTGTCCATCTGGTGGCAGACCCCTCAGTACCTGCTCATCGGGATCAGTGAGATTTTTGCCAGCATCCCAGGTATCCTGGACCCCTCCCCTGCTCTCGCATAGGTGAGGGGCTCTGCCTGGTGGTGCCTCGAAGTCAGAGGGCTCACGGGCACAGCCTCTGGAGCTTGTCTGCATGGAGGAAGGCAGGGTTTTCTGAGCGGGGCTGCAGTCACCCCGTGGGGACTTATCAGCACTGGTTTGTGCCAGGCACTGCGATAGGCAGTGGGGATTAGAGGTGAATAAGACATTTCCCATACCGCCTTCCCCCACAGTCCCCCTGGTGCCATGTCCCCCACCCTCTGTGACTTTGCGGTTGCTGTTCCCTCTGCCTTCCCATTTCCCAGATTGGAAGTGAACTCCCATTTCCCCTTCAATTCCCAGTCTAACTGCCCTCTCCGCCATGAGGCCCTCTCCAAGGCCTCTGGGCAAAGGGGGTCCTCTCTGTCTTCCCTTTGTCCATGTGGCCCAGGGCAGAGGGAATGGGGCGGGGGAGACACTGGGAGATTTCTGAGGTTGAATCAAAATGATTTGATGATGATGCTGAAGGTGGGTAGAGAGGGTGGGAGAGAGAGAGGATGAGGACGGGGCTTCTGTCACTGAAATGGGAGACCCAGGAGGAGGGGGAAGAGGGGAGACAGAGCAGTGTGGGAGCATCCAGGTGGAGGTGTTCAGGGCGGATGAGCAGGGCAGAGGCAAGGGGTCACCCAGGGGAAGCCAGGAGGGAGGCCTGGCTGGGGGAGGGGAGGGCCGTGGCCCAGCAGGCTCTGCTCCTCCACCAGCCCCGTGGGTCGTCCTTCCTCCCTCTCCGCAGGCCTGGAGTTTGCGTACTCAGAGGCCCCGCGGTCCATGCAGGGCGCCATGATGGGCATCTTCTTCTGCCTGTCTGGGGTGGGCTCGCTGTTAGGCTCCAGCCTGGTGGCACTACTGTCACTGCCGGGGGGCTGGCTGCACTGCCCGGAGGATTTTGGTGAGTGTGGGGGGCCTCCCCGGGAATGGGACATGGGTGGAGGGCGACTTGGAAAGGTGATGGCAACTGCCAAGTGCTTTGACCCCAGGCAGATGGAAATGGCATGCTAGACTCAGAACAGGGCTCTCGCCCAAACCTGGCCCAGCGCCCACAGCACGGTCCTGTCCTGAGCCTCAGGTACCCTAACCGTCCAAAAGGAATCAGTGAACTCAGCAGACCTCCAAGGCACCTTCCTGCTTCCGGAACTCTGCCCTTCTGGCTAAGAGTCACCTCTCTCTGTGGTACTTATGTTTTAAGACCCTGAAAGAACAGCTAGCTACCAGGGCCTTGTAGATGCCACAGGAGACACCTAGGGCAGCCCGATGCTAGTGGGCTATCTGCCCTTGTTTTCAGACCTCACCCACTGCCCGCTTTGGCTTCAGCTGCCAGCGCTGGGGGAGCCCTGCCCTGACCCGAATGCCAACCCCTCCTTTCCCCAGGGAACATCAACAAATGCCGGATGGACCTCTATTTCTTCCTGCTGGCCGGCATTCAGGCTGCCACAGCCTTGCTGTATATCGGGATCGCTAGTCGCTATGAGAGGGTGGCCCAGGGCCCAGCCTCCCAAAGCTGTCCCAGGAGGGGCAGTGGCTGAACACGGCTCCCACTCCCCGCTTGCCTCTCTCCCCCAACAGACAGCCGCAGGCCCAGCTGGGGTTTCCTTCTCAGTTTATTCTGTACCCAACATTAGGATGAAATGGTTCTCATAAATATGGGCCATGAGCCCTTCCTCACGACCATGGTCCACGACAAGGGGCAGGGCAGAGGGGGCCTGGGTGGGAGTCCTTGCGAGGGACCAGGCAGGGGACTCGCATCAACAAGCACCAGAGGATGAGCAGGAGGCTGCCCAGGCTAGAGGCGGACGGCGCCAGGCCAGGCAGGCCGGGGAGGGTCAGGAGCTGCCCCGGATCCGCTCCATGTAGCTGCGCAGCTCCTCGGGGTCCTTCAGCCCCATGTCCTCACACACCCAACGGATGTCCTCCTCGCCTGCCACCAGGATGGACTGCACGGCAGGGGCCCCCCCGGACTCCTCGGGCAGCTGGGCTGGGGGTGCTGGCGCAAACGTCACAAACTCTACTCGCTTCCGCCGCCCCCCGGCTTCCTTCCTGGCCAGGGTGCTCGAGGAGCTGGTGGTGCCCCCGGCAGGGGCCTGGGCCAGGGTCGGGGCCTCCCCTCCTCCCCCACTCTCGCAGGGGCAGCCCCCCTCCCCCTTGGGCAGGCCAGGGGACTGGCGGTCCAGCTGGCGGCTCAGGTCCTCCTGGTCGGTGCCCAGCCAGACCCAGTTGTGGGGCTGGGGGGCGGCAGGGGCGCCAGCACCGTCGGGGGGCTCCTTGCGCTGGTAGCGCAGCATGAAGACCACACCGTTGACCAGGAAGATGAGGATGGCCAGACAGAAGATGCCCAGCAGGGCGTACATGCCCAGCTCTAGTTCGGTGACCCGCTGTGGGGCGGGGACCATCTCCTCGTCTTCCTCCGCCTCCTCCCTAGCTTCTGCCTTCTCCTTCCGGGCCTCCTCCTCCTCTGCCTCCTCAAACTTGCGCCTCCCCTCCCCGCTGCCCCCCCCACTGCCTGCCGCCCGCCGTTCTCCACCCACGCTGGCCTCTGGGGCCGCTGAGCCCTGAGCGGGGCTGGATGGGAGGGCAGGGGCTGGGGTGGGAGCGGGGGGCAGCCCTAGCCAGGCGGTGCCAGAGGCCAGGGGCACACGGTGGCGGCCCCGGCGGCAGGGCTCAGGCGGGTGCAGAGCCACATGCAGGGGCAGCCCCTTGACGCCCACCCCACTCACCACCACCCCGAGTTGGGCACCCCGCTCATAGGCTGGCAGCACAGCGCCGGGCTCCTCGGCCAAGACGGACAGTCCCAGGTCACGGTGGTTGTAGAGCTCAGCGGGGGCCAGGGTGTGGTCAGAGAAGGACAGCCATAGGGAGAGGGCCACCTCCTGTCGGGCACACAGACACAGGCAGAGACACGCGAGGGCACGCACGCATGCACACAGAGACCACTCCCACAGAGACAGGCCACACGGAGGAGGAGAGACCAGAGAGAAAACAGACACAGGCAGAGGGACAAAACACAGGGAGAGAGGGGACATGCGTCAATCACCTGCCTTCTACTCGGCCCCGGGGTGTGAGTCATCGGGAGGGTCCTCAGTTTAGAGCCATCTAATAACCTCCCACTGCCACACTCCAGCCAGCCACTGCTTGATCACCTCCAGCCACAGAGAGCTCACTACCTTACAGGGAGTCACTCCTCATCCTGAAAACCCTAAGGTGAAGGGTGGAGGTACCTCCCATCCCCCTGTTATCAACCCCCAGCTGGAGATGTTGACCTCAGCCCCCTGACCCCCCAGCTGTCACCTGCTTTGGGGCAGGAAGGGCTGACTGTGCCCAGCACGTGGCTGTGACCTCCCCGGGGTGGGCAGTGCCCCGGCTTAGGGCAAGTGAGATGCCCATCACTGGCTGCACCCGCAGCTCCAGCACCGAGACCTTGTCATCCGTCACAGCCAGCACCTGCTCCCCCAGGATGGAGTCAGACAGTGGGGAGCGCACCTGAGGGTGAGAGGGAGTTGGAAGTGGGGGGCGGTGCTCGTACGCAGACAGCCTCCGCCCTCTGAGAGCCCAGCACCCTTACAAAGGGATCTGGTTTGTGCTCCCAACATCTGCACAGGCTGCTTTCCTACCCTTGGCACCTCAAGACCTGGCTCCCACATACCCAACCCCAGCCCTTCATACTTCGAGGACTTCCCCCGTTACACGGGCCGCCCTATTCTGGCCCAATCCCCAACCCCCCTAGGTTCCTACCTCCCCAGGTACACCCTGGGCCTCCCGACACTCTTCACACCTGCCCATTAACATTATGGGAGCCACCTACACCCTTTTCAGGCCGTCTGCTCACCTCGATGGAGGTGACACCGGGCTCCCGGCCCACCAGGACGCGGCCTCCCTCCAGCGAGGCGACACTCGGGTCCTGCACGCGGGCATGCGGCGCCACGAGGTGGGACACGTCCAGCAGCCAGTCCGGGCCGAGCAGGTGGGTGAGGCGGCGGCCGCCGTCCAGCGGGTGGGCCGCGAAAGGGACGAGGAAGCGCACGCCGGCGCGCTGGTACTGCAGGCGGCAGCCGCGGACGCGCCGCTCGGCCTCCTCCGCCCCTGCCGCCTCGGGCTCCAGCACCCTGCGGGGACCGGCGGCCCGGGGGCGGGGCGTCAGCGCGGGCCCCGCCCCTAGCCGGCCGAGGGCCCCGCCCAAGGGAGGCCCCCGGCTCCTAGCGGGCGCACGTTCCCCAAGCCCCGCTCGCAGCCGCACCTCGGTGGTCAAGTCAGGTCCTCCCACCCGCCGGCGCCGCGCCCCAGTGGTGCCTTTGCCTATGCATCGAGCCGCTCTCGCCCTCCTCTTACTCCTAATTGGAACTCTGGCTATGCGTGACGAGACCCTCTCTTATGGGGGAGACCCATGGTGCCCACTCTCTGGAGGGCCTGGGAGCTCAGATTCCAGAGGCCTGAGGCCACCTTGTCCTTGCGCTCTGGTGGGATCCCCTCAATATTTACTGAGTGCCATCTTAGGCTTTGAGGACACAGCAGGGAACCAAATAGACAAAATCCCTTCCTTCATGGGCTTACATTCTAGGGGAGGAGTGTGGAGGGTAGTCAGACCACAAACAAGACTAATCAGATCACGTGGTATGTTAGAAAGTGATACGTACTACAGAGAAATAAGGCAGGGAAGGAGGAGTGGAGGTCGGCAATCACAAACAGCGGTCAGAAGCTGGGTGACGATGGGCGGGCAGGGGGAGAAGGAACCGCAGGCAATGGGGCAGTGTTTCAGACCCCAGCTCGGGCTTATGGCGGCGTCCCCTGCACCCTCAGTCCCAGAGCGACTTTGCCAAGGCCTGCCAGCTTCCCCAGGGCTCCACCTACCCTTCCGCTGGGCCAGGTACCCTCCAGCCTCGGACCTGCTCGAGGGTGGTGTCGGTGAGTTCGATGCGCAGGGGCAGCAGCGGGGCCCACACGGTC
Organism: Mesoplodon bidens; assembly: GCF_964165515.1. Classification (NCBI taxonomy): domain Eukaryota; kingdom Metazoa; phylum Chordata; class Mammalia; order Artiodactyla; family Ziphiidae; genus Mesoplodon; species Mesoplodon bidens. The sequence continues at coordinate 106,125,735 of NC_138164.1, read as the reverse complement.
AGCCGCAGCGAGGCCCGCAGCCGGCGCCACCAGAAGTCCACCCGCACCCCCCGAGCACCCCGGCTCTCCTTGCCAGCCACAAACACAGCGTCACAGGCCTCGGACACCTGTGGGAGGGCAGAGGACGGGGTGGGCTCAGCCACCCGGGACAGGTATGGACCGAGGGGCATCCCTTGACCCCATACCATAAGAAAGGGGTACGGTTGAAATTCATTCTGTATTTTTCTGTAATGCGTGTCCTCAGATTAAGATTTCCCCATGCGGCCAAGATCCATTCCCCTGGCAGGAACGGCCCTTCCCTGAGTTCACCTGGGGCTCAGTTGGGGGAACCGGCTATTTGCACAGGAGAAAATCTTTCTCCTGGCAGAGGAGGGTTTGAATCCACAACTCTGGCTCCTCGTTAGTGCTGGCCTCTGGCTTTGGTGCTGGAGCCACCAGGTACGGGTGGGTAGGCAGAGGCTGAGGGCAAGGCAGACCTATCCATCCGTGAACCCTCTCAGGTAGGAACCACTTACACAGAGGCAGAGTGCTGGCACAGGTAGCCAAAGACACCTCCACTCAGGCGGCCAGAATTTAGGAAATGCAGGCTCTGGGCTTCCCCTCTTAGGGGAATTCAAAATGGGGAATGTTGCCCTGCCTTTTTTTTAACCTCATGGGTCATTATGAGGCTCCAGTAATAATAGTTGTCATTACTTCTACCATTCGATAATGATTATATTGTATTATGATTATAACAGCAGTAGCTGCCGTTCAGCCCCTGCTCTCTGCTGGATACTGTCTTAGAGTGCTTTTAATTCTTACAACATCCCTAAAATAGATTCCCATTTTAAAGCTTAGGAAACGGAGGCTCAGAGAAGTTGAGACTTGTCCACAATCACGCAGCTAGCTGATAACAAAGATGGGTTTCAAATGAAAACTTTCCCACCATAAAGTACACGCTCTTAACTCTCCCACATCAGTTCATTTGCCAGTGCAGTAAGGACGTGAAAGTGCCTAAGCTGGGGGTTTGGGGGTTGCACAGCTCCCACTTGACTCTGGAGGGGGTTGGTGGGACCAAAGCTGTGGTTCCCCTCATGAGGTTACTGGTGTCAAGAAGAAGCTGTTCCCTTGGGGACCTGAGTGGGGAAGGAGGAACGCTGTGGGCGCCACGCGTACACAAACGCATACGTGCCACTCACCTGCAGGACCTGAGTGTTGGCTGACTCGCAGCCGATGTGCTCTGTCACCTCCACCAGAGCTCCGCCACTGTCCACGGTGACAAGGCGCACAGGGACGTGCCGCGGCACTCCAGTCAACGGCGCCGTGTTCACCAGCTCCTCAGCCTGGGGGTGCAGGAGGAGCTCAGCCCCGAGCTCTTCACCTCACTTGGCCCCCAGCCTGGCTGGGAAGAGCTGGGGACCCCTTACCTTGGCCAGTGGGATGAGGGCTCTTATGTCCCGCTCCGACACCAGGATCTCCCACACCATTTTGTCCTTCTCTGCTTCGGGGGCCTGGCCTGGGTACTCCAGCTGCCATGTGACAGGGCGAGTGACCGCCACGCCCCCACTAGTGCCATTCTCCACCAAAAAGTCCACCCACAGGAACTCGGACAGTTCAAGGGGGCTGCTGGCCAGAAGAGAGAGAATCTGAGTGCTTGAGAGCGGCCAGGCACTGTTGTGAGCACTTTCCTGTATTTGTGAGGTAGGTCCTACGATGATCCCCATTTTACAGATGAGGAAACTGAGGTCTGGAGGTTATGTAACTTGCCCAAGGTCACACAGCGAAAAGTGGTAGGGCTGGGATTAAACCCAAGCATCCTGGCTCCAGAGCCCAAGTTCTTATCCGCTCAAGATCCATGGAGCCACTCTACCAACCCCTAGAATGCTTGCTGGTTCTCCTGCCTTCCTGGGCCCCCTGCACTCAGGCCTCTGTCTCCCACAGCCATTGGGGTGGCACGAAGCACCAATGTCAATTTCTACCAAGTAGGAAGATTCACTTCCCAGTCCCAGAACTGGCACTTGACACCTTGAATAATAAATAACCTCACGGTTTCCTTTGATCGAGCACCTACTATGTGCCAGGAACCAGCCTAGATGCTTGCTGGGTGGTACTTTATTTTCACAAACCCTAAGGGATGCATCATTATCCCCATTTCACAAGTGAGGAAACAGAGGTTCTGGTGGGGTAGGGCAGGGGTGTGCTTAACTGGCTTGCCCAAGTTATTTATCCAAAAAGTGTCAGAACTAGGATTCAAACAGGGGCTACAAAGCGCATGGCCTTGACCCAGACTCAGGGCATGAATAAGAAGAGTTCATAAGTGTTAAGAACTGCAACTGGGCTTTTGGGGGAATATTAATGGCCAGGAAAAAGGGACCCATTTGCTGGTAGTGGGAGGCAGGGTAGCAGCAGTGAGGGTTGTGACTGGGTGGCCAGGATAGATTGTCATCACCTGGAATAAGACTCACAGACACTCAACTGTACCTGGCACGTACCTGGGGATGGATAAATAGTAGCTGAATGAACAAAAGATATATCTGCTTTGTGCTGCTTCCTCGAAGGAGTCTGCTCTTGTGCCTGCCTACATGGGAATATGGGGGCCGGCAGCCCCCTCCCCTCGGGCCCCCTAAATCTGCCCACTAGCACTCTAGTACCATCCCTCCCCGCTCTACCCCTCGTGGGAGGGAAGTACCCACCTGGAGTCTGGCCCCGCGGGCCTGTCCTTGTGGCAGGTGATGAGCGTGGTATGATGCTTGGAGCCCTTGAAGCGGTCCAGCTTGGCAGTCCAGAGGGCTGGCTGGGCTGGGCGGGCAGCTGTCACATGCAGCCCCTTCTTTACTTTGATCCTGGGGAAGGGGACACAGGTCCAGTGTGTCAGGGGGGTGCTGAAGTGTGGACTGGATCAGAGCGGGAAGATAAGGGACTCCAGGTTGAATCTCCTCCTCGCCATCCTCTGACCCAGAAGGACCTCATCTCGTTGCAGGTCCCGCCACACAGCTCTCCCCCATTCGAAGACCACTTATGACTCCCCACTGCCCACAAGGTCAAGTCTTAGCCTGGCATCCGAGGCCCTCTGGGGTCTGGTCCAGTTTCTTCTTTGGCTGTGACATCTCTCCACACACTCGTAGCTTTAGCTGCACCCAAAGTACACGAGCACGGTGCCCTTTGTGCCTCTAAGCCTTTGCTCAGGCTGTGCCTTCAGCCTGGTCTGCCCCTCCTTTCTTCACCTGCTCATTCTTCAAGACTCCAGCAACACAGATACCATTTCCTTTAGAAAGCTCTCCCTGTGGCAGGACGAATCTCCCCTGCCTCCACGCCCCCTAACCCCAGCCCCTGCAGCACTTTGTACCTTCATCAGAGCATATAATCCAGTCCATGCCCATCCAGTCCCCTTCCCTACCACTAGGGGTCCCTAGTGCCAGAGGGGGACGGGGCCTTGGTCTTTTCTGAAGGTCCAGAGTGGAGACACAGGGCTTGACATATTTTAAGATGTCTAACGATGATACGAGTGAGAGAGGAGGGCGTGAGAGACAGGGAGATGCGACGGGCACCTGTGAGACACAGGGATGGGACACACACAAACCCGATTATGGGATAGGCAAGTCACGCTCTGCAAATCCTTGGCAGTAGTAAGATTGGGGTGGGGGGGACTTCCCTGGCGGCGCAGTGGTTAAGAATCCGCCTGCCAATGCAGGGACACAGGTTCGAGCCCTGGTCTGGGAAGATCCCGTGTGCCACGGAGCAACTAAGCCCGTGTGTCACAACTACTGAGCCTGCGCTCTAGAGCCCCGTGAGCCACAACTACTGAGCCTACGCACCACAACTACCGAAGCCCGCGCCCCTAGAGTCTGTGCTCCGCAACGAGAAGCCACCGCAATGAGAAGCCCGCGCACCGCAACGAAGAGAAGCCCCCGCTCGCCACAACTAGAGAAAGCCTGCGCGCAGCAACGAAGACCCAACGCAGCCAAAAATAAATAAATACATTAAAAAAAAAAAAAAGATTGGGGTGGGGGACGGCTGGGGGTGGGGCACTTCCTGAAGAAAGGGACACAAAAGGAGGGCCTTCCTACAGGGATGAGCCAGCTCTGTCCAAAGGCTAAGGACCCATGGTGAGGGTGGCAAGAGGGAAAAGATGCAGATGAATGGGACTAGGGCAAATACCTCTGCCGGGCGTCCGAGCATTAACCACTCCCAGGCACTGCACTTTCCAGTTTTTAAGCCCTCTCCCATTTCCCCTCCCTGGAGCTGCAACTGCCCTGTGGGCAACGTTATTAGCCCACTGGACAAAGGAGTCTCAGGGAAGTGCCAGGGGAGGGGAGCTTCCTCCTTCTGATTCCAAGTTCAGGGCTGTGCCCAATCGCCGGGTCCTGCCTGCTGCCAGGGCAATCACAGTGCTTGGCCTGGAGTGGGTATGGCGGACCCATGTTTTGCAGAGGTCAAAGATTCCACTAAAGACCCCAAGAGGAAGAGGTACCTGTGCAGTCTTCCTGCAGAGGTTCCGGCCTCTGACCCGCCCCCAGGGGCCCGGTGCTCACCGCAGGGTCAGGACGCTGGCTGTGAAATTGTGTTGAAGCAGGAGGGTGGCACTGAAGAGCTGGCCGGGCCGCACGGGCATGTCAGGCACCCGCAGAGTCACTGCCTCATCCAGGGGCACCTCTTGGTACTGTGGGGGGTCCGCGGGGCGCAGCTCCACATCGCCCACTGGGAGGGCCTGCTCTCCGGGGTCCTCCTCCCCGCCGGGGCCGCAGCCCCCAGGGCCCTCGGCTGCCGGCTCCAGTGTGTAGGCCAGCTCGGCCCGTGTGGCCGAGCCCTGGGAGAACCAGTGGGAGGGGAACTCCAGCTCCACTACACAGGCGCCCAGGGATGGCTGCAAAGACACAACGGCCATGGTCAGCGTGGCGGGGGAGGGGAGTCCCAGGACCTAGGGCGGGAAACCCAGAGCTGCAGGGGTCCATGAGAGCAGGGCCAGCACGGGCCACAGGCGCATGCCACGTGACATAGCCAACTGGCAACGCGACTGAGGCTAGGTCTCAGAACGCGTCCACTGGCCGTTCTTCTACCTTTGGGAACAGTCTCATTCCAGAGGGAACCAACCCCAACGCCTGCCCCTAATCATGCTCCAGGACCGCCCTGATGACCACTCAGAATCCTCAGGCTTCTCAGAATCCCACAGCCCACAGAACACCTCTCTCCAGTGGAATCCTGTTTTAGACTGCAAAAGAGCAGAAATTGCAATAATAAAGGTAATGCTAACAATAATACAACACTCACTGAGGGACTGCTCTTGTGCCAGGCATTGTGCCAAAAGCTATTCTTGCACCCATCTCATTTATTCTTTATTCCAACTCAATATGCGGTAAAAATTGTTATTATCCCATTTTACTGATGAGGAAACTGAGCCTCAGAGAGGTTACGTTACTTGCCCAAAGTCACGTGCAATGGACTGAACTCCTTAAGGGGGTCCTAAATAAGAGGGACCCGCAAAAGCCAGCAGAGCAGGAATGGAGTTAGGTGGTCCATAACCTCCAAACCTCCCAGGAGTGGTGAGCCGTCTCTTCCCTACTCCGGGACCACCCTCTGGCGGACACAGCAGCAGGGCCAGCCCAGGTGGGGCCCTCCCACTCACCTGGAAGCGGCAGGCTTGGTGAGCAGTGCCTGCAGGGTGTGTGGCGTGGAGCCGGGCACAAGGCAGGCTGCCAGGCCCCGGGGGCCAATCCTGCCCTTTGAGATGGAAGAGGACGCGGGCGTGGGGCTCCGCTGGAGTCACAGCCACTTCCACTGACACGGCCCGCACGTCCCAAGGGACTGGCCGTTGGTGTGGCTCAGTGACCCGAGGGGGGACCACCTGGAGGGAGAACGGGGGTGCTCAACAAAGCAAGGGGTGGGGAGAAGCAAAAACTCAGGCTGGCAGGAGAGAGCCTTTATGGGCCTCCTTTTCCCCTTCTGGAAAATGGGGAGCACAGCTAGGGCTGAGCCACACACAGCAGACCTTGGCTCTGAGTCCGGTTAGCCCAGGAGACTCTGGTGGCCCCTCCTTACCTGCTGAGTGGCGAAGGGTGGGTAGGAGGCCCGGAGAAATGGCTGGGCCCTGGGCCAGGGCTGCAGGAGCAGAAAGGTCTCAGATCGGGAGCCCAGAGAGGAGTTGGCAGGTGGATAGTGGCCCACCTGCTGCACACGGAAGTGCTCGGGGGCATCCAGGAGCTCCAGGGCCGCCGGCAGGTAGACTGGGTCCAGGGGGTCCTGGTCACAGTCCACTGAAGAGGGAGAAGGGGGAGGGATAGTGACAGCTTTAGAGCAGGCAGGGGCTGAACTCAGCTTTGTCCCGGGGCACAGCAGTGGTGGGCGATGGTGGAAGAAAAGGGTTGTAAATGTCCCATCTTCCCAGGGTGTCAGGGGGAGTCTCCCCATTTCACAGATGAGGTAACTGGGACCAGGATTTGAATCTACATCCAGGACTGACTGCCAGCTTCTGAGTCATTCCTTCTTCTGCCTTCCACAGACCCAGGCCTTCCTCAGGCCAGCAGAACCTTCTCAATGTCTCCTCCTCCCCCATTCCTGCCCCCTATCTACCTGCCTCTGACACCAAGGCATTTGTGGGGTACAGACCTCCCAAGACAGGGTCTATGTAGTAAAAGATGGTGATGAGGTGAGCTTTGTAGAAGTAGAGACCCTTTCTCAGCCCCTGGATCCTTGGCCAGACTTGGCTGGGCATCCATCCCCCCTCGCTCTGCATCATCACCATGGCAACTCTGCACTGGTTTCCCGAACTTGCTCCTTTCTACCCCATCCCAACTGGGTATTGGAGTGCAAGTCTAGGATGGGGGAGGGGGGCGGGAACCATAAGCCTGGGGAGAGAGTCAAAGTATTCAACCAACAGTCAGAAGGGCAAAGGACCCCTAAGACCATATTTGGTTTGTATCAACTGACTATTAGTTAGCCCTAAAAATAATAGCTAACACTTTTTGACAGCAAGCTATATGTTGGCTACTATTTTAAATACTTTACATGTATTAACTCTTTCGGGTTTTGTAGTAGCTCTAAGAACTAGGTTCTATTAATATTAATCCCATTTTATGGTTGTAGAAAATGAAGCTGAGAGGTTCAGGGACTTTCCTGGGGTCCCACAGCAGGAACGTGATGGAGCTGGGAGTCAGAGCCCAGGCACCAACCATTACACACCCTGTCTCTCCACCCTCCAACTCTCTCCACCCTGGGCTGCTTTCCACCGTGCACCCTGTAGGCTTCATTCCCTAGAGTGTGGGTCTCTCCTCCTCTGCTGGGCAGCGCCTCCCTCCTCCTTCAGGGTCAAGAGTCATTGTCACCTCCTTCTTCAGGAAGCCCCTCTTGATTGCTTGCCCTCCCACCAGTCCCCTCAGTCTTCTGCACCCCTGAATTAGTCATCTTCCTGTCTGTCGGCTGGGGGCCATGTCTTACTCATCCCAGCATCCCCCATCCCTGGAGAGGATGTTCTGGGAGCCTGGAGACGTGTGTTTACGTCCTAACTCTTCCTCAATTAGGCTTGGGTCAGTCATGTAACATCCTGGAGCCTCAGTTTCCTCACCTGTAGAACGAGCGAGCATTTAGTGACACAGTGGACAGGGGAGGGCTTTGTAAACTATGGTGCGCTGTCTGGAGGAGGGATTATTGCTGCTGCATAATAGATGTGACAAGGCTTTCCTCTTCTCTCTGTGTGAGGGGTTATTAGGGCTCCTGCTGGGTCCCCTGGGGAGGGGAGCAGGTGGCTGAAAGCAGCCCTAGAGCCAGTTCGCTCTCAGCCCCACTGCTGGGCTGGGGGACTTGACGGTTTCAACCTCCTTCTGGACCCTCCCCAGCAAGGAGCATGTGGCTGAGAAGCTCCACTCCCCGCGCCCCCCACCCCCAAGTGTAACAGGTGAGTGACTATGGCTCCCTGGGGGCAGACCCTGGCTTCTGGTCCTTCTCCTACTCCATACTCCACTGCCTGGATAATTACAACATGCTCTGTGGCCTGACTCCCACGGACTCGCATCACTCAGAGCTCAGCTCTCTAGTGGGGGGAGGGGGCAGAGAATGCCTCGCTCTCTGTGGCATCATCCACCTAGCAGCCTCAGCCCACGACAAGGGCAGTCTGTCTCCCACGCAGGGGCACAGGGGAGGCGCTGCCCCTTCCTCCAGTGATCCCCATACTCAGGAAGGCACCGATGAAGTAATTCCAAGGTCAAAGAGCTCCTTGGGGCAGGGAGAAGGCGGCTGCGGATCTCGCAGGTCCTGGGCAAAGGGGCTGCTTCCCGTTCCGTGGGGGCTGGGTTGATGGTTGAGGGAAGGAGGCTAGGAGCCACGGGGCTACAGCTCTCTGTACCGCAGATTAGGGAGCTGGTGCGTGCGGGACAGGGGGCAGCAGGTTAGACGTCGCGACTGGAGGGGAAACTCGTGGAAGGTGCGGGGACACGGCGAGGATGGGGGGAAGACGGTGAGAGCCCGGGGACCCCGCTGGCCTTGGGTCAGGAAGAAGTGGCCAGGCTATGCAAGTGAGGAAAGCCAGAGGCGCGAGGCTGGGGGCCAGATCCCTGGGGTAAGACCTCTCCAACCCTCAGGGCACGCTGCGGGGCGACCCGGCTCGGGGTTTAGTCCCAGAACTCGCGGGCTCCCGGCTCCCGAGCATCCCTCGCGCTCGGCCTCTGCTCGGGCCCGGCTGCCCCTCGCCCCGCCCCGCCCCTCCCCTGCCGCTGACCTCTCACGACGTCCAGGACGAGGGCCACCAGCAGGCAGAGCCAGGGGCCGCAGGGCCCCCGGGGAGCCGCTGCCACGCGCCCCGCCATCCAGACGTTCATCCTTCCCACGCAAGGCCGGGACTAGGCGGGCGGTTCAGGTGGCCGGGGTCCTCCCGGCATCTCCCAGCCCTACCGGGCCGGCTGGGTCCCCGCCGCCCGCCAATCCCCGGGCCCGCCCGCCCCGCGGCTGCAGTTCCCAGACAATGGAGCGGGAGCTAGAGCTGGAGCAGGAGGGTGGGAGGGAGCGAACGCGGCTCACGGGCTGTCCCTCAGCCACGCCGGGTCCTAGTGCCCTACGGATGCCAAAGCCCCAAGCGCCCCTGTGCTAGAGGTCGGGCAGAAGGCCACTTCCCCAGGGACTGACTTGCCTCTGCCAAAAGGGACACGATGACGTGTTCGGTTCGCTCCCTTTCGGAAGCTCCTGACCAATAAGGAAAAAGCACCTCCTCTGCCTCACCCCCACCCCACAAGCAGCTCTCCTATAAAGGCATCTGACACTTGAACCAGAACCAGAATTCGGGGTGGGGGGGGATGTAGAGAACCGAGCTCGGGGTGGAGAGGGGATGAGAGGGGCCAGTAGGGCCAGGTGACAACTGGTCTGACAGAAGAAGAGCCCCAGATGCAGGCAGCCCCATCCCTGGGAGAAGCCTGTGGGTCTATGAAGAGGGAGGGCTGCTCTCTTTGCTGAGGGAAGGCCTGCCTCCCAGGTCCGGCCTCTCAGCGCAGACTTGCCCGCCAGGCAGCGTTGGGGAAGGTCCAGAGCGGGGCACCTGGCTGCACGTTAGCCTTTCCTGGGCGGCGTAAAAAGGAAAAACCACACCCAGGCCCCTCCCCGAAATGCCTGATCCAATCTATGGGCCGGGTCCGCGACGCAGAAACTCCTGTCTGGTGGGGAAGCTGGGAGGGCAGGCAAGCCTCTCTCTGGCTGCGGGCCAGCCTTCGCCACTCCTGCACACAGGGCTGGAGGAGGTACCCTCCTCCCCATCCCCCACAAGCACACTATTGCCAGAGCTGGTCAGTTCCTGGAAGTCTGGTAATGGGGGCGTGTGCCCTCCTCACTCCTCACACCCCGGAGGGAAGGGTGCCTGGTACCAGCCTCCTTTCGCACTCCCTCCCTTTCTCCCAGCTTCACACTACCTGACACCTGCAGGGAGAAGTCGTGAAAGCTGAGCAGCTCCACAGAAATGGGTTTGTTTAGCTGGAGAGGGAGCAATCAAAGCAAGCCAGACTTCGAGCAAATACATCTGATCCGGAACTAGATAATAAAATAGCGTGCACTTTATTTAAAACCAACCAAGCGCTGATAAAAATATATTTCACTGCAGCTGTGATTCCATATCCAACCTCAACAGTAAGAACTGGGCATTTCTCTACTCTTCACATCACGTGTGGGGCCTGGCAGAGGCCACCCACCTCCACCAAAGCCTCGAAGGAAGAATGAGCGCCCTGGTGGGGAGCGTGCAGCTGCAGAGCACGAGAAGGGAAGGGGCTGTGAGGTGCATCTCTGCCGTCTGCTCTGCGCTCCTCCTAGGCGACTGATCAGCGAGCTCCCTGGTGGCAGTGATGGAGAGAGAGATGGAGAACCGCCCGGAGCTGCGCAGACAGGAAGATGAACCCTCCTTCCTCCTTCAGGGTCTCTGAAATCCCCACAGGGGATCTCATGGCCACTGCAGGGTCCTGCTTGCAGGCACAAGCCTACGAAGCAGTCATCTTTTGCTCTGGCTGAAGGAAAATCAAGATTCTGAGGGGAACCACTTTCCTCTTGACACAAAGCAGCTACAGGGCAGTTTCCTACATACAGTACGGCAGCGGGCAAGCAGAGGGCCCTGCTGGCTCGGATTAAGGCACTTGTAACAGATTCAATGTACATCCCGGCCTGGGCCCCAGGCGGGAACTTCCCCACTTCCCTTCCCCTCAGGCCCCAAATGCCCTGCCTCTTCCCCACGCTGGGCAATGAAGGGGACGGGAGCATGCCTTGAGGGACTGTGGTCTGGTTGGAGTACAGGGCTAGAAGGAGAAGACAAACAGGAGGGAAGCTGGGGACTTGGCAGGGGAGGAGCTAGAGAAGGACAGGAGAGCAAGAGCGTCGGAGGAAGGCAAGGCAGCAGCTGAGTCATGGGAAGCCACTGGAAGTGATCAGAGGTGTCTGCTGAGAGGAGATGCAGAAGCTGGCGGGAGGACCCCCACCTTCCCCTGGCTGAGACAGGTGGGAGCAGAGAAAGGGTGAGGAGAACCAACCCCAGACAGAGAACCACAGAGGACAGGGCCCCTGAGGACCAGCGGGGGAGGATGGTCTTTCTCTCCCTCTCTCGGCTAAGGGGGCTGGTGCAGAGACAGGGTTCGGAGACAGAACAAGAAAGGGGCAGGGGGCTGGGAGGAGGGCTGTGCGACCCGGAAGCAGCTCGGCTCTTTGGTATGACGAAGGTGGCAGCGTCCGGGGTCCCTCTCACTCCTCCTCCACGCTCCGGGGCCCCTTGGCCGCTCGCCTCTGCCGCCAGCGCAGCTCCTCCACCTGGCGCTCCAGCCCCCGCACCTTGGCCTCCAGCTGGGCTCCGGAGGCCCGTGTGCCAGTGAGCCGGCTCAGCAGGGCGTAGAGCGTCAGCAAGGCCAGGAGGAGCAAGGCCCGGGTGGAAGGGTCGGGCACTGACCTCACCAGGGCCACAAAAGCGGCCAGGAAGAGGGCAAGCTTCAGGCCCCACAGGATCCGCCCCAGCAAGGCCAAGACCAAGCCAAGGAGCAGGGACAGCAGCCAATAGGCAACCAGGGCCCCCGCTCCCCACATCAGGAAGGTCTGGACTTGGCCGGGGCTGAGCTTCAGGCCCTGGGTGAGGTGATCTCCTGGAAGGGGAGAGAGTCACAGAATCAGCCAACCTGGTGCCGTGAAAGGAGAGGGTTGGTCAAGAACCAAAAGGGGGAGGGGCCAAACCCCCGTGCCAAGGAAAAATCCTTTCCCACGGGGTCACGGAGCTTAAATCTCAGCTCCGGTCCCAGCTGACTGTGGGTAGACTACTTCCCTTGGTTGAGCCTGCTGCATCTATGAAATGGGAGTAAATCTCTGGGCTGTGGGTGACAGTTAGATGAGATGTTATGGCTTAGCATGATGCGGCAGTTAGCAGCCCGCTCTTATGCTCGTCTCTGGGGAGACCTGGGAGATGCTGAACAGCCAGGGAAAGGTCTAGACCCTGAAAAGATAAATTCCCACAAACAGGAAGGGACAGGCTAAGCTCCAGCTGACCTAACCAGGTCTCTGCCACTCACCTTCTAGCCCCAAGGCATTCAGCAGCTGTGCGGCAATCCCAGACAGAGTGAAGAAGGCCACAGAGATGGCCGATGAGATTGCCCAGATCACCTGAGCCAAGGTCTGTGGAAAGAGCAGGGCATGAGTTGAGGCCATGATTAATGATGCTCTTCTCTTCTGAGTCTCACCACCGCTGCCCACGAACATCTCCACCTGCTTCTCAGCCTGGCTGAGGGGTCCCTTCCACAGCCACCTTCCAGTGCATGGGGATGGACGGCGGGCCATTTCTCCTTCCTGTCTGAACTGGAACCCAGGACACTTGGGCCCTAGTTCAACTGATGTGCTGGAATACTTTGGTGGTAGTAGTGGGTGAACGTGGGCATGTGGGGGGGATCATCCAATCCCTGGAGTAATCACCCTGTAAAATTGGGGTCCTCCTAGCCTCCCAGGGAATCATGAAGGTGTGTGAAGTAACATCGGTGGAGGGCTAGGATGTTTCAGTGAAAAAGAAGTCAATCAGCTCTTCTATATTATGCATTTTATAAATGATTGTTTCAGCCGTTTAGTACGACCTATCAAAAGTATGCACCAGCATGCTTGGGACGCCATTAGGTAGAAGAGACAGCCCTGCCTAAGAACCCTGAGTCATCCTCACCGCCACCTCTAAAGGTGAAAGAATGAACTCAGGTCTTGATATTTTGCCAATTTAAGACTTTAGGTCAGATTTAGACCAAAGCCAGACTCTATAGTCACCGGTGACATAGGTTGATAAAGATGGCTCTTTTCCCAGCCTTTCTGGCAAGAAAGGGCAGGAAAAAGGCAAAGCTGGGGGTGGAGCTAAAGGCCCTGGGGTAGGAATGAAACAATGAGAGTGCAAAAGGCCGGGGCTGTCTGGCTTCATTCTGTGGAACTGGGGGCTCTGCCCCAGGGATTGGGATACACAGAGGATGCGGAGCCGAGGCGGGCGGCCATGAACAATGGCTCCCCTGTCCTCAATGCGCGTAGCCACAGCAGGGAACATCTTCCTTACCTCAGAAGCTAGGTGCGTGGTTTCTGGCCCAATCCAGTCATCCAAGGTTTCCCGCACAGATCGACCGATCTGGCTCAGGAGATCAACTGGGGCCTCCTTCTTCTGCTGGCCTGGTGACACGAAGTCTCGATGGGACTGGGATGACGCTGAGTGGAGGAGGACGAGGGCCACTAGGAACATCAGGACGGCTTTGAACAGATGCTTGCCCCACGGTGAAGTGCTGCCTGAGCCTGCCATGGCTGAGTCTGCCAGAGAAGAAGCATGGCGTGAGCAGAGGACCCGAACTGGCCGAGAAACCCACTGTCCCGAGCATGACGGGCCCCAGCACCCCCCTCCGCCCCTCCCTGTTAGCTGACAGAGGCAGAACTCGGACTTCAACTTAAGCCGGGCACAACCGTCTCATTCACGGGTTCCTCTCTCACGTTCTTTACCACTTGCATGTTAACTAGCCAGCAAGTATCAGTCAATGCCTTCAGGTGGATGAGAAGATCTCTTTAAGGCTTATTCCAGTTCTAAAAACCCGAAGGCCTGCCTTTGTGTCTTAGGTGCTTTGGGCATTAAAAAAAAAAAAAATTATAAGACTATATGGCTTTGGGCTTCCCTGGCGGCGCAGTGGTTAAGAATCCACCTGCCAATGCAGGGGACACGGGTTCAAGCCCTGGTCCGGAAGGATCCCACATGCCGCGGAGCAACTAAGCCTGTGCGCCACAACTACTGAGCCTGCGCTCTAGAGCCCACGAGCCACAAGCACTGAAGTCCGTGTGCCTAGAGCCTGTGCTCTGCATCAAGAGAAGCCACCACAATGAGAAGCCCTGGCACCGCAACAAAGAGTAGCCCCCGCTCGCCGCAACTAGAGAAAGCCTGCGCGCAGCAACAAAGACCCAAACGCAGCCAAAAATAAAAACAAACAAATACATAAATAAATTTATTAAAAAGAAAAAGACTATACAGCTTTGTCCTCAAGGAGGTTATAATCTACTTAAGATAAAGCTGATATTTATATTTTTAAAAACCTTAAAAAATAGCACTCGAATAGGATTATCGCTATGTAACGATGTAAAGAAAAGTGCTCAGTTAGGTGCTCAAATAAGAACCCCCTGTACATAGGCCATTCGCTCTGCAGGACCATCACATGAGGTGGGTGTTATGCTCCTCACCGCTAAGGGGAGAGAGGAGAAGAAACTGAGACTTAGGAGTTAAGCATTTGCCCAAGGAGAAAGGCCAGGCGTTAAACCCAAACTTCTGCTTCCAAAATGCAGAAGTGAAGGTGGTTGCTCATTGGAACCACCTGGAAGCTTCACGAAGTTCTGATACCTCTGCCCCAAGCCCCGAGCTTCTGATATCACCATCTGGGTGTGGCCTGGGCTTCGACCTGCAAAAGCGCCCCAGGGGATTCCACTGTGCAAAGTTGAGACCCACTGATACAGAGATGAGCTCAACTCCCCAGCCCCTAACGTAGGCAAGAAGTTAAAGCACAACTTTTACAGAAAGATATTATTATTATTAACAGAAAGTTAACCATGCACCACCTATCTCATTTAATCCTCACAACAACCCATCAGTCAGGTATTGTTCTTATCCCCCATTTTCCTGATGAAGAAACTGAGGGAGGATAAGTAGTAAGCGGGAGAGCCAGGATTTGAATCCAGGTGCATCTGACATCAGACCCGCTCACACACAGCACTGTGTTGTATCCTCTCCAACTTCAGTCTCAGAAGTGATTTGGAAAGTCCTACAATAGATTATTCATGAGCTAAAACAGACTTGACATCTACCAATCCACTCCATGAATTACTGGTGACAATTCACTTAACCACTTTGTGCTCTGATCTCATCTGTAATGTGATACTGTAGGCAAATTAAGACCCAAGAAGTATCGACTCATTGAAGTACGCGAGGGTTCGGCCAAGAAAAACGTTTTCAGTTCCAACTTCTATTTGCCACCACGCCTGAGAAAAGTCAAATGGCACCAGCAAATCCCGCTCTCTTCCAGGCTCAGAAATGAACCTGCAGCTCCAGGGTGTTTCTGTGATTCAGACCTGATGAGCAGAGAGGCTAAGCCATGTCCCTGAGGTAGGAGCAGCCAGGTGTTTGAAGTTTTTATAGTTACCAGGGCACTCCGGGAGTTGGCCAGAAATCTGGAGCCATCAGGATGGAGGAGAGCGAAGAGAAGATATTCCTATTCTTGTTTAGTGGGAAGGAGCGGGGTCCAAGAAGGGGTTATAAAAATATCACACTCGGGGCCCTTTCTGGCCCACAAACAGCTGCTCTAAGTCCCTCCTGAGGCCTGTAGGTAAAGCAGGGCTGCAAGACATGCAGTTCATAGGGAACGACCTCAGGCTGGGAAGCCTTCTACTCTTTTTGGCACAGATCAAGAACCAGATGGTTCCTGCCTGCCAGTGGTCAGAGATGAGGAAAGCATAGGTCAGTTCCTGGTCTATCTGGGTCATGACCACACTGGGGACATAAAGAGCAGGGTTGCTATCTTGGGTTGGATTCTACATCCAAGGACCTCCACCAGGAGGGATCAGATGTCGTCTCCTCCTTTCTGGAAGGTCAGGGTGACATGAGCTGCTGCCCCCTTAGCAGACTTCTGCGTTCTTTGCCAGCCTCGACTTTCAGGCGGCCATTTGCTCCAGTCGAGGGGAGCTGGGGGACCTTGAAATAAACTCTCCATGGGGAGGCTGGCATTGCAGTGCCAGCTGACCTTCCAAAGGGCACCGGAAACCAAATCTAACAGGATTCTGGAGTGTGCCCTTTGCAGATAAGAGAGCAGATTACTGGCTCGTCCCTTTCATCCAATTGTTTTCTTTAACAGGATTCTTTCTCATTTTTTTTTAACATTTTTATTGGAGTATAATTGCTTTACAATGGTGTGTTAGTTTCTGCTTTACAACATCTTTCTCATTTCTTCTGCAGCGAGAGTCTAACCCACCACCATTACGCCTCCTCACTTCAGCCCGATCAAATACTTTTAATAAAGAGAAGCCATGGTAGTCAGGAGCCGAAGCAGTCTTGAGCTCTGAGAGGAAGGATGTCTTAAACGTCTTCACCTCCTGCAATGCCTGACCTCAGAAAAATAGCAGGCACTCAACAACCACAACAAATTGTGTGTGTGTGGTGTGTACAGTGCGTGTGATGTGCATAGTGTGTGTGTTGCTTTATAATTTACAAAGTGCTTGTTCTTTCACCATCTCATTTAACTCCTATAACAATCGTATAAGATACTGCTACTCTCCACATTTTACTCAGAAAACAATGGCTTGGAGAGATCAAGTGACTTGTTAAAGTACACACATCGGTACTGGGACTTGACTCCAGAACCCAGGATCTAAACCTTGCCCTTTTGCTCCTTCCACACCTCCACTCTGCCTCAGTAAGACATGGTCCCTGCCCTCAAGGTGCTTAAAGTTCTGTCCCCAAATCAACAATCACAAAGTTACAGGACTATCCAGACTCCCACGAGGAGACCACCCACCAGAAGATGACCCACCTGCTGGGCTCACACATCATGGTTCTACATGAGGTAGAACCATGTATGAGGTTCAGGACAGCAAAAAATTGGGACTAGACCCGCCGCTTTTGTTCAGGCAGCTGCAACGGGGCTCAGGAAGGGATGGGCTGAGCCGGGGAAACTGCTTCATTGAACTATGGTAGTGAGGAACCACATATGTTTAGCTGTGGTTTGCTAAGAGGGCGGGGTGGGGGGGTCCCCACACCCCCTGCCAAGGCTCCTTCCTCCCGGTAGCTTCCTCTTGCGCTGTGAATCACGACGTGGCAGGAGGGTCAGCTGACTTAGTACCCTCTGCCGGCTCTGATTTCCCCATCATTGAGGGACTTGCCCCTTTGGAGCAGCGGTTCTCCACCATCATTGTGGGACTTGCTCCTTTGGAGCAGCGGTTCTCGACTCTGGTTGCCCATGAGAAGGGCCTGAGCCGGTTTAAGCTAGAGGGTCTGCCCCACCCCACCCCGGGGCTTCCTTACTCCGACCCTCCCCAGAGACGGGCTCAGGCGTTTGCTTTTAGAGCTCCCCGGGGATTTCTGATGCATAATGGGACAGCTGCCACAAATGATCAGCAGGGAAAAGTCTACTTGGGCAAAGCCCCCAGAGTGCAGCAGTGGGCAGAGGACTCTAGACTTGCTTCCGTCCCAGGCTCAATTCTGCCACACACTAAAAGCTTCTGTCTTATTACTTAACCTGTCTGAGTGTCAGTCTCCTCAAATGTAAAATGGGGTTAAGCAAGGTTACGAGTTATTGCAAGGAGTTAACATGTTTCTGCAAGAACTTTGTAAACTGTAAACATCTATAGGAACGTTGCAGTACACAAATTGCCAATATATCACTCATTGCATTGCAGCATCATTGACCAGTTTCTATGCCTGGCTCCCCCATTAGACTTTGAGCACCTCCTCGTCAGACTTAACTTTTCTTGGAATCCCCAGCGCCTAGCACAGAACAATGACTAATAAATGCTTGTTAAATGAGTATTAGAAGCCCGCCAAGAAGCGGTGAGGGCGGCAATGGAGAGCCATGGAGAGGTGCGGAGAGGAGGCTATTTTAAAGTTGATCCAAATATGCAGCGGCCACCCGAAAAGCACAGCTGCGTGGAAAGGAAGCTGCTAGACCGGGTGAAGCTGCCCCTGAGAAGAATGAAGTGAGCGTCCCAGCAGGTGGGGCAGCCCCCGCTAAACCTCTGACAGCTGCTGCTGCCCAGCAACTGTTTGGGGACCGGGCGACGGGCAAAGGGGCAGCCTCCCAGGCGCACGACGCCTTCCCCCCGGACCCATCCTCCCCGAGACAGGGTGTCAGTGGCATGCATGTGCTATTTCGAACCGCGTGTCCCCTGCCAAGCTTGCTGGGTGGCGTCACCGGCAAGGGATGCGGCGCGGCCCAGGGGTTCGGGGTACCCCAAAGGGCTCGGAGCGGGGCCCCGGCAGGCTGGGCCGTGGGCGGGAGTCGGGGGCGAAGGGGTCAGCGCTGGCCTCGTCCCCCAGCCTGACAGCCACCCGGCCTTGACCGGACCTCGGAGCAGCGCTGGGAACTCTTCTCCACGGAAACGCGCGCCTCCCCTGTTACCTACTAACGACGCCCCCTGTTGCATAGCAACGAGGATCCGAGTCCCCAGCTAGTCTCCCCGCCGCGCAACGTCGGAGCCCTCTCCACTGGTGCTCGCCAGGCCTCGCGGCTCCGCCCTGGTCCCGCCTGTAGCGGCCGCCGCCGCAACCCAGTCCCGGGTACAGGCCCGGAGCCCTGGTCTCGGGTCGCACTCACCGGGCTCCGGCCACAGCTGTTCTTCACGTGCAACTTCACTAAAACGCGCCACTAAAGCCGCGCCACTAAAGCCGCGCCTCAATACTGGGGCGTTGGTTTATCGTCTGCGCACGCGCGAGGCGGGATGCGCCCAAGGACCGGCCGGCCTTCCTCACAGCCCAAACCTCGTGCCGGTCAGCGCATGCGCCCTACCCTCTGATTACCTTTTTTTCCCCAAGCACTCCCACGGAAAGAATGGGGTCGGAAGTTCGAGCTGGGAACGGAAGTCTCTGGCAGGAAAGGGGAAAGAGGTGACTATATCTGGGCTATAGAGTGGGTAAACTGGATCTTGAATTTGGAGTGGAAGCTTATCCGCCTCTAAAAATCCCCTTGGCATTTCGGGGAATGTAGTTCTCCAGCTACGTAGTGCCTCCTGTGGCATTGTGGGAAATGTAGTTCTAGAGGCGCCTCAGAGCACCTGGTCTTTTGAGAAACTTTTCGCGCTAAAAAGGCACAAAGGGAAAGGGTGTTAGAGGAGCAGTAAGAGGCGCACAACGGGGAAAATGCATCCTTTCCTTCTGAGAGCATTTCCACACCCAAACTCTGCAGATGGCTCCTAAATATTCTCCGAATTTTAGAAAGGGAAGGGAACCGACTCCCAGACCCATTTCTATATATATATTTTTAAAGGCAGCATTATGAGGGGGAACGCCAGGGGATTTGGAATGAAGTGATCTTTGGTCTGCTTTGTGATTCTAGCAGGTCACTTCATCTCTCTGGATCTCCTTGTTTCAACTTTGCTATTGTTAGAAAGAAAACTATAGGCTCGAAATGGAGTCACTTATTGCTAGGACAAGCCCCCAAACTGGGGATTAATACCTGACCTAGTTGAACTTTCAACCTCCCCCAGAAATGTAGTCTTAACTAGTCAGTCAGGAATTTTTTCGTCAGCACCAATGAGGCAATCTGTCACATGGGCTCTCTATTGCCCCCAAAGGAAGATGAGATAATCTGCTATATAGACCCCTTCCATTCCCCATGGATAGGTTACCTATGCCTAAAATAATCTCCTTTTTTCTGTTTATGACTTCCATGTCCTGCCTTTAAAAACCCTTCCCTTACTGTAGCCCTCTGGAGAGATGGCATGCTGCCTGATTCATGAATCTTTTATAGCCAATTAGATCTTGGAAATTTACTGGGTTGAATTTTGTTTTTTAACTGTATAAAGTACTAGAAAGTCCTAAAAATACCTCTTCAATGCACAGTAGGTGTGGCGATTCAATGAAGTAAGGGGGATGACATGTTTTTAAAAACATCCAAGTAGCTGTCCAAATGCTTTTATCACATTGGCTGCCATAGGCAGGCTCCCCTTTGATGTTAAAACAGTTTCTGAAACTCAACACTCTAAAATAGAACTCTTTTTTCCCTCCCTCCCTGAATCAGCTGTCTAATTCAGCCTTCCATAGCTCTGAGGAATTGATCCCAAGAGGTAGTGGGAGAGGCCAGTGTATCTGTGACTTTGGCTAAAGGGTATGTGCAATCCAGCATACGTCTCAGCAGAAGGTTACCGCTAGCCATGAGGAACAGGTATCTCAGTTCATGATTTTAGGGCTTTTCTAAGTATGGGAAGATGCAAGAATTTAGGTTCATAAAAAATTTTCCTGTCATGTCTAACTATCTAAGGGCCTGTTTTACCTGTTTTCTCAAAGCACAGAGTAGATCATCCTGTTCTTCACCCTGAATTCCCTTCAGGGTGTACTGTAGTTCCACAAGTACAGTGGCTAAGGACTAGCAGACTAATCTTTAGTAGACTAGTGGAACTGGATGGTGAGTAGCATTCCTTGTTTTACAGTGCCCCCCTGTGGTCATAAATTTAACCAAAGTTTGGGAGGCATTTCATAACCAATTTGTCCCATGGGGCCAGTAAGGCTTATTTCTAGGTCAGGCGAGGATTTCGTGGATATGCCGCCTAATGTGAAATTACTGGACTAGACCCTGTTAACTGTAGCCATAGAAGTATCTGAACCACCTGTATTACTAGTCTGTTATGGTTCAGGAAATGATTCTCTCTTGTTACTTCTTCCCATATCTAGAGTTACACTGTTACCATCATTTTAATTTTTTATAGAACTATGTATTTGGTCAACTGTTTCAAGTTGCTTAGTCATCATTATTTTTGTTGGAGGCTCAATTACACATTGGGTAATACAAGAAATAACAATCTTGTAGAATAGGCGGAGTACAAGTAGTATAGCTAGCAGCATTAATAAAGTCTGAAGTAGGAATTTAAACTAAGAACTTTCATTAGCTGCAGCCCCTGGTCATCTGACCCAGTCTGTTCCATACCAGTCACTATATTTAAGGGTAATGATAAATTGTGACATTGTTCATAAGGTACTCAGCCCAATTTCCCAATGTTATTAATCTGATTATCCTTAGTATAATTTAATTGTTCCCAACATAAGGGGGCTTTTAAATTTAAATGACTGTAGCCTGGCGTTAACCACATAAATCCATCCCATAATTGAGGGACAGTCTCTCCCAATAAGCAGGAGGTTATGGTTTTTGACTGAAATTTAGCTCATTGTTCCGATTGAGCTTGAGTGAGTAACCTTTAAAAAAAAAATTGTATTTTATGGCCAGGGTCAGAGCAGGTATGATTGATTGGCCAAGTGAGGGGGTCTCATCTAGTAATATCAATAGTGGCCTGAATGGAACTATAACTTCTTTCTTCTAGAAAAAATTTCCTAAGGGTCATTCAATCAGAGCCTTGGAGTGGAGAAATCCACCAAGGTAAACCAGAAGTACTGGACATAGGTAATTGACCATAAACCCAACAACTGGATTGATGTTTAAACTCTGCATAGGACTTATGTACCAGTTGTAGAAACCAAGAAAACATTATAAATGATCACACAGGTCAGGCCCAGAATCTTGGAATAGCTGTCTACTTCTGGTGTTGTCTTTTTTTTTCTGGTGTGGGTGTAGTTTCTCCTCTGAGTGTCGTTTTAAGTTGATGTTGAGGTCAGCAGTCCTCTCTATAGACCAGTCTGGTACAGAGGTCCTTTTTAAAGTGGGAGATAATGAATCCAAGAGTCAATTCCCTTCAGTTTCACTGCACATAGGCTAGTTAAGAGTACCTGATAAGGATCCTTTCGTCTAGGTTGGAGAGAGTTCTTTAAATGATGTCTTTTCCAGTATGCACAATCTCCTTGTTGCAGGTCATGGGGCATCTGATCTTCATCCAAACATAACTAGGGTAAGCTTCAGAAACAAGATTAGAATGTCCTTCTAATAGTTCAATTAAACCTTACAATAATGCAACTTAGTAAAAAGGAGCCATCTAGGAAGTGAGTCTTCGGCAGTAAATACCAAAACTCAAAGACAACTAACAGCACTAGAACTTAATATCCACAAAGGTATATTACTGAAACATAATTCTTATCTCCAAAACCACCCTCATCTCTACCAAATATAGCCAAATTAAGACTAATTTGCTTGCAAAATGAGTCTGGTTTCAATAAACCTGGCCTGATTATTTACATAAGTATAATTGATCATATATGCTGTTTTAAATTGGCTTTGTTGGAACTTTTCATAAGGAATCTCAGATTTGAACTTTAAAAGTCCTCTCAAGGCCAGGAAAGACATGCCAAGGACTTGCCATCAGATTCTGTTTGGAATACCTATAAATTTGGGTGAATCTCTTTCTTCTTGAGGCCCTTGCATCTGCCAGGAAGTGGCTTTCTTTATTCACCTCATAAGGCTGTTGGGGACCCTGTATGCAAGATACCAGACTGTTTTTTCAAGGGATTTATGGCTCCATAAAGTCAATCTTGGTTCCTTAAAGCTGTCTGGTCATATCTGAGCCTATGCACATCTCTCTCTATTATGACATTCCAATCAAAGCCTTGATAGTATAACGAATGTTTCCAATTGTGTGCTGTTATAAGGAGAGTAGATTCTTATTGAACTTATGCAAATAACCATATTGCCATGAAAATAAGAATACTAAGAGTTTCCAAATTCTGGAGGGATCAGGTAGAGAGAAAAGATAAATGTTTCAGTTCTGCTTACACAGGTATAATTTACCAAATTGCTGTAAGTCACAGCTTAAGGGGAAAGGTTTGCATATATCTGGAAAACAAAGATTAAAAGTCAATAATATTTCAGACAAAAAGTCACGCTTGTTGATCTTGATACTTCATAGTTTTATGAAGCCGTCAGGTTTTCCATTCGAATTCTTTAATTTCTTACCCAATTCAGCAGTATAATCTGAAAGTTATCAGAAACCTGTACTTATCAGAAAGTCCTTTCTATGAATCTTCTTGAAAATGAAGCATTTTTGCAAAAGCATCAGAGCAAAACAGTAATTATCTATAAATGACAAGAGACTTTAAAAGGCATAGTTAAAGACCTGATTACAATGCAATTGTCAGAGAAATTTAGTTATTTTTGTGACATAGAATATTGAAATAATAACTAGAATTATGACTGGTAACATATTATGACTGATAACATTATTAATGTTATAATGTAACATTATATCTACATTCAAATTTCATATAATTTCTAGAACATTTATGTTAATAACAATTACCCATAAACTATAACCTAAGAAGGTTGACAATGCTTCCCCTGTAATTTAACATACCAAATAGTTGGGATTGACATATATACACTAATATGTATAAAATAGATAACTAATAAGAACCTGCTGTATAAAAATAAAATAAAATTTAAAAATAAAAAAAACACACAAAACATACCAAATATTATGTTAGATATTAGTTTAATCTCTTTCCTTGAGATGTTTTAGTATTCTCTGAAGTATCCCAAATTTAGCTAGAAGTCAAAAGAACTTCGGGAGTTCCCTGGTAAGACACCCCATGATGCACACACGGAAGTTTGTCAAAGATATCAAAAGATTTCAAAACACTTGGTCAAATAGGATCATCAGTCACTGTGAAACAATATTTATTCACTTAATCAAGTGACAATAGAAGATTTCAAAGGCAAATACAAAAAATTGCAACAGATTGTTTAAAAGGTAGAGAAACTTTACATTCTGCTATCGAAAGCAGATCAATATTCCAAGAAAACTTTGCCCCTCTTAACAGAGAGAGAAAACCAAATTCTAATTGTGTACCAGCTTATTTTTAATATTAAAACTCATTCAACCAATTAAATTCATTCCAATCTTCACCAGTCCTTATCACATACAAAACTCTTTTCCTAGATAACCTTCTATAACTTTTATACCTTCAGATTTTGTCCTATGCTTTCCCTTTCTCTCTCTCTCTCTCTCTCTCTTTAACTTCTTTTTAGGACAAAATTACTTCCTTTTCCCTTAACAAAATTCATTTCCATTCCTTAAACCTTCTTTTTCCTTTGCACACAAATATTTTTTCCTTATTAATTTTTGGAAGTTTTAATTATATATTTTAATTACATTCTTTAACCTTTAAAAACCTTAATTTCTAGTAAAAGCTAAGAAGTAAGCAATTATGAACTGTCTCTTAATTAGCATTCTGTAGAATGGCAAACTTATTAACTCTATTTAAACTTATTAACTCTATTTATAATTTCTAAAAACATGTGCTTTCCTATTTAAATAAGTTGTTTACCTGCTTTAGTTTAAAAAGGCCTCTTTTCCATTTTTTCCCCTCCAGTCTCAGGAATTAGAGACTGTCTAGATAGATGAGAGTTCCTGAGAGCCCTGGTAGAACATTTACATCTCAAAGGCACAGGGAGAGAAATGCAAGCTCCTCCTAGAAGGACTTTTGTTCTGTTAGGTTCAGAATTTTGAAAAGATGTTTTATCAAACCGATTTCTCTAAGAATGCAAAAACCAGGTTTGGAATGTTAAAAGAGCTCCATCCTGGCCATTTCAGGGTGGGATTTCCTTTAGTTCCCAATTAAGTAAGTACTTGCAAAAGTATAAGTTCTGTAAATACATGAACCTGACTCTGGTGTTAGTTGGAGGTTGGCTGTTTGATGCTCCTCTTTCCTTCTTTTTGGGAAACTCGATTCCACATTTTAAAGTTGGTTTGTCAGGATAAAATTACTACTGAAAACTGTATCGTGGGCCCATGTGCTGTTTGTGAGCTTAATTCCTCTAAGGTGTCACCTTAGAGTCATTTCAGCTCTTTTACCTGTCTCGGTTTCTCCTTACAGCAATCTAAAACCCCCGCAGGTGCGGCCAATCCTTATGTGTGCATCCCTGGATGAGTGACTTTTTAAATTAATGAGTGGGAGACTTCCCTGGCGGTCCAGTGGTTAAGACTCCGTGCTTCCACTGAAGGGGCCACGGGTTCAATCCCTGGTCAGGGAACTAAGATCCTGCATGCTAGAAAGTGTGGCCAAAATTTAAAAAAATAAAAACAACAAAGAACAAAAAAGACCCCAAAAATCTATAGAAAAAAATAACATAAATTAATGAGTGGGTTTCCCTATGGGACTGCGGTACGGTATGAGGACTCACCTCCCCCTCTCCCATAACTTTCTCAGTTGCCTGAGAAAGCTGAAACCAGCTGGGAGGAGCTATGTCTCTTATCTTTGGAGCTGAAAGCTCTCATATGCTATCTTCACTTTTATTCTGACAAACCCTGTTAAAGTTTTTGAAGCTGATTTGAGGAAAGACATCAGGTCAGCCTCCCCCCCAGTCACCCAGTCCAATCACACTGAAAGACTCCTCAGTCAGTGTCTTTCAACAACTGAGCAAAATCTTCCCAGTGCCTCTCAACTGGGTAATAAGGCACCTCTTCTTGAACCTAAGTTGAAGGATAACCCGCTACTCATACCAAGGAGTTTAACAAACTCTGAATTAAACTCAGGATTGTCAACCAAGATGAGAGATCTGAGCTTAGGAGAGACTCAGCTAAATTCATCTGGACACACCAAGGAGGCAGACAGGCACAAGGGGCCCTTGCTGGTACCAAGGGTCTGGATCATCCTAGAGTTTAGACAAAGGAGAGAAGTCTGCTCTGGGTTTCTCCCCTCATGGTCACCAAAACTGTCAACTGACAAAAAAGTGCACAACATACGAGCTGTGAGTTGAGTTTTATGCATTGTCTTACTGAGGACTGTAGCCCGGGAGACAGCCTCTCCAATAGCTCTGAGGAACTGCTCCAAAGAGGTAGGGGGAGAGGCCAGTATATGTGTGATTTTGGCCAAGGAGTATCTGACATCTCAGTAGAAGGTTACTGCTAGTCACGAGGAACAGGTATCTCTGTTCATGATTTTTTTTTTTAATGTTTGGGATTTCATTTTAATTAATTATTAGTTTGGCTGCACTGGATCTTAGTTGCAGCACAGGGGATGCCGTGTGCAGGATCTTTGTTGTGGCATGTGGGATCTTTAGTTGCGGCATGCGAGATCTAGTTCCCTGACCAGGGATTTAACCCAGGCCCTCTGCATTGGGAGCGTGGACTCTTAACCACTGGACCACCAGGGAAGTCCCTCTCAGTTCATGATTTTAGTGCTTTTCTAAAGTATAGGAAGATGCAAGAATTGGGGTCAAAAAAATTCTCCTGTTACATCTAAGGGCCTTTTTTGTGCATTTTTCCAAAGCACAGCGTGCCTCATCATGTTCTTTGTCCTGAATTCCTTTCAGGGTGTACTGTAGGGCTGCGATTATAGTGGCTAATGATTTAATCCTTATAGGACTGGATGATAAGTGACATTCTTTGTTGCACACAGACTACACATGAGTAGCAATCGGTCTGTCCCCATGTCAGATTGTTTCTTTCCTTCAGATGTTTCTCAGGCACATCCATCTTCCTCTGGACCTTCATCACTTCCTGCCTTGGCTAAGGGTCTCTTTCTTCCAGAACAGGCTCTGGTAGCATCCTGGGCAACACCTTCCATTCTTTCTCACAGTTGCGACTTCACATTTGCTTGTGAGGTCGTTTTTGATTTGTAGGACTACCAATCTCATGTCACTTGGATTTTCCTGTGCAGGAAATATAACTTTTTTTTTTCTTATGACAAGTTAATTTCTTTTCAACTCTCTTTTCCATCTGAGTGGTAAGAACACTCTTAGACAGTTCAGCGTTCTCCCCACCCTTGTTTTACAGGTTGTACACACCTTTTGGAAAATTAACATAGGGCCAAAGGGTGGAGGGGAAGAATTCACCCAATCCTCTTAGTTGTTTGAGCTGCATTGTCCTGGTTAATCCTCTGTCAGTTGTCCACACAGGTTGCAACTAAATCTACCTGGGAAATGGAGCTTCTGGGTTATTGACCAATGTGTACCTTTGCTTCCCAAGGAGCAGCAGCCTTGGCCTGGGGAAGCAGGGCATAGAGTTCCAGTCTCAAGAACCCACTGACAGCTATGCATATAGCCCATTCTCCCACCTCTTTCCTTCCCAGCCTTAGGTAATCTTTATCTCCTTCGTGGGGAGATTGAGACTGGGGGTAGTGGGGAGGAACCTGAGATCACGTTCTCACCTGTAATAGTTACTCCAAAATCAATTGCCCTGAATCCTTTCTATTCCCTGAGGGGCTTGTTTTGAAACTCTAAAGCCTTGAAATGACTCCCCGTTTCCTCCATCTTCTGTCACAGCCATAAGCTCCCCAGCACAGGGACACCTCTGGGTTTGCTCAGAGTGCTATCCCCAATATCAAGTACAGAGCCTGACTAGCACATAGTGGATACTCAATAGATTTGTCCAACAAATGAATTATTGGGTCTTTCTCTCTCCCCCTCCAACCCATCCAGTTAAGTCTTCCAGAGGAATCTTCTGGAAATGTGGTTATCACTCCACAGCTGATCTGCTGTCCGGCTGTGAACCCAATCAAGTCTAACCACCTCTGGTTCAAGGTCCCCTCTAAACGGATCCATTTCATTTCCTACCACATCCAAGTACTTAAGATGCCTGGCCTGTCACGCAGCCTGTCATTCAACCAACAATAGTTACGAGGTTCCTGCTCTGTGTCGGGCACCGTGTTAGACCCTGAGAAACAAATGTGACCGGAACAATCATGGCTTCTGCCATCACGGACTTTACGGTCTAGCGGAGAACCCAGACGGCAAACAGATACTTGTACATAATTAAATAATTAAATGATTATAGTTATCCAGAGTGGCTCAGGGGAGAATTACAGGGTGCCGTGACTAAAATTCAGTCGGGGGTCAAGAAAGATGCTCCAGAGGAAGTACCATTTAAGGTGTGATTGAGTTTACTTTGGAGCGGATGGGCGGGGAGGGAAAAAAGAGAGGGAGTTGAGGAAAGTGTTCTGGGCAAACAACTGGAACCAGCCAGAGTGGGTAAGTTTGAGGACTTAAAAGGCCAGTGTGGATGAGCAGAAGGTGAGGACTTGCCCAAAATCACA
The DNA here is from genome assembly GCF_964165515.1 of Mesoplodon bidens. Classification (NCBI taxonomy): domain Eukaryota; kingdom Metazoa; phylum Chordata; class Mammalia; order Artiodactyla; family Ziphiidae; genus Mesoplodon; species Mesoplodon bidens. The sequence goes on along the minus strand of NC_138164.1, from coordinate 106,098,155 downwards.
CAGCAAATTGGTAGCAGAGGCAAGACCAGGACAGTTTCTTGGCCAGTGTTAGTTTCTCTACCCATCTGCATCTGCGCCTTCTTCACTGGGTCTTTCAAAGCGTATCCCGTGGGCTTCCGTGGTGGCGCAGTGGTTGAGTGTACGCCTGCCGAAGTAGGGGACACGGGTTCGTGCCCCGGTCCGGGAGGATCCCACATGCCGCGGAGCGGCTGGGCCCGTGAGCCATGGCCGCTGAGCCTGCGCGTCCGGAGCCTGTGCTCTGCAACGGGAGAGGCCACAACAGTGAGAGGCCCGCATACCGCAAAAAAAAAGCAAAAGCGTATTCCGAGAAACACTTGCCCGAGAATCACGTGGGTCACGCACTGACAACGCAGACTCTCTAAAGTAGACCCCAGGAAAAGAAATTCTCGCATACACTAAAGTTTGCAAGACTACGGTCGCATGCTCCCCGCCAGCTCCAGTCTCAAAAGGGTGTAGCTGAATTGATTGGCTTTTAAAAGTCCCACTGCATCATGGGAAATGTAGTTTCGGATCTCCTTTCCTAGTCCCTGGGGGGTGCTTTACGGAACAAGCCGAGAGGGCCCGGAAATAGCCGAGTCGTTCCTGGCGCGCCCTTTCCTGCCCGATTGCATTCTGGGAAAGGGCAGTTTCCGTTAAGTGCCAGAGGCTGAGGCGCGCGACCGGTCGCGGTCCCACGTGAAGCCCTTCGTGAGCGTTGCTCGGCGGGGCTGCTCCCCGCTCTTAGCGGAGCGTCCCGGAAGCAGCGGGGAACCGGAAGTGGCCCGCGGAGGCTCGGAAGCTGATCCCGGAGCCCGGTGTGAGGAGCCTTGGAACGCAGCGACGGCGCCATGTCCCTGATCTGCTCTAGTGAGTATCGGCTGCTGTCGATTGCGGGTCGCAGGAGGCCGGAGAGCCGAGCGGGAGGATATACGGGCCGCTGCCACGCCGGGGTTGAGGCTGAGGTGAAAACGGGGCTCCCGGGAGGCAGGGCGGCGGCCTGTCAGCCCGGGGGTCCTCCTCCTTAAGCGTGGGGTGCATTTGCGCTGAGCTTCACAGTTTACATAACGCCTCAAGCGTATTGTCGCAGGCAGCACTGAGGCCACCCACCTCGTTTGCGCAGTGGAACTGAGGCCTGGATAGAGGGAAACAGGTGCAGGGGGAAACAGGGAAACCCTAGGGCTTGTGCAGGATCCGCCTCCGCTGGCGCAGGGATGCGGGCCTCAGTTTCCCCATCTGCAAAATGAAGGCCTTGGCACTGGATGTCGTCTGAGGCGCCTCGCTTGGGTAGGCAGAACTTCTGCAATTTGCAGAAGTCGCACAGTAGGTTAGAGGCAGTGACAGGGCTGGAAGCCAGGTCTCTGGCTCCCAGCCTGACTCCGTAGGACTAATGAAAACAGCGCACATTTATAAAGCCTCTGTTGGTTTACAGCGCGCTTACAAGACTGTGATCTCGTTATATCCTCATAAGAATTCTCCAAAGCAGATATAAACATCCGGTTTTACAGATAAGGATGTAAGGCTCAATCAAGAAGAATGTGGCTTTTGTAAAACAGTACAGCTAGTAAGCGGCAGAGCTGCATGTTGGAGCCAGGTTCTCTGACCCTGAATCCATGCTCTTTTCAAATGCCTTGTCCTGTCTTTCCTTTAGGTGTTTTATTGAGGCGTGCAGATGTTTTGCATTCTCATTGTTCATCCGGGTATTAGTTTCTCATCTTTTTCTCTCTTGGCTTCCTAACTCTCAAGCCCTTTACTCTTCTCAGAACCTCTCCATAAATCCAATACAAAGGGAAGAAGGAGCGAAAGGAAATGTGACTAGAAAAAGGAACCTTACACCTTAAAGAAATGACGGTGTGCAAAGTATTTTCACATTCATTGTTTGAATCTTGAGAAAGATCCCTTCTGTTTTTCCCAGCTCCATCCTTCCTCTCATTTGCTTATGGGTTAGATGTTTACTGAGTGCCCGCTGGGCATCTGCATTGTTCTGGAAGGCAGAGACCAGCTATAATCCCTATCCTCAAGGGGTGTAAATGATACCTCTGTTGGGGGTTGTTGTGAGGATGAGTTAGTCAGTGGAGAATGTTTATAGTCGCCCTTGGCACCTAATAAACACCATGTAAATGCTTTTTGTTATCATAGCACTTGGCACATCGCTTTGTAATTTCTTTGTTTGAGAATCCATCTGGGCTCTAGCTTGAGATTTGAATGGCTTCGTGTTTGTCTCCCGGTCCTGCGGTATAATGGGTGCCTAAGCATCTTTGTTCAAAAATGAGATGGGCGGGGATTATTGACTGCTCTCTAGGTGCCTGGCATTTAGTAGTCCTGTAGTAATTATTTATTGACTATCTGCCTGTCACGAGACTGATGGAGAAGCTAGTTAGGTGGCTGGAAAATGTTCTGGGTACAGTCTGAAACTGGCTTGGTGTCACGTCTTGATTCCTGTTAGCTGAGTGTAGGGACGCGTGGTCTTGTGGAGGCCAGCAGTAGGTGAAGCATCCCTGTGGCCCTCTCACCGCCCCAAGCTCACTGCCTGCCTTTTCTCTGCAGTCTCCAATGAAGTGCCAGAGCACCCGTGTGTGTCCCCTGTCTCTAATCATGTCTACGAGCGGCGGCTCATTGAGAAGTATATTGCAGAGAATGGCACAGATCCCATCAACAACCAGCCTCTGTCCGAGGAACAGCTCATCGATATCAAAGGTGCCTGCTGGCTGCCTCAGTCCAGGGCCGTCCTAGCCCAGAGCCTGGGAGGGTGGAAGGGGGTGCCTGCGCACTCAGGGAGGGAAGATAGTGGTCTGTTAGTGCAGGCTGAAGGGGAAAGAGTTGGGGAGGGATAAAGCGCCCTGGGTTATGGGTTTTCACACCCACTTTCCCTCTCTTGGCAGTTGCTCACCCAATCCGACCCAAGCCTCCCTCAGCCACCAGCATCCCAGCCATTCTGAAAGCCTTGCAGGACGAATGGGTAAGTCCCTGGAAGAGAACTGGTATCTTACCCACTTGAAAAGAAGGGATCACTGGACTAGGACGTGGGGGTGGGAGGGATGGAGCATTACTTTCTCTCTTGAGGAGAGGGTGAGAGCAGAAGAGGAGCCTGCTTCTTGACCTCACACGGATCTGGGCTCCACACATTGTTCCACTGCCTGCTTGCCATGTCCCTGGGCAAGTTGCTCGTATCCAAGTCCTGATTTTCCTGACCATATGACATGGATTAGTGCCTGTCTCTCAGGGTTTTGGGAGAATTAGAATAAGATTAGAGTATAAACTTCATGATGTCAGGGGCTTATTTTACTCATCAATAGAGCCCCAGCACTGAGAGCAGTGCCAGGTACATAGTAGGTGCTCTAAAATGTGAATGAACAACTACATCTTGAGGATTGTCTGGCGTAGTGCCTGACACAATGAGGGCAGTCAATAAATAGCAGCTGTAGCATTTTTATTCCCTTTTGACAAGGTGATGGCATGACATCTGAGATGTGACGGTAAATTAGAGAAGATGGGGATGGGAAAGAGTTGGCTCCCACTCCTGTCTGTGTGCCCAGGGTTTGGCGTGCATAGGAGCTCGGGGGCATCTCCCAAAGCGTTTAGGGTCACTCACATCTTGCTTGGGTCACCAGTACTGGTCTAGTCTTCGTATCAAGGGCTGACTTCTGCTGGGTGCTCCCCGCATCTCCCCGCCCCCTCACAGTGGCATCTCCCTCTCCCAGGACGCAGTCATGCTCCACAGCTTCACCCTGCGCCAGCAGCTGCAGACCACCCGCCAAGAGCTGTCCCACGCTCTGTACCAGCACGATGCCGCCTGCCGTGTCATCGCCCGTCTCACCAAGGAAGTCACTGCTGCCCGAGAAGGTAGAGCCTCTCGCCTGCCATGCCCCACTCTGGGCTGGGCCTGTTTTACAATAGCCCGTTTCTGACATTGTCTTCTCTCCCAGCTCTGGCTACTCTGAAACCGCAGGCTGGTCTCATCGTGCCCCAGGCTGTGCCGAGCTCCCAGCCGAGCGTTGTGGTGAGTGTCCCCCCAGCCCCGCCAGCAGCGCGCATGTGCGCGGTGGCTCACACAGCCCTCCTCTGCAAGGGTGTCTGGCATTTCTGTGCTCCTCTCACCTTCACCTTTCTGCTCTTCAGGGTGCAGGCGAGCCGATGGATTTGGGTGAGCTGGTGGGAATGACCCCCGAGATTATTCAGAAGGTATGTCGTGCTCTCACTTGGGGGGAAGGCTGATGGGTCCTCCCTTTTCACTATCTGCCTGGAGTCCAATATGAATAAAAATCCCATCCATTTGGAGATGAAGTGGAGTGGTACAGAGCACAGACTCCGACTAGGCTGCCTGGCTTTGTGTTTTGATGTCACCAGTTATAAGCTTTATGACCTTGGGCTGACTTAACCAGTCCTGTGTCTAATTTGCCTTCCAAAGTGAGGATAATGGTACCTGCTTTATAGACTTGTGGGAATCTTAAAGATCTTGATTACTGTTAAGTACCGTTGGTTGCTCTTATTAGGGTTCTTTGCAGATACTAAAACACTTTGTTACATGTTTTCATTTTCTTTTGAGGGAGACAGGACAGGAGTGACCACTTTCATTTCACAAATGAAGAATCTGTAAAGAATGTGAGGTTCAGAGTCAAAGGCACAGCTCACAAGAGGCGGAGCTGGCCCCTGAGTCCAAGTCCAGTGCTCTGTTAAACTCAGGGGGTCCTCCTTAGTACAAGTTGATGGTGTGTGTCTTTTCCAAGCCGTTCAGGTTGTCAGCATGCATCTCAGCTCTCATCTTAGTGGCGCAGGCGTGGTCTGGGAACCGTGCCATTTATTGCCTCTGTGGCCTTGGGCAAGTGACTTCACTTCTCTGAGGCTCAATTTCCTACTCTGTGAAATAGGGTCATCAACACCCACTTCATAAGGTTGGAATGAAAGTAAAAAGAGATAATGCACAGAAGCCTTTAGCACACAGCTTGGCAGATGATGAGTTCTTGGTGACGCTTGTGAAAGTGTAGATGTGACCAGCATTCACCGTGTTGTTTTCCTGGCAAAATAATTTGTCTCCCGTTGAGCCTATTCCCCTCTCTCTTCCCCAGCTTCAAGACAAGGCCACTGTGCTAACCACAGAGCGGAAGAAGGTGAGTCCTCCCAGGGTCAGGGGCGGGAGCTGGCCTGGAGGATGTGCTGGCCCCTTAGGAGGAGGGGGGATGGCTGAGTCCTGCACTCACTGCCACTTTTCTTGGGGGGCTTTTTCTTTCTCTCAGAGAGGGAAGACTGTGCCTGAGGAGCTGGTGAAGCCGGAAGAGCTCAGCAAATACCGGCAGGTGGCATCCCACGTGGTGAGTGGCGGAGTCCTGCAGACTTGGAGACAGGGCCCTCCCAGGCTGTTTCTGGGGTGGGGCAGGTTAGCATGGACTGTCGCCAAGGCCTCTGGCCCTGCTCCGTTTCTAGTCTTGGCCGCTGAGTTGTCCGGCTTCTCTTCCTGCCCAGCTCTGGCTTTCCCAATAGCCAGTGAGGGACTTACTGCATCCAGGCAGTGCATCCAGTCCAAGTGCAGTGGATGAGGAACAGAAGTCACTTGTGTGCCCCGGGGCCGGGGCCGGGGCCGGGGCCGGGGCCGGGGCCGGGGCCGGGGCTGGGGCCGCTGGGTGGCTTTGTGGCCGGCCTTGGTTCGGCCGTGACTGGGTTCCACGTGGCTCTCTCTGCACAGGGCTTGCACAGTGCTAGCATTCCCGGGATCCTTGCCCTGGACCTCTGCCCCTCTGACACCAACAAGATCCTCACTGGTGAGAGCGGGCCTGGGGGACAAAAGTACCTTCTTCAGCAGAGGGACTTGGCTGGGCCTGACGCATTTTTGGATCTCATTTTGGTCCTCTTCAGGTGGGGCAGATAAAAATGTCGTCGTCTTTGACAAGAGTTCTGAGCAAATCCTGGCCACTCTCAAAGGCCATACCAAGAAAGTCACCAGCGTGGTCTTTCACCCTTCCCAGGTAAGGGCTCTCCTAGCACCCTTAGCCCTCATTCCTGAGCCCTGTTTCAGTGGTTTAGGGTCCCAGGACCAGACCCCCACCCCGTTGCCTCCTTGGTGAAGTGACACGGGCCTGAGAAAGAGTGCCAACTCTCTAGCTCTGGCAGTTAGGGGCCGGGTTTGGGGTCACGGGGTCGCCCTCTCCTCTGTGTCAGAGCTCCTAAAGCGTGGCCTTCAAACCGGGGGAGAAAGGAATTGTGTAGTTTGAAAAGCGTGTTCATTGAAATGTTTTATGTTAGGAAAAGGGGAAGAACCCTACAGCGTTTATGATACAAACTGTAGTAAACAAAGCTCAACAGAATCTTGCCTCATGTATCTGAGGAGGACAGATGGGTCTGTATTCCTACGGTCCTCCAGGCTGAGGGTGAAAACTTGACGTTAGCCGCTGCAAGGGGTGTGGGTTAAAACAGATGGAGAGCCGCTGGTTTAGAGGGGAAGCAGGTCGTTTGACCAGATTAATGACATTATGGGATTTGCGTTTTTACATCTAGGACAGTTTGGGACTGTAGGAGAAGTGGCTGGATCAGCTTTTCCCAGAGTCTTTTCTCTGTACCTTTAAGGAAATGAGAAATAGAAAAATAACATGGTGAATTTTTCATTAAACTAGATATATTCAAATTGAAGCACTATTTTCCTGCTTACTGCGTGTTAATATATTATTTCTCTTATGCAAATGCATTGATGGAAGATGGTAGTTGGTTTTACCTTATAGTTTTTAACGTCCTAACTAACCAAAATAATTGGTTGGTGACACCACATAAGTTTTTCTGAGAATTAACTTGCCCCCGAAATCCTTAAGTGTGGGATGCACTGGAACATGCCCTTGCAGCCCCTTCCGGGCCTGGTACTGTTCAGACCTATGCCACCCCAGACAGTAGCCATTAGCTACATGTGACTATTTAAGTAAACTGAAATTTAAAATTCAGTTTCTCTGGCTTCCCTGGTGGCGCAGTTGTTGAGAGTCCGCCTGCTGTTGCAGGGGACACGGGTTCGTTCCCCGGTCTGGGAAGATCCCACATGCCGTGAAGCGGCTGGGCCCGTGAGCCATGGCCGCTGAGCCTGTGCTCTGCAATGGGAGAGGTCACAACAGTGAGAGGCCCGCATACCAAAAAGAAATAATAATAATAAAATAAAATAAAATAAAATTCAGTTTCTCAATTGCACTGGCCACATTTCTCTCTGGTCCTGGAAAAGGGTTGTGGGAAATTTCCCTCTGGTGCAGTTATCCTTTTTACCACTAGATGGCAGGGCCTCCTGCCGTTGGCCAAAGGCTGTTTAATTTCCCATTCTAATAGCATTTACCCTGGGGCCCTCTTAGGCATCGTTGTGCAGATGGGTGGTTCCAGGCAGGGCAGGGCTGTGGCTGTCCCCAGCCCTCTTTTGTAAGATGGTTGTGGTCCATCTCTTCTCTGTCTCTGATCATCTGTCTCCTTGCGTTCCTTTTAGGAGCTGGTGTTTTCCGCCTCCCCAGATGCCACTATCAGGATTTGGTCTGTTCCGAACGCCTCTTGTGTACAGGTTGTTCGGGCCCATGAGAGTGCTGTGACAGGCCTCAGCCTCCACGCCACTGGTGACTATCTCCTGAGCTCCTCTGATGACCAGGTGTGGTCCCAGCCAGGGCCCCAAAGAGGCTCCTGGTCCCCACACTCCTATATCCTGGGAGGAGGGAACATCTTACCAACCTCAGCTGGTTCCCCAGAACCCCAAGGAGAATGTTCCCTCTACCAAGAGGGGCTGGCCTTGCCAGGGTCTGCCGGACTAGAGTCTCTGCCTTCCTGAGGGGCCACCAGGACCTAGGGACCCACTGTCTTACTGGCTCCATTGTCTCTGTGTTTTCAGTACTGGGCCTTCTCTGACATCCAGACAGGACGTGTACTCACCAAGGTGACCGATGAAACCTCTGGCTGCTGTAAGTTGCCTCAGAAGCGCTGGGCTCTTCATTTGCTACGTTTTGTGTATTTTAATGTTTTATTTAGTCATTTGCTCATTTGTTCTAAAAACACACTTAACCACCAGTACCTGCTGAGTGCCAGGCGTGGTGCCAGCCCGGTGAGCAGTGGGAAGAGTGAGAAGCCTGCCTTGGCTGCACTTAGTCTCCCCTGCTGGGCTCTGACGCACGGCCGTCTCCCCTCTCCGCAGCCCTCACCTGTGCGCAGTTCCACCCTGATGGACTCATTTTCGGGACAGGAACCATGGACTCTCAGATCAAGATCTGGGACTTGAAGGTAGGACATGGTGACCTCCATCTGCGGCCCAGGGCTGGAGCTCTTGCAACTGTGCAGTGTGATGAAGTGCTTATGGCACCTGGCCCCAGGGGTGTCCCAAGAGTGGACAGTGGCTGTGTATGTGTGTGTGACACAGTAGGTGTGGTCTGGGGGCCCCCAGGCTGGGCATCCACCCCTGCTATTCCTGCTGGTTGTCCTCCCTGAAGGATGGAAGAGGACATCTCAGAAGTAGGACTTTGATGAGCTCCATTTTCTCCCCCTGACCAGTGGGTGACATTTTACTCCCTGTCCCCCAACTGTAGGAGCGCACCAATGTGGCCAACTTCCCTGGCCACTCGGGCCCCATCACCAGCATCGCCTTCTCTGAGAACGGCTACTACCTGGCTACGGCGGCTGATGACTCCTCTGTCAAGCTCTGGGATCTGCGCAAACTTAAGAACTTTAAGACGTTGCAGCTGGATAACAACTTTGAGGTGTGCCCCCTCCCTCCCCCCAGCTCTCTTGGTCGCCTCTCCTCCTCATTTGTCGGTTATTCACTGAATTACTCTAAACTGCCTCTGTTTATCCCCGATTGCTCATAGTTTCTGCTCCCCTCATGTGACCTCTCTCCTGATTCTGGCAGGTAAAGTCACTGATCTTTGACCAGAGTGGTACTTACCTGGCCCTTGGGGGCACGGATGTCCAGATCTACATCTGCAAACAGTGGACGGAGATTCTTCACTTTACAGGTAGAGGCTGGCCCTGGGATCCTGAGGTCTCTGCGTGCCCTGGCCCAGAGGAAAGTGGGAAAATCTCACTGTGTTAGGAATTTGTAGGGCTAGGCTTGCACTTGCCAGGGCCGCTTTTAATCACTGTCTGAGGCAGTATAGTTTAACGGCTAAGACAGTGAACTCCAAGGGTCAGACTGCTTGGCTTCAAATGCTGGCTCTACCAGTTGAATTGGTGTGACGTCGGGCAAGTTACTTAATCTCTCTGGAGAGTGATAATAGTACAGTTGATCCTTCACAGATTCAGCCAACTGTGGGTCGAAAATAGAGCAAAACTCGAATTGGCCACACACTGGCAACTGTTAGCATAGCATTTACCTTATATTTACAACTATTTATATAGAATTTATGTTCTGTTAGGAATTATAAATTATTTAGGGATGATTTAAAGTATATAGGAGAATGTGTGTAGGTTATATGCAAATACTACACCATTTTATATAAAGGGCTTGAGCGTCCGTGGATTTTGGTGTCTGCAGGAGTTCCTGGAACCAGCACCCCTCAGATACCAAGGGAGGACTATACATACCCAGTGGGGTGGTTGTGAGGTTTAGCTGAGTTTATTTTATATATACATGCATGTATTTAGATGAGTTTATATAAATATATAAACATATAAAATACAAATGTACATAATGTGTAAATGTATAAATACAAGATAGCAATACACATAAATACATGTGTTTAGAACAGTGTCTGGCACATAGGAAGGATTTGCTACTATCATTCAATATTGTGTCTTAGTTCATGGTGGGATTAGAGCAATAAATAAGGCAGACCCAGTGTTTGCACTAATGGAACTTCTGGTCAGGTTGGGAAGGCAGATGTAGAGTGACTTCACCAGTAATTACTTAAGTGTGGTGATAAGTACTAGAGAAGACAAGCATGAAATGCTGAGACAGTGGATAACAGGGTTGGCAACCTCATAGTCCTGTGGCCTCGGGTCTGTGACTTGCCCTTTTGGAGCTTTAAATGGGCGTTTTGACACTGCAGATTGTGCCAGCTGGTGCTGTGGAAGTGCCTGCATGGTGACAAGGTGCCTCTTGCACCCTCGGGAGCTGAATGAACGGCAGCTGCTGTTGTCTTTGTTGATGAAGTTCTTGTCCTCGTTAGCAGGTTGTGGGCAGGGCACAAGCACCTTCTCCCACCCCAGATTCTACTCGGTGTGTGTGTCCCAGAGGTGGCCAAGCCTGACTGTGTGGCCCACGAGTTTTAACCTTCACTGGGCCCTGGTGCTTTGATTTGGAGCAGAGTTAGGTGGAGTGGAGGGCTGGAAGCACAGGGTGCTTTGTAGTGGGGAGCTGGTGGGCCGGCTGTGATCCTAGGAATTGGCACTGATGCCCTTGAGCTGCCCAAGCCCGGCGAGGAGGGTTGCCCAGCCTCTTCTGCCCCTGTCCCAGCCCTGCCTTGTGCCAGGGGCCCAAGTCTCCTGGAGTTAACCCCATGAGCTAGAACCAGCTGATAGACTATTCCAGTTACACACGGGGAGTCAGAACTAAATACATACCAACCAGCCTAGCTCCCAGTCAGTTCTCGGACTTGAACCGAGCCGAGCAGAGCCGAATTGTAGCTGCTCCGAAAGCTTAGGTGGGGGAGACGGGCGTTCCACTCAGCCCAGCCACAAAAACCTGAGTGCCTGCCGTGGGCCAGCACCGAGTGAGGCCCTGGAGCTCAGTGCTGTGCGGGTCAGACTAGAACCCTGGCCTCGGGGGTTGACAGGCCACGGGGAGGTCCATACGGGCAGAGGCCCGCAGGATGAGGAACACTTGACGGGGGAGGACTGGATGGGTTGGGAGCGAATCATCAGGGGTCAGTGCTGAGACCCCGAGGAAGAACAGCCCCCTCACCATTGTCTCTTGTCTCTCCCCACAGAGCATAGCGGCCTGACCACGGGGGTGGCCTTTGGGCACCACGCCAAGTTCATTGCTTCAACAGGCATGGACAGGAGCCTCAAGTTCTACAGCCTGTAGGCCCCGGCCCTCCTGGCAGGAGCTGGGCCTCATCTCAGTAGTGGGGTAGCGTTAGGGGTGGGGGGGGCAGGGGAAAAGAGACTACTGGGGGGTGGGGGGTGTATGGGGCGGGACATTCGCATCATTTCCCTCTGGTCCGGGTGGCGGGCTGAGAGCCGCGGTGGCATGGACCACCCTCATCCGTGCAGCCTCCGGGCCCGCTGGGAGCAGCCGTGGGGCAGAGTCGGGGAGAGGCTGAGCCAAGGGGCCTGTGAAGGGGCTGGGCCAAGGGCTCAGGCAGGTTTTTGTAAGCAGCGATCTAGTTTTCATTAAAAAAAGAAAACACCAAACACAGCCACCTTCCTCTGTGTGTCTGTAGCAGGGAAAGTCAGGGGCGGGGGCACCAAGTAGGACTCTGACCACCAGGGTGCCCATCGTTCCTTTTTTTTTTTTTTTTTTTTTTTCCCGAAGGCACAACAGAAATAAAAAAGAAAACAAAAAGAAACCTACAAGCCACTTGCCGGAATGACTCTTCCAGTCCCTGCAGGCCTTGACTGTGTGTTCATAGGGCCTCATGTCACTTGCCTCGTGGGGTTGGCTCCCACGCGAGCCTGGAAGGGAGGGGGAAGGGCTGAGGGGCTGCCGGCACGTCAGGAGGGATTCCTCAGTCCTTCAGTCCGAGGTGACGGAACATCTGTCCCAGACTAGCTTGAATCAGAAGGGTTTCTGTAACTCTGCTGTTGGAAGATTTGAAATAGAACGGGTCCCAGGAGAGACAGCCAGCAAACCGTCTATAAGCAAAAGATCAGCGAATGCCCTATTTAATTAGGGAAATAAGGGTGGTCAGTGTGGCTGCTTTGGGTGGTCAGGAACGGCCTCTTGCAGATGACACTTAAGTTGAAGCCTGATTGATGGGAGCTAAAGGGGAAGTGGAGTGTTGCAGACTGAGGGAAGGTTCTAAGGCTGGAATGGTCAAGGTGCGTGGAGCAGGGGAAGGAGGCCAGTGTGGCCGGAGTGTGGCGCCACTGGATGTGGCCCCGGGAGATCATCAGTACCCTTGAGAAGAGCGGTCCCAGTAGAGCGTTGGGGCGAGAGAAGTGAGAAAGTGGGAGGCAGTGATTGTAGGTAAGGAATCGTGCCAGGGAGGGGAGCTAAGAAGTGGGGTGTCCCCTTGGGGTGCCGGTGGGGTCAAAGCATAGCAGTCCATGTTGACACAGCAGAGCCCTCCACGTGTGCTTTGCTGGGTCCGTGCTGTGTGGCCACGTCGGTTCGGGCGTGCTGTGTCTTCTAGGAGGGTCAGAATGCCTCTTCCTAGTAAAACCCTTGAAACTCCTGCGGCAAAGAAGCCATTCAACTTTTTGACCCAGTTTCCTCATAAATACTTGACAAGGAGAGCCTCTGTGTATGTGTGTGTAACCCTTGGTGTCCATGGAACTCGCCTTTTGAAAAACATCCCAGAGTTTTAGCTGTTTTTAAACTGTGCAGTGAGCGTCTTCAAGCATGCAGCCTTTTGCTAGCTTAGGTTAGTTCTTACAGGTAACTTTCCAAGAGTGGAGTGGTAAGGCAGCGTTTGGAAGACTTAGAAGTTTTCCCACATTTGCCAACCAAAGTAGTACCAATTTGAAGGTGTGGCTCAGTGTGTGATGGTATTAATTTTACGTATCCTCAGCCAATTTGGGGTATTTGAAAAGAGTATGGGTCTTAAGAAAAGACCCATCATGTAGTTCTGCAGCAGGACCAAAAGGGAGAAGAGAAACTGTCGAGTGAAAGATGGACCTGTGGAGCTGTCCGCTGTTGTTTGCAGGTGGTGGGGCAGCAGCATTCAAGGTGGGGGTGGCTGAGGACCCTGGGGGTGTCCTGGGGCCAGCACAGCACCAAACCATCTAATGGTTTCTGGCTAGATACTAATATGCATACTTAAGGTTCGCCTTCGTTTCCAGGAAAACTGGAAACTGCGGGACATAAGGACAGAGGTTCTTGGGGGACCTGTGGGTTGGAAAGGGCACCGTGGTCTCCCTCAGATTGTGGGAAGCGTGTGTTGTATCCATGCAAATGTGCACTGGGGGCGGGGCTTAGAGTATATCTCAGAGGGACTGTAGTTCCGCCCCCAGCCCCAGTCGGTTCCAGACCGCTGCCCTAGAAGGACTGGTATGTGGATCGCAAGGCTCTGAAGTGCTTTCCTTTCTCCTGCCCTCTTTCCACTCTCAGGGGCAGCAGGGCTGTGTGCCAGACACTATACATTTTCTCATTTTATGAAACAACCTTGCCTTTAGCTGTCCAGCAACTGGGCAGCTTCCTGCACCCCCATGGGGCTTCATGTCCCTTTGCAGTCCAGGGTGGAAGATAGGCTCTGGGGCTCTGGGACTCTGGGGACAGACTCTGGGTTTTGAGTCCCAGCTCTGGCACTTAGTAGTGAGGGGCCTCGGTCAGGTTACTTCACTCCTCTCTGCTCAGTGCCTTCGTCTGGAAGATGGGGACAGTGTACTAATTAGGGATGTTGTAAGGCTTAAGCAAGGTAGTGTGTGAGCAGTGCTTAGGACAGCGGTGGACGTGATGAATGCCGTCCACCTTTTAACTGCTGCTGCTGCTACTACTTCTGCTACACTGTCTGCTCTCCCCAGGGTCCCTGCCCTGCCAGGCGAGTGCCCTCAGCCCGGGTTCGTGCCTCTGGCATAGTTCTAACCACGTTACCTTGGAGGTGTTTATGCATTTGTCTCTCATAACTAGGCTTTAATCTCCCGAGGGCAGGACCATGTACTCATTGCTGGTATTCAATTCACTGCTGCTGAGGGGCAGACAGATTCAAACCTGGGGCTCAGACCGAAGCCCAGGCTCTGTCTCTCTGCAGAAACAAAAGGCGGGGGCGGGGAGGGGTGGGGGGGGGAATGGATGACAAACTTCCTTTTGATTTGTGGCAATTTTAAAATGCATATATATTTTGGATAGTAATCCCTTATTGTGTTGCAACTATCTTCCCAGTTGGAGCCTTGTCTTTTCACTCTTTTTCATGGTGTCTTGTGATTTGGGGTTTGTGAAATGCTCATTTTATCTGTGACTTTGAGAATTCTTTGAGACTTTGGCTGAAATCATGGTTTTTTTTTTTTCAGTCAAGGTTTGCATTTGCTTCTGCTTGAGCCCAGACTACTTTAATTCTCACCCTGGGATCACTTTAAATTAAATTCAGCCCTTGAGGTTTTCTCCAAACTGAACTTTCAAGAGTCCTCACCCCTGCCGTAGACTAAGAATCTGGACCAGAAAAAAGGGAATTGTACTCTTAATTCTCAGGGGAGATTTCTTTTTTTCATCCATCCATCCATCCAGCACCATAGTCAAGATAGGCAAGATCCCTTGCTGCCCGCTTCCATGCAGTGGTTTGTTTCTCCTTCACTCTGGCCTGAAGATGAAGCCCCCTGAGTCCCAGCTTGGATAGAGGCCTGCACTAGGCTCCCCAACTCTGGCAGCCTCTGGGCTGATCTGCAGTTCCCTGTGCTCATCAAAGCAGAATGTCAAGACCTCCAGGCTTCTGCAGAAATCCCAGAATAGAAGCTGGGCTCACTTCCCAGAGTTTTTGTTTTTACTTTATTTTTGGCCTTTGTGCATGCCTTTTTTTTTTTTTTTTTTTTTTTTCTAATATTAGCTCAGCAATGATTTAAACATGTTTTTAAAAACACACACACAAATAATCTGGGATTTTAGTTGTTTGCTTCTGAAAGTTGACCTGGGTATCTGGTCTTCCCACTGCTGGAACAGAGTGGTACTTTTTTTTTTTTAATTTATTTTATTTATATTTATTTTTGGCTGCGTTGGGTCTTCGTTGCTGCACACAGGCTTTCTCTAGTTGCAGCGAGCGGGGGCTACTCTTCGTTGTGATGTGCAGGCTTCTCATTGTGGTGGCCTCTCTTGTAGATCACGGGCTCTAAGCGCACGGGCTTCAGTAGTTGTGGCGCGTGGGCTCAACAGTTGTGGCTCACGGGCTCTAGAGCACAGGCTCTGTAGTTGTGACGCACGGGCTTAGTTGCTCCGCGGCATGTGGGATCTTCCCGGACCAGGGCTCGAACCCGGGTCCCCTGCACTGGCAGGCGGATTGTTAACCACTGAGCCACGAGGGAAGCCCCAGAGTGGCACTTTTATGTAAAACACCCTTACAGAAACGTCTGGGCATGGAGTCACACTTCATAGAGTTGAATTTTGCTTAACTTGAAGAAACAGGCTGTGAAGTATTCTCCTTTTTATTTAAGGCAAAGCACCATGATCTCAGTGTAAAGATGAGGGAGCCAGGGGTAGATGGAGAGGGAGGGGATCCCCCTTGGGTATCACCTAGCTGCAGTCACGGCCCCTGGCCCTCTCCCCAAAAGGCAGGAAGAGAGAAAACCTGACAGGCACCGAGCAGCTCTGCTTCCTGCCACAGGTCAGCAAAAGTGGTTTATTGGGGCTTCCCTGGTGGCGCAGTGGATGAGAGTCCGCCTGCCGATGCAGGGGACACGGGTTCGTACCCCAGTCCGGGAAGATCCCACATGCCGTGGAGCGGCTGGGCCCGTGAGCCATGGCCGCTGAGCCTGCGCGTCCGGAGCCTGTGCTCCGCAATGGGAGAGGCCACAACAGTGAGAGGCCCACGTACCGCAAAAAAAAAAAAAAAAAGTGGTTTGTTAATCATCCCCATCAAGTCTGACTCAACTGTTTCTCAAGGCTCAGGTGCCTTCTTATACCAGGAGATGGTTTCAGGTGAGGGAAGAAGTTAAATTGGGCAAACTTGGACTGGATTTTGATATCAGGAAAGTCAAAACTTAGATTGCTTCCCTCCAGGGAAAGCACAGGGAACTTAGCACTGCAAGGACCTTCATTGTTCACATACTTTGTACATTTGTTTCTGTAAACAGGACCCTTTGACATGGAAGTGTTGACAGAAATCTATGTACAATGGAAATAGCGTTTGCCGAAGTTACCTATCAAAATCATGAACCTGTATACACGCAACAGCAGTAGAAAAACACCTGCAGTGTCATAAGAGTATTACAAAAGTTAATGGATACTTTTATGAGCATATAAGGTATGGAAGGTCTTTGCTACATTTAAAGATAAAAATAGGATGGAAAAAAAATTCATCATTACATAATCCTTTCAAACAGCAAGATGGAAGGACCCCATGAAGAAAAACCAATGGGAAAATCAGTGGGAAACTTGAAAGATGAAGATATCCACCCCTTGACTTGTGAAAGCTCTTTACAGACAAGGAAACAAACTCAGGAGAATAGATAAGAAACACGAAGAGGCGATTTATAAGATATAAGCAGCTATAAAGATGCTTGGTGTCTAATCAAAGAGGTCCATGTTAAATCAGAAATGCTGTTTACCTAATGATGCTCAGATAGGCAAAGCTGTAGAACGCTACTGATCTGTGGGGGAAAGAGTGTGGGGAACAGGAACCCATACGTTCCCAGAGCCCTACAGTCAAGAGGGGCGTAGCTTTCAACCCAGCAGTTCTAAGAGTTTCTTCTGAGAAAATGGTATACGAATAATTACACGCTTGCATAATTGTATTCGAAGATCAGGAAGTTCCCTGGTGGTCTAGTGGTTAGGATTCGCTGCTTTCACTGCCATGGCCCAGGTTCAATGCCTGGTCAGGGAACTAAGATCCTGCAAACTATGTGGCCTGGTCAAAATTTTTTTAAAAATCGTTTTTAATAAAAAAAAATTTGTTTTTAAAAAAGGAGATCAAATATACAGTTCAACCATGAAACGAAGGAGAATGCAGCTGTTAAAAGTAATAGGTAATGACCCAAGATGTCTACCTTTGCATGAAAAAAAAAGTTAAAGAGAAAAGTTGGTTATGTAACGTGATTCCAGTTGGCATCTATAGACTCATGCTTGGTTTAAACACAGCATCGATGCCATTCCCAGAACCACCCTTCCATGCTGTTTAAACGCTCACAATGAGCTTGTGCAATGAAGGCAACGGTAAGAAGAGCTGGCCCTGGATGGAACTGAATCCCCGACCCCTCAGAGCCTGTCAGCCTGGCTCCTCCAAATAACATCCAAGCTGAGAATCCTCACTTATTTCACACTAACCCTGAAAAGTATATCCCATAGGCCCTGCACAAGCCAGGAGGTTGGAAAGAACAAGTCATCCCGAGTCACAGATGGGGAAACAGTCCCAGCTAAGGGGAGTTCCTTAACTAACTTCCATAGCAAGTGTCTGGATCTTCCTGCCTAAGTGCTCTATTCTGCTAGAAAAGCCTATGGCAGCTGCTTCCCCTAACCCCTCCTCCTCTTGAGCTATAAGCTTGTCCTCATATGGGGAAGAAAAAAAAATTTAGGTAAGCATTAGTTTTGGGGCAGGAGGAGGAGAAATTCTCGTAGTTAATAGTACTCAGTAAATGTTGGCTGTTCTATACTATTCTAAGGATTCTTATCTATTAATTCATTTTATCTGACACCCCTATGGGGATAGGTATTATTCCCATTTTACAGATGAGGACACCGAGGCCCAGAAGAGTTCAAGAACTCAATATCACACAGCTAGTAAGAGGCAGAGCCAGGGTTATAACTCAAACAGCCTGGCTTGTATTCAACCAGTATCCTGAAAACAGAAAGGATGGAGCTGGCCAGGGCTGGAGAGTGCCTGCATGGTGTCAAGGCCACGGGCCTGACTCAAGCACTGTGGTTCCCTTTATGCCACCTCTCTAACTCACGCCCTACCAAAGGCCAGAGAGGTGTCTGAAACCAAGTTTGACTTCCGCACCAGATTCTCCAGCGGCCAGAGGCTGAACCCAACCCACTCCACCTAGGTTGGGTTACCTTTCCTACCCTAGAAGCTCTACATGGCAGCAAAGACCTTTCCAGACCGACAAGTCAGAGGTGAAGGCCCATGTCATACTCGAGCAGACGGTCAGCAGCACAGGCCAGCACTGGTACTGACTTGTCTGGCAGCCGTGCCCACTGTGGCATCAGGCAGCATCAGGGCCAACAGACTGCCATTCAGCCTGTGCCAACCATCCCTGTGTGGACCAGTCCCAGGGGCCAAGGGAGTGGGAAGGGGGGCTGGTGAGGGGAGGAGTAGCCAGCATCCTCTATGGGAGGCTGGGAGGCTCAGAGGGGGTCTGGGAGGAGCTTGTTCAAGTCAAGTTTAGTTTGTTTGGCCCCGGGAGCTCTGGATTCCCTCATCCATGATGGCAACCAGGTGGCATGCTTCAAGGATGCCCAGTCAGAACTCATGTGTCTGTGAGAAGGTGACAAGCCTTCACAGGCCATTAGCCCTGCCAGGTTCCTGATTCCCAGCTATTGCTGTTCTTTTTTTTTTTTTTTTTTTTTTTTTTTTTTTGGCAGTACGCGGGCCTCTCACTGTTGTGGCCTCTCCCGCTGCAGAGCACAGGCTCCAGACGCGCAGGCTCAGCGGCCATGGCTCACGGGCCCAGCCACTCCGTGGCATGTGGAATCTTCCCGGACCGGGGCACGAACCCGTGTCCCCTGCATCTGCGGGCGGACTCTCAACCACTGCACCACCAGGGAAGCCCTACTGCTGTTCTTTGACTCTGCCATGAGCTGACCTCTCCCTACCTTCTCTTGTCCTGCTTTCTCTGCCTAGAATGCTGCCTTTCCTTGCAGAGAGGCAAAGTCTCCTAAATTCAGTCCTGGGAGGCACTGGACTCTACCCAATAATAGAGGCTGCAATTCTGGAAGGACAGAGCTGACTCTGAAGAGCAAGTGTCTAAGATGAGAATGATTCTGTCTAGTCACCACAAGTAGCTTTTCCACACCTGCTTTCACTAGGCTTGAAACAAGGGTCTATTCAGCCTGTTCACCTTCTGTTGCCTTCCAGGAGCTTCTGGGCTTGGCCTGGCTCAGGTCCACAAAGACGCCAACCCCTCAGACCAGGGCAACAGCCAACAGCAAAAGAATTACCCAGAGGAGAGGCCTTGGGTTGCAGCTCATGGTGGAGCCTGCCAGACAAAAAGGATCTGAAGGATGGCAGGGCTGGGCAAGGGCCCCTCCAACTCTCTCCCCAAACCCCAGCCCTTGGTAATCACACTGGGCAGAGCTGAAGCTGCCCTTTTGCAGATGAGGTGGACCATGGCTAGCTTAGCTTAGTTCCCCAATGAATTCAGTTACACCATCTCCTGCCCTCACTATAGCCAGAGCTTCCCCATTTTGTCAGCACACCCTGGAGGGCTAAGGCCTGAGGGGCCTGCCCACAGCCTCATACCTGCAGGCCCCAGCGTAGACTCCCACCTGTAGGAATCCTCAAAGCCCAGTGGCCCGGGAGAGCTCGCCATGCTCTGGGCCTGGCAATGTCATTGTGGTGACCTGAGGCGCACTGCCGTCCTGCTCCTCACGTGGCTCAGAAGCCAGGAACAGGCCTGCAGACATGAAAGAACAAAGAACCCCCATATTTTGTCCTCCACCCTGGACTCACCTGCAGCCCCAGAGCTACATGTAGTCGAGTAAGTCTTCAGGCCTGAGGGGCAGCAGGCAGAGGTGCCGGAGAGGAAGTAAACCTGGTGGGATGAGAATAAGGTCAAGGCACGGGGCTGGCTTGGAGCCGTGGGCGAGAAGCACTGAGGCAGGGACACGGGGTGTGGAACCCAGCCCAGGTCCACACTGCTGCCGGCCAGGCAGGAGGGAAGAGATCTGGGCATGCCGACCAGCCCCAGTCCCACGAGGTACAGAGCCATAGGTGCTGCTTCCCAATTTGGAATCTGTGCCTCCCTCGTTCTGGATGGCTCACATCTGCAGTAGCGGACCCTGCGGGAGGGAACCGCTGTGCCGCGTAGAGCCCTGGCCCCGGCCTTCAGAGTCCCCCGGGGAGGGCCGACTTGCTCCCTTTGCCACCGACAAATGGGGAGAGGGGATTCCGAGGACGTGGTGTTAACTGGGCAGCAGGAGAGCAGATGTCTAGTGCCCTCTCTTCCTGGCCCTCAATGACCAGTGACTGGGGGCAGGGTTGGGGGGGCGGTTACCATGGCTTCCAGAAACACAAAGCCACGGGCAGCTCCCAAAAGGTGTAGAAGCAGGGACTTCCTTGGTGGTCCAGTGGGTAAGACTCCACGCTCCCAATGCAGGGGGGCTGGGTTTGATCCCTGGTCGGGGAACTAGATCCTGCATGCATGCTGCAGTGAAGATCCTGCATGCCGGAACTAAGACCTGGCGCAGCCAAAATAAATAAATAAATAAATTAAAAAAAAAAAAAAAAGGAGTAGAAGCAGGAGGAACTGACCTGAACCGGCACCCAGCAGTGTAACCAACAGGTACCCCTTCGTCCACCAGGCGAGGGTCTCTTGGCTCAGGAAGAGGCACGCAGCTGAGCTGGTTATTCAGCTACCCTCCCAGGTGCTAACCAGTGACATCTGTCTACGTCTGATGGAGTGTCATGCATCTATTTAAAATATATAGAGGGCTTCCCTGGTGGCGCAGTGGTTGAGAATCTGCCTGCCAATGCAGGGGATTGAGCCCTGGTCTGGGAGGATCCCACATGCCGCAGAGCAGCTAGGCCCGTGAGCCACAACTACTGAGCCTGCGCGTCTGGAGCCTGTGCTACGCAACAAGAGAAGCCGTGATAGTGAGAGGCCTACGCACCATGATGAAGAGTGGCCCCCGCTTGCCACAACTAGAGAAAGCCCTCGCACAGAAACGAAGACCCAACACAGCCAAAAAAAAAGACTGGGAAATATTTTTTAAAAAAATAGATCTGTTTTTATTAAGGTGAAAGATTTATATTGTTCAGTAGATGGCCTATGGTGCCATTTATAGATTATGTAGAAAAACCTAAATATACACTAAATGTATCCATATTTACCTTCTGCAGAAGTTGAGTTATAAAAATTCAAAGCAGAGGGACTTCCCTGGTAGTGCAGTGGTTAAGAATCCGCCTGCCAGGGCAGGGGACATGGGTTGGAGCCCTGGTCCGGGAAGATCCCACATGCCGCAGAGCAACTAAGCCCGTGCGCCACAACTACTGAGCCTGCGCTCTAGAGCCCGCGAGCCACAACTGCTGAGCCTGCATGCCACAACTACTGAAGTCATGTGCCTAGAGCCTGAGCTCCGCAACAAGAGAAGCCACCCAATGAGAAGCCCACAAGCAGAAATGAAGAGCCAACACGTCCAAAAATAAACTACTTAATTAAAATAAAATTCAAAGCAGAATTATGCTGAACACATCATTTCTAGAGTCAGAAGTGAGGCCACTCTGGAACACCATGCCCGGCTCAGGTTAGGGTTGATTGCCTTCACGATCTGGCATTTTCCTTCCTCCTTCTGGAGTGGTTTGCAGGTCGGGGCTCACTGCCCTCCACAGCACTCAGGAAGACCAAGTCCCGTCTGGGGACCTTTGTCCGCATTAGCTTGCAGGTGGCTGGAGGGATTCAGTGACCAGCTCATCCCCGCTTAGCAGATGGGGAGCAGGCAGGAGGAACACGTGCTTCTGAGTGGTCCCCCGCGGGCCCTCTAGGAGCCAGTGTCCAGGAGGGTGAAGGTGGCCACGGTGAAGCACTGATAGTGAGAGTGGAAGGGCAGAGCTACCCTTCCAAGGCCATCATTCAGGTCCTGAGCTGTCACCGAAAGGACACCTGGGGAGGAGAGAAGTCAAGGAGGGGGAGGGGAGGGGCAGCTCCAGCACCACCGCCACTCACCTGACTGGATGGGCCACTGAGGATACTGGAAGGGGTGGGCACTGGGAGCGGCCCAGTGCTGGTGCAGCACCAGGACCAGAATGGGGTCTGTCCTCTGCAGGAGCCAGACCTCCATGGGGTCAGACTCTTGAAGCAGCCCCACAATAGGGTGGTCCCCCTCCCTGTGGTAGGAGCTGAAAGCCTTGTCTGCAGGGAGAGGGGCTCATGAACTTCAGTTGGTTGTATGTCTGGGAAGTGGGGGTGGGTAGAGAAAGCACAGGGACCCGTACCCTTTTCCCTTGTCGATCTGCAGCTGGAGCCGCAGGGGGCTGAACTGGGTCACAGTGGCTGGATGGGGGAGGAAAGAGGGACGCCTGGAGGGGCAGGAAGTCACTGGCATTGAAGACACAGTGGATGTGAAGCCTGAAGTCCCAGTTGGAGAGAATGGAGGAGAGAAGACACAGAATCAGCGCATCCAGATTACTGTACTATGTGGATGCGACATACGAGACTTGGTCCAGCGGGGCGGATGGATGCCACCTGCAATCACCTGGGTGATGTGCATCGTTGCCCCATCCTCTGCCCACCGCATCTTGTCTTCTCGGGACAGTTCGAGCCTGCTGTGCCAGGCCATCTTCTAGATGGAGGGAATGGAGCCCCCATGGGGCCGACAGATGCCCACCCTGTTCTGAAAGCTCTGTCATCTCACAGACCCGGGTTTGAATCTTATCAGCATTTACTGGCCGTTTAACCTAAGCCTCAGTTTCTCCATTTGTACAATGGCGCTGACCCCCTCTCTCCAGAGGCTGTGCTTAAGGATCAAGCGAGGTCACGAGATAGCCCGCCGGGGTCATCATTGTCCTTGCAGTTGTGGCTGGTCTGCCACTGGGTCCCGTGTGCCTGGCTGGCCTGCGTGGCACTGCACACACCCGGTGGGGGGAGGAGCATGCCGGCACCCGGAGATGTCCTGCAAGAAGAGCTGACCCACCCTACCCCAGCTCCGGAGCGCTCGACCTTCACTCCTACTTGTGGCAGAGCCCTGGGTTCGGGCCTGGGCCGGTGCCCTTGGGGAGGACGTCCTACCCATGGAGACCAGGCCCTGGCACAAAGGAGGTGTCAGTACACACCAGTGATTCCACCCCGACCGGAAGGCCTTTCCTCTGCGGGGCCCTCCAACTCTGTCCTGATGGCCCACAGCTGTTTCCCCTTACGCTTCCCTTCCGTGATGAATTCTGGCTAGCTCCCGTAGCTTTTAAATCCTGATGTCCAAAGCATGATAGATTTCTCCCCCGGTCCCCCTGGGAATACATAGCATTTTGAAGGAAAATACATTTGAACCCTGACGCCAGCAGCCTGCCCCAGCCCTCATGGCAAGAGGGTGGGAAAAAAAGACATCTGGAAACCCACTCAGTGCTAAGCACTGAATTCCTACACCCCGTGGTTACCATATTAGTTCAGGCTGAGGTTGGTGCCTGGCCCCTGGGGTTCAGAGACAGGTGTGACAAGCTCAGATGTCCTCAGGGGTTACCCCCTGGCACCCTGGGTTTCTGGCTCGTTTTGCCACCTGAGTCAGCAGGTGCCAGTGGCCCCTTTCAGTGAGGGGTTCTCCCTCAGCTCCTCCCCCACCCCACCCCGTACCCTCAGAGCTTCAGCCCCAGCTCTCTTCTGCCTCATCTGCGGCTTTGCAACCTCTGAGATCAGGAGGTGGCAACGGCCAGGCACAGCCTTGGCTTCTTCCTGGGGCCTGGAAGGGGACTTTTCAGCTTCCTGATGCTTCGTTTCTCAGCTTAGTTCCTGGAGGGATAAAGGTGAGGGCTCTCGAGGACTCCAGCCCTCTCAGGCCCTGCTGTGGCTTCTGCCTGCCAGGCGTGGGCAGGCCCCGTCTAATGCTCACATTAGCTCTGGTTGAGGGGCCTTGCCCCGGCCTGGGGGGCGGGTGGTGCTGGGAAGAGGTAAGTAGCTCATCCGAGTTCACACAGTGGGTGATAGCAGAGCTTGGACATGAACCCAGATGGCTCCAAAGCCTGTGCTAAGCTCACCTGTGCTCCCTTCACACCCAAGCCTGCGGCCCAGCCTGTTTGAGGAAGGTGCCGTCCCACATGATGGAACCCTGTGGCCCCATCCAGATGCCGATGTTGGACACCAGCTGGTTCTGCTGGATGCTGTCCACCTGTAGGAAGAGACAACTGGGGGAGGCCCTCCCAGGGGGTGGTCATGGGCACCAGAGTGGCGCCCACTCTACCTGGACTGTGGTGTCACAGCAGGTGAGAGGGCTAGCCGTGGAGACCACGGAGGACCCCGCCTCCTGGTTGGGGAGCAGCTGGGGGGCGGTGCAGACCAGGTGGACATTGATCAGTGTCCTGCACACCAAGGCTGTTTCTTGGGACACCACCAGGACGAAGTGACTGTTTCTGAAGCACTGGACAGTCGCTGGGATGAAGGCAGATCAAAGAGGAGGGTCAGGGCCTTGGAGTTCAGGGTCCATCATAGACACGGTGCGGGGAGGGCCTGGGCGACCGTCAGCATTTGAGGGCTGGCCTCGGAGGGGAGACCTGGCTTCTCTCACTGCCCTTTCTTGCAGTGGTAACTCCAGCAAAGCCTTCACAGACCAGACTTTCTCACGCAGGCAACAGACAGGTGAACTACACTCTAAAAGTAGGGTCACCATTTAATATCATCCACGCTGGAATGTTCTAGATCTACGGGTAGGGGTACATGTAAAGATAGATTAACTGTTCTCAGGCTGGGGCAGGTGGTCACCACATCTAAAGATCTCTTCTGCGGTCCATTCTGGGGGCCAGGCTCTCCTGGGAACGGGGCGGGGAGCAGTTTCATCACTGGTGGGTGAGGTGGGGGAGGAAGCCCTCCTATTCCTTCAGCATTCAGGGGACCAGGGCCTTGCTTGGTTTGGAAAGTGGCACCTGTGTTGCCATAGTAACAGGGACCCTCTCTGGTGTTGTCATGACAGCAGCCAGCTGACGGGCTTCCTTTGAACTTCTCACTCTGCGGGGGATGTGCCTGGAGGTCACCTGGCACTGTTCCTGAGTCAGAGGGTACCTAGGGCTGGGGACAAGAGTGGTGAGGACATGAGAAGGAGCCACGGGGGCTGCAGACCTCCAGGGAAATGGAGGGCAGTGGCCTCATAGAGCCCAGAAAAGGGCTGTCAGGCCACCCGATCCTCAGGAAGGCTCCCTACAGAGTGCGCGCATGGAGGACTCCTCCGTACCTCCGTAAGCTGGCTTGTCAGCGGCTCCCCACCGTGTTCCAAGGTGCCCCGCTGGGGTCGAGCTAGGGTGGGGTGGGTGGGTCGAGGGACAGTGAGGCAGGGGTTAAATGGGCTGAGCTGTCCTCTGGCGTAGGGCGGAGGGGATGCAGATGAGGGGCAGGAAGTGAGAATGTGGTGGGTGGTGCCAGGTGGGAGTCTGGAGTCCAGGTGTGATCAGGTTTGGGACAGATCAGAGTGACCACTGGGCAGCACAGCTTCCGCAAACACCCTCAGGTGGGAGCGCCCATCCTACAGGAGAGAGGGCGACAGGGCAGCAGCATCCAGGCAGAGGAGGGATCGGTGCCCAGGACTTAGTCTTCCTCACCCACCAGCCCACTGAGTGGTCTTGGGTTCCGATGTGTCCCTGGTCCCTGAGGAGCCTCTCTAGCCTCACACTGTGTTAGGGCAAGCTGCTTCCCAGCCGTGGGGTCTCCCCCAGAGCAGTGAGATCCCTACCTTCTCCAGCACGTGGCAGTCTTTGTAATTGGCAGAAAAGACCGCGGGCCCCTGGGGCTCGGCGGTCACCCGTGATAGCGGGTGGAGCAGCTGTTCACCCCAGACGGGTTCCCAAATTCATCTGGAATGGGGGGAGGGGAGACAGGGATGGAGGGAAGGAGTCACGGATGCTGAAGGGTGAAGCCAGAGGCCGTTGGACTCTGCTGAGAAGGCTCCCCACTCAGGAGGAGAAGTACCTCCTAGAGGTCTCCTGGGGGATTAAGGCCATTAATACCACCTTGGCTGTTACCATAACAAACAACGGGAGCAGACAATTAAATAACGTGGCCTCCTGGCTGGGGTCCTAAAACAGAAAAAGACCTTAGATAAAAGCTAAGGAGAGAAAAAAAAAAAAAAAAGCTAAGGAGATGGACTTTAGTTCTAACAATGTGTCAACATTGGTTCATTAATTGTAATAAGTGTCCCATCCGAATGTGAGATGTTAATTACAGGGGGAGCTGTGCGGGGTATATGGGAACTCTCTGTACTATCTTCTCAGGTTTTCTGTAAATCTGGGACAGTTCTAAGAAATAAAGTCTATTAACAACAACAAGCCTGGTTCACAGACAGGGGCGCTGCCCACGTGCCCGGCAGGGTCCCAAGGCCTTGCTTGTATTAGCTCATTAGTGGTCGTCCTCCGAGGGAGGGGCTGTCCCCGTCCTCATCTCCTGGAAGCCTTAGCTCAGGGTCCGGACGAGTCCAGCTCAGCGAGTGTTAGTCCCCACAGGTCATTATAATTCATAGCAGCGGGGAGAGCATGTGGCTTGGCCGTTAGAGTCTGGTTCCAGTCCAGCCCCCTGGTCACTTTCTGGCTGTGACCTGGGACACATCATTTTTCTGAGCTTTGGTTTCCCGCTTGTGGATTGGGGTTGATATTGCTGACCTCGCAGGATGACGGGAGACTGAAAGAGACCAATACCGGGGGTGATAAGTCATTTGTGATAATGACTGAACACTTGGTAGTGATCAACTTTTACTGTGGTTAGCGCCGAGGTGGGGGAAGCTCCGTGGGTTAAGGGGCCTGGGAGCAGGGCAGGTAGAGCCTGCGACCCCAGAGGCAGGGCAGTCTCTGGGGGGGACGGCTGCCTGAGCAGAAGCAGAGGCGCCAGTAGACACAGGGGGCGCCGTGGGGGGGGTATTGTGCCGAAGCGGAGGGAATTTGGGGGGAGAGGGCAGGGGATAGAGAGGGGGGGAAACATTGGACTTAAGCGGGGCTGGGAAGGGGAGGAGATGTGGCTGGAGCGGGGCAGGGGCTGGTGAGGTGAACTTCTTCCTGCGGGACGATGGGAGGTTTTCAACTGTTTATTTTGAAATACTTCCGGACTTACTGAAAAGACGTTCCGTATATCCTTCACCCAGATTCCTCAAAAGTTAACTCTTAACTTCGTTTTACATTGGTTTCAGCGCTCACCTTCTCTCTGATTGTATGTACACGCACACACGTGTGTGCACGCACATACACACACATGCAATTTCTTCCATATAGCGTGAGAGACCTGGTTGCAGGCGTGAGTGACTCTGAACAGTGCTGTGTGCATTTCTTAAAAAACAAGCAACCACAGTCAAAAGATCAAAATCAGGAAATCGACATTGGTATGACACAACAGTCTAATCTATGAACCTTATTCAATTCGCCTATTGTCCTCATGCTTTTACAGCAAAGGAGAAAGTTTTTTTCCCAGACCAGGTCCAGTCCAAGGTCAGGGTCATGTTCCTTGGGCCTCCTCCAATCTGGGACAATCCCTCTGTCTGTGTCTTTCATAGCGTGAATATTTTTGAGGAGTACAGGCCAGTTATTTTGCAGCATGGCCCTCATTTGGGTTTGTCTCGTGTTTCCCCCTGCTTAGACGCAGTTTATGCATTTTGGGTGGTGTATGGGTTGCTAGGGCCACCATAACAAAACACCATAGACTTGGTGGCTGAAACAATAGAAACGTATTTTCTCACAGTTCTGGAAGCTGGAAGTCCAAGATCACGGTATCAGGAAGTCTGGCTTCTTCTGAGGCTTCTCCCCTTGACTTGCAGGTGACTGCCTTCTTGCTAAGCCCACACACGTGCACATACACCCCTGGTGTCTCTTTATGGGTCCAAAATTCTTCTCCTTCTAAGGACACCAGTCTGACTGGATTAGGACCCACCCTAATAGCCCCATTTTAACTTTGTCACTTCTTAAAGACCCCATCTCCAAATACAGTCACATTCTGAGGTACTGGGGATTAGGGCTTCAATATATGAATGGAGGCACAGTTCAACCCATAACAGGCAGCAACACCCCAGAGGTGATATTGTGTCCTCCTAATTGCATTCAAACCGGAGGCTCATCGTACTGGCTTGTCCTATTACTGCTGATAGATCTTTGATCACTGGGTGAGATGGGGTTGGCCAGGTTTCTCCACTCTACAGCTACTGTGTTTCTCTTTGTAAATAGAAAGTATATTATGGGGAGATATTTTGAGACTACTTAATTATCCCGCCTCTCAGCAAACATTCACCCACTGGTGTGTTGGCTTTCCAATGCATCATTCTTTCTGTCAATACATTGCTTTGCTTTCTATTGTAACAGAGAGCTTTCCCTGATGGGGGGTTTTAGGTGCCAGGGAGAGCACCGGACAGAGGAGTTGAGAGACCTGGAGTCTATCCTGCATTCACCTCTCAGGAGCCAAGGGACCTTCCCCATCTGTAAAATAGGCATGGAATTAGATAATACTCAGAGAGGTGTTTTCCAACGGATCACGGACCTTACTCATGAGGAAGGCATCTCTCCCAAGTCCCTGGAAAGGCAGAGAAAGAGCAGGGGAGCTTCCTCATGGCCAAGGGCAGAAAGATGCCTTTGAGAAAAGTGGTGCTGAGCTGTCCTGGAGAGAGAGAGCCCTGAGCCCTCGGTCATGACTCTACATTCTTGCAAAGACTCATGGGCACCAGAGCTCATCTGCCTGATGCTGGGTGGCCTCAGCCTGCAGTGGCTTGAAGCAGGGTTTCAGTTCCCAGCCAGGGATTGAAGTCAGGTCACGGCAGTGAGAGCACTGAATCCTAGTCACTAGACCACAAGGGACAAGTGGCCAGTTACAAAGCCCTGGCCCATCAGCTGTGTAGAGACGAATTTCCATACAGAGATGGAAAGTAGTGAAACAAGTAAAGTGTTTATTAGGAGGAAAAGGGTTACGTGTGGATAGACACACGGGCGGGCTGAGAGAGAGAGAGAGAGTCATGCCCTTGTGATAGTTTGAATCACTTATATGGAGCATTCCTTCCCAGTTTCCTTTGGCCAATCATCTCGCTTTGCCTGGTTCTGAGGCCGTATTTGGTTTATCTCAGAGTCCTCTCATGTGTGCACACACATCTCTTAGCCAAGATGGATTCTAGCGAAGAAGGCTATGGGTAGGTTGACATCACTTACTATGAGATGATACCCCCTCCCTTTTGACCTCTGAGGAACCTTTCTGCACATGTATAGTTGGGAAGGACTCCTTGCCTTCAAGAATGAGGAATATTTGGTCTTTTATCTCTTTTCTGGGCATGGCTCAGCTCTTCTTTTGCTCCTCATCTTGGAGTATCTGTCCGCAGACGACAGACTCCGGCTGCTCAGCCTGGGGCCCATTTATCTCCTGCCTCAAGCCTTAAGCTCCAATTCTCACCCACAAGAGACCTTGGAAAAGTCATCTACTGGCTTGGTGACTCCATTTCCTCATCTGTATAATGGGGTTACTATTATACAGATGAGGTTACTATTCTAACTTGTAGGGTTGCTCTGAGGATTAAATAAATAACCCATGTAAAGCACTGAGAACAATCTGCATGTGGTAATCATTTGAACGTGATAGTGATGAAAACCACCATTATTTTTTATGGTTGAGGAGAGAGGGTCAGAGCAGGGTGACTTGACTCGGAAACTTGGCTTCCCTCTTGGCCTTTTTCTAAACCTCAGTTTGTTAATCTCTTTCTCACCTTTTTAAACTTAGTCCTTTTTATTTTTGAAAATTGGACTTGAGCTTCTGAATCTGTAAAGTGGGATTAAAAATAAGGTCAAGGGACTGCCCTTGTGGCACAGTGGTTAAGACTCCACGCTCCCAATGCAGGGGGCCCAGGTTTGTTCCCTGGTCAGGGAAATAGATCCCACATGCATGCTGCAACTAAGAGTTTACAAGCCACAACTAAGGAGCCCGCCTGCTGCAACTAAGACCTAGTGCAACGAAATAAATATTAAAAAAAAAATAGGGTCAAAGTCACTGAGGTGGGGCTTCCCTGGTGGTGCAGTGGTTGAGAGTCCGCCTGCCGATACAGGGGACATGGGTTCGTGCCCCGGCCCGGGAAGATCCCACATGCCACGGAGCGGCTGGGCCCATGAGCCATGGCCGCTGAACCTGCGTGTTCGGAGCCTGTGCTCCGCAACAGGAGAGGCCACAGCAGTGAGAGGCCCACATACCGCAAAAAAAAAAAAAAAAAAAAAAAAAACAAAGTCACTGAGGTGCTGAGAATTCCGTGTCAGCTCTCCACCCCATCTGTTTTTTGTTTTTTGTTTCTTTTATTTTTGGTTGCACCACAAGGCAGTGGAAATTCCTTGACCAGGGATCACGGATCAAACCCGTGCCCCCTGCAGTGGAAGTACGGAGTCTTAACCACTGGACCACCAGGGAAGTCCTCACCCCATCTGTTCTGCTAATAAAAGCCAGGGATGGAGGGAGGGTGCCAGTGGAGGAAGGGGCCTTTCTAGGCTGGAAAGACAAGGCTGACGGGGACTGGGATACTGTGATTTATGATAAGAAATATATATTTGGTCTTTGTCCCCATCCTGGCAGAGCTCCTAAACCCCCTTGGAATTTCCTGGGAGGAGAGCAAAACAAAGGTGTCTTTTGTTATGTTGTTGAGGTTCCTTTAGGAAGGTACCTAGGGATGGGAGCTTGCTGCCAAGGGAACCAACCACATGATTAGAGGATTAGAACACATCCCCCCTTCCCCACCTCTTGGGAGGGGCTGGAGATTGAGGTCAGTCACCAACAGCCAGTGATTCAATCAATCATGTCTATGTAGCGAAGCCGCCATAAAACCCTCAAAGGACGGGGTTCAGAGCTTCCACATTGGTGAACATGTGGAGATATGGGGAGAGCAGCACCCAGAGAGCACAGAGGCTCTGCGCCCCTCCCATACACCTTACCCTGTGCACCTCTTCCATTCAGCTGTTCCTGAAAAACGTTTCTCTGAGATCTGTGAGCTGTTCTAACAAATTCATCAAACCCAAGGAGGGGGTCGTTGGAACCTCAGATTGATAGCCAGTTCAGATCAGAAGAGGTGACACCTGGACTTGTGATTGGTGTCTGAGTAGGGGGAGGGGACAGTCTTATAGGACTGAGTCCTTAACCTGTGGGATCTGATGTTATGTCTCCATGGAGATAGTGTCAGGATTGAATTGTAGGCCACCCAGCTGGTGTCATGGGGAAAAAACCCCCACACAAAATCATAGGGACCAAAGCATGTATGGGAACCGGCAGGAAGTAGGTCACCTCACCCTAGGGGCTTGCAGACAGACCCAAGGGAAGCCCTAGCCATGGTCCCTGTGTCATAGGGAAGAACAAATCTGACTCCATATTGGATCTGTTTCTTTTACTTTAACCTTTATATTCTATTGCTTTTGCTACAAGTTAATCACTAAAGGGATTTTGCCTATAAGCTTAAATTATACCTAATGGCCCATCTCTGGGAACCCTGCCACCCAGGTAATGAGTGTTAAGCTAAAATCCCTTTGTTTAGCTCACAGGAAACATCCTGACCAAGCCTACCTGTGAATGGCTGTAGGAAAGAAGAAATTAACACATCCCCTCTGGAGTCTGGCTGGAACCAGGAAGTGTTTGATTTTACCCGCCGCCCCCCACCCCCCAACCTTTTAGTATAAAAGAAGCCTGAGTTCTAACTCAGGCAAGATGATCCTTTGGGACACAAGTCCACCCTCTTCTTGGTGTCCTGGCTTTCTGAATAAAGTCGCTAGGCCTTGCCCCAACAGTTGGTCTCTCAGTTTACTGTCCTGTCCTGTGGCGAACAGTACGAACTTGGACTCGGTAACAGCTGTGGATCCTGTCGGCTGCAGAGATGCTTCCCGAAGCTTGTGGAGCATGTTTAGCAGCAGAAAGTCAGCCCTACTTATCCCGCAGAGCTGATGACAATGAACCTCAGAGAGTCCAGTCATCTGGGAAGCGCTGGGTTCTGGTGCTGGAGCACCTTCTTCTTCCTTTTTTTTTTTTTTCCTGGTTTATTTATTTTTTACTTATTTATTTATTTGTTTAGGCTGCACCACGTGGCATGCGGGATCTTAGTTCCCTGACCAGGTATCAAACCCATGCCCCCTGCAGTGGAAGCATGGAGTCCTAACCACTGGACTGCCAGGGAAGTCCCTGGAGCACCTGCTTCTGAGTTCCAGCTCTTCTGCCCACTGGCTGTGTGGCCTTGGCTGGGCCACTCAACCTCTCTGTTTTCTTCTCTGGGAGTGAGCAGGATAACAGTCCCTACCTCAGGCTCACAGGGTGCTTTTGTGAGAATCAAACTAGCTTAATACACATGAAGGGCTTAGCCTGGTGCCTGGCACATAGGAAGCACCTGGTAAATGTAGCTGTTACTATTTGAAATAGGTGGAGTAGCGGCCCCTCAAAACATATGGACACATCCTAACCCCCAGAAACTGTGAATGTAAAGCTTGTTTGGAAAAAGGGGCTTTGCAGATGTAATTGAGTTAAGGACCTCAAAATGAGATCATCCTGGATTATCTGGGTGCAGCATATATATATAATGCCTATAAAAAATATATATGTCTAGACTTTTTGGTGAGGATTAACTGGCATACATGTGGGTCTGAGAAAAGTTATTAGTTAATAATAACAGAAAGGTACAAGTCCCCAGGGTTGTACCCACCACAGGCGAAAACAGAGTCTGGGAGAATTGCACCAGGCCATGAGTACCAGTGGATCCAGATTGGTCGCCGTGAGGAACTGGGGGTCCTTTTCGGGCCTGATCTCCAATACTAGAGATTCATTCTGTGCAGCAAACCTTCACTGAGAGCCCTCCCACACGTCAGGCCTTCTGCTTGGCTTTGGTGATGAGGAGATAAAATAGGAGCTGTCTCTGTCCTCTAGTTGCTCGTGATGAGGGCGGGGTAGCAGTTGTGTGAAAGTTACCCTGGAGGGCAGAGGTGCAGGATATGAGGTGAGGCAGGGATGTGGGAGGTAGGGTCTGAAAGGCTCAGCAAAGTCTTCGCAGAGGAGGTAACCTCTGATCAGCGTATTGAAGGATGAATAGGAGTTCACAGAGAGGCCAAGGGAGGAAATGGTTTTCTAGAGCAGGGAGCCCACAGCACAAGGGGACAGAGACAGTCTGGTATGAACAGGGTGTGGGGATGCAGGGATAAGTGCTGACGGATGATAGGATGTGATTAGGGAAAAGCAGAGATGAAGGTGGAGGCACAGGCCGGGCCAGATCACTGAGGGGCTTGTTGGCCACGTGAGGAGCTAAGCCTCCACCTGTGGGTGCCGGTGGCGTTCGGGTGCTCCACCCGGGCCTCCCACAAGGTGTCATGTGGGGTCCTGCCCCTCTGCTGTGTGGGGCCCACTCCAGGACCTCCCAAGCATGGGAGGCTGGAGGGTTCCAGGGCATGCCTCACCTGCTTCCTGCTGTGCATCTCACATCTCACTTCCTGTTTTATTGACTCTTTAAAGAGGCCAGAAAACCTGCTTCCTAAGGCAGGGCCGGAGGGAGAAAGCCCTTCTGGGCTTGGCCCCATGGCTGAGGGGTAGCTGGCCCATTCTCTTGACTGTTCTTTAAACACACTTGATGCCACGATCATTCTCTTGGGAGCCCAGAGACACTGATGATCACAGAAAGGGGTCTTGCTGTAGAGAATGCACTTGAGGACACGGGGAGGGGGAAGGGTAAGCTGGGACGAAGTGAGAGAGTGGCATGGACTTATATACACTAACAAATGTAAAATAGAAAGCTAGTGGGAAGCAGCTGCATAGCACCGGGAGATCAGCTTGGTGCTTTGTGACCAGCTAGAGGGATGGGATAGGGAGGGTGGGAGGGAGACGCAAGAGGGAGGAGATATGGGGACATATCTATATGTATAGCTGATTCACTTTGTTATAAAGCAGAAACTAACACACCATTGTAAAGCAATCCTACTCCAATAAAGATGTTAAAAAAAAAAAAAAAAAAAGAAAGGGGTCTTGCAAGATGAGTGGGGGAGGGAAAGAGGCATTCCAGGCAGCAGCAGCAGCGAATGCAAAGGCATGGAGGTGAGCAGAGGGGAAGGGGACAGGGACTGGTGGGCTGTGTGCTGGATCCTGAGAGGACTTGAAGGCTGCTTTGAGAGCCTGGACAGTTCCCACAGGCAGCAGAACCCCCGGAGAGCTCTGTGAGGCTCTGGTTCGTCTACTCCAGGGCAGTACGTGTGGTTGATGGGGAGACAGACCTGACTTTGGCTCTTTCAGGCTCTGACATCAAGTTGCAAGCCATGGAGAAGGCTGTGCTTCAGGGACTATGACCTGTGCTCTGGGGGTGGCTGCATCTTTCTCCAGGTCCTGGGGGGTCACTGGACAGCCCGCCCTCCCCGCCTCCCAGTGCCACCAGGACCCAGCTGCCGCTCCCTGCTCCGAGTGCACCAGACACAAGGAACCCGAGTTCTCCATCCCAGCCAAACCAGCAGCATCAGCATGCTCTAGGGAACTTGCTAGGAATGCAGATGCCCAGGCTGCACCCCCAAACCCGCTGGATCGCACGCACTAGGGGTGGGGGACCCAGCAGTCTGGACGTCACAAGCCCTCCAGTAGGTTCTGAGGCACATTCAAAGTGGGACTGGCTGGTCTATTTGCCAAGGCCCTGATCACGTCACTCTCCTCCGGACTCTGAGCGCCACACGGGCCCATCTGGCAGCCTGGGTGTCCTCCTGCCTACAGCACCGGCCCGACACTGCGAAGGGCTCCGCAGGGTTCTCTGATGGCATCTTCTCCCGGAGGCGCCTGTCCTCTGCTTTCAGCCAGGGAGCCCCGGCTCAGAGTCCCCACGGCTCACAAGACTTTTTCTCTCAAGTGTCTGGTGCGGAAGCCCAGTGCTCGAGAGGCCTGACATCCAGGGAAGAGGCACCTCCTCCCCGTGCCCGCCCCTCCCCCAACTCCAACTCCTTCCCGCCCAGGCCACCTCCATGGGGAGCCTGAGGGACTTGTGTGGGAGGCAGGTTTACACCGTGGGAGTGCAGCCAAGGGCCCTACAGGAACAAACATCCCTGCCTCCTCATCTGGAGTACTTTCTGCGTTTGTTTTAGTAACTTTTCATAAAGTGTCCTCGGGGATGGTTGGGAGACAGTCACCACAGTGATTACAGGATTGGAAGCGAGGGCTGGGGGAAGGGGGCAGAGGCGTGAGCGTTTCAGGTGAGCAGGGCCGCCATCAGGGCTTGTACAGAGTGTTCACCGCTCAAGGGTACCTGCTGGAGGGGCTGAGGGAGGGCTGAGAGCCAGGAGGAGGGCTGGGCCCCACCCCAAGCCTGATGCCCTAGAGCTAAGGTACGTTATAGGAGGAAAGGAGGGATTCTTTTTTTTTTTTTTTCTGGCCGCACCACGTGGCATGAGGGATCTTTGTTCCCGGACCAGGGATCAAACCCATGCCCCCCGCATTGGGAACATGGAGTCTTAACCACTGGACTGCCAGGGAATTCCCAAGCGGGGATTCTTTCTAGGCCCAAAGAGCAGTCTGTGCACCACTTTGGGGCAGGGACAGTGCAGAAGGAGCACCTTTAAAAAATTCCTATTTTATTGCTGTGAAGTTACTTGCCCAAGGTCACCTGCCACACTCCGCTGCCTGCACGGCCTTAGAGGATGTCTATGGCTCAGCAGGTTGGGTGTGGAGGGGGGTGGATGGGGATGAAGGTACTTTCCCCCGAGTGGAATGGAAACACCCACCTAGGGAGGGCTGTAGGCACTTGTCTTTAGAAGAGGGAGACCCTCTGTCCCTAAGAGGAAAGGGGACATTACCCTAGTGCTACTGATTTGTTTAAACAAGGCTCTTACTGATCCTCCGTCTTGGATGACAGTGAGCAATAGTTTCCCCATCACATTCTTCACTCAGGATTGCAGTCTGTCAGCAAATTTATCCAGTGCCAGGCCCTGTATTAAGTCTGTACCAAAATGGAAGAGTTTTGTAGAGTCAATCCTATGGGGGTCCCCTGTCCCTGATTTGGGGGTACTGAGTTCTTAACATGTTTTGAGTATTTCCTGGTTGCTGGGATGCTAAGGTTGGAGGAAAGGTCCTGGGAAGCTTGGTCAGCGAACAAGAGTGAAGACTTAGGGAACAGGTCAGTGTAGATGTATACAGTTCAATCATCACATCCATGGGCTCTGAGCCCAGCCCATTTTATTATTATTATTATTATTATTATTATTATTATTATTATTATTGGCTGCACCACATGGCTTGTGGGATTTTTAGTTCTCTGACCAGGGATCAAACCTGGGCCCTTGGCAGTGAGATCGTAGAGTTCTAACCACTGGACCGCCAGGGAATTCCCAGCCCATTTAAAATAAAAGCTGTATTGCCTTTGCCCTGCAGCCTATACCCATTTTTCCCCAGGAGGGAAGAAACCTGATTTTTATGAGCACCTACCGTCTGCTGGGTGCTTTGTGAATGAGGACATCTCACTCAGCCTGGGAGGTGACACTGTCGCTCTGGTCACAGATCGCCAAGTGGGAGCCGGCAAGGGGAAGTGGCTTACCTCCCAGCTGGGCCTGCGGGCAGCATGGACAGCCAGGCCTGTGTTCTTACCATGGCCCCGCCCTACCTTCCTGGCCATAGAGACCCTGGGGCCCCTCACAGACGGGCACCCCCATGCTGCCCGGGCACATGGGAGGAGCCGCACCGGTTTCTTTCCTGAGGGTGATGGGGTCAGGGGAAGGCAGTCCAGGACAGTGGACAGACGGACAGGACGCCCTCCTCCTCACTTCTCCTACACACCTGTCGCTCTCAAAAGCACCCCCCATGCACACTCGGGCTCACACTTTCTGGCTTACACCTATGTTCCCATGTGCACTTGTACTTGACCTCGGGCTTTTGCAAAATCTCCTCTGTAAAGGGAGATAGGATGAGCTGGGCTGCCGGCAGTTACGTCCAGTCCCCATCAATGGAGATGGATGTTACTTGAACACCAGTGTGACAACTCACTCTCTAGCTGTCCCCGCCTCCCCCCACCCCACCCCTAAATACACACACACACACCCTGGGGCTGACATCTATTTCCTCCCTCAGCCTCCCTCCCCTGCCTCTGCCTGCCCGCTGCCTCGTGTCTAGCTGCCTCCAGAAGCCGCCTGCCTCTGCGGCTGGAATCCTCTGCTCTCTCTGTGCCCAGGTAAGGAGACGGTGGCCCTGGGGCTGGGCAGCCTCAGTGCCCTCTCTGGACCCGGGAGAGAAGGCACAGTTTTATCAGGGGAGGGGGCTGTTACCAGCTAGGATGGCAGAGGGTTGAGTTTACCAAAGACTGGAGGGGACTTGTCGCTCCGAGGAGGAAAGGACTACATTTTCCCAGGGAATAACCAGATGCCAGGCACAGTGGTCAACCATTAAGGCTTCTCTTTCCAGACTCAGGAGCGATCTGGGGGGAGGGTTACACGAGCAGTCTTAAGGTAACTGACCCAAGTGCACCCAGCCAGGAAGCCGTGGAGCTGGGATTCAAAGCCAGGTCTCTGACACCAAAAGCTGGTGTTCTCTGCCCCCAGCCCTCTGTCAAAACAGAACCTTCACTGATGGGCTCCCTGAGAACCCTGGGAGGCTGGGGGCCAGACTCTGTCAGCCAGGAAGCCCATACTGGGTGCTTTGTGAATGAGGACACCTCACTCAGCCTGGCAGGTGACACTGTCGCTCTGGTCACAGACGGCCAAGTGGGGGCTGGCAAGGGGAAGTGGCTTACCTCCCAGCTGGGTATGCAGGCAGCATACTCGGTCCCCAGGGCACAGCAGGATGTGCTGTCTGAGCATCCCCATGGGACTTCAATGGGGCTAAAGGGAATGTTTCAGCACAGAGAGGGGAATGGCTCTTGTGTGTTTGCTGGGAGTGGAGTTCTCTCCCTTCCACTGCAGCTGAGGGACGCTGGGCCAGTTGCTGTGCTTCTCTGAACCTTTGTTTCCTCTTCTAAAAAATGCGGTCTCACAGGGTCATTGTGAAATGTAATCGCTCTGCAGACTCTAGAGCTTGGGAAATGGGAGCATTTTCAGCACAGGGACAACAGCTCCCCTCCCCCAACCTGCGTGTCCCCAGCTCCCAGCGGCTCACCTGCCAAGGAAATTCTAGTTTGATATCCGGCACCCTCACCCTACGAAGGACCGTGGTCCCTGGAGAAGGGTGTGGATTTTCTCATCCTGGCCAACAGTGCCTCCCGTGGAAAGATGAATACTGAAGAACACCTCCTCCCCACCCCACCCCCACTTTCCTTCTCTTCTTTCTCCGTCATCTTGTGCTTAGAGCAGAGGTAAAGCACAGAGAACAGGCTGATTGCTAAACTGTCGTTCCTCCACATGCCTGGGTTGTTCCAGAAGCTTTGGGTAAGTGATTTAAACACTTGAGTTTCAGTTTCCTCATCTGCAAAACGGGATGGAGAGAAGTATCAGCACTTTTCTTCTAGAGCTGTGAGCAAGACAGTACCTATGTAAAGGATCTACCACAGTCCCTGGCATGTCACGGGGGGCCCAGGACAATCTGAGTTCCCAACCCGTGCTATCTGTTGGTCTCCACCTCCTGCATGCAGCCTTCCACCCTGACCTCCTCTGCCTTCACTGATCTCCACTGGCTCCACATCAGATGGTCTCAGGTTCTTTTTTAAAAAAAAAATAAATTTATTTATTTATTTTGGGCCGCGTTGGGTCTTCGTTGTTGCGCGCGGGCTTTCTCTAGTTGCGGCAAGCGGGGGCTACTCATCGTTGTGGTGCACAGACTTCACATTGCGGTGGCTTCTCTTGTTGCGGAGCACAGGCTCCAGAGCGCAGGCTCAGTAGCTGTGGCGCACGGGTTTAGTTGCTCTGCGGTGTGTGGGATCTTCCCAGACCAGGGCTCAAACCCGTGTCCCCTGCATTGGCAGGCAGAATTCTTAACCACTGTGCCACCAGGCAAGTTCTGGCCTCAGGTTCTTGATAAGGCTGTGGGTCTGCACATCTGGCCAGGGGCTGGCTTCTCCAGTGCTTAGCTGAGTAGTCACTCAATAAACAGCTGTTGAATGAGTATGAACAGGGCTGGGTTTCCTGGGGCTGGCTGAGCTCCTGTGGCTGCCCCTGAACAGGGGAGAGGTCTTCTGGCCCTACTGGGCCTCCGGAGCCCAAATCTGGTAGTTCCTTCTGCACAGCTCTCTCCCTGCTCTTATCTTACTTCCTCTTAAACTACCAAAGGAGGGGCTGGCTCCACTGTTTGCAGTCAACACACCCAACCAGCCACCACTCTGGGAGCAAAGGGCCACAGGACGATCTGCAGAGAGGCAAGGTCCGGGGGTGCTGTGGGTGGGTGCATGGGTGGGTCATCCCTTAAATGCACGGACTCCGCCTTCCATTCCCATCCTCCAGCCCAGCTGAACCCTTCAGGGGGGCCTCGCTCACACCCCAGTGCTCTGGGGATTGGGAAAAGGAGCCCTTCGTGGCCTGACCTTGGTTCCTATTTCTCCAAGTGATCTTAGGCCATCTGCTTAATGATAATCACAATGCCATTGATGCAGTGCTTACTGCATGCGTACTCTTGCTTGAAATGCTTATATATATGATTAACTCATTTAATTCAACCACCAACAACCCTATGACCTAGATCCTGTTATGACTGCCATCCGTGTTACGGAGGAGCAAACAGGCTCGGAAAGGTTAAGTGTGTTGCCCAAGGTTGCACAGTGAGCAGGTGGTGGGGCTGGGATGTCATCCCCCAACCTTACTGCCCTTGCTCAACTTCATTGATCCCCAGGGGCCTCACCTATAACTGTCACGGGTCAGAGTCCCATCTCCTGGCCAGGGTCGCCCGTTGCCTGGCACTGCCCACCACAGTGCCTCTTCCTCTCCGCCGCAGAGCCCGCGATGTCGGCCAACGTCACGATGAAACCCCTGTGTCCCCTCCTGGAGCAGATGAGCCGCCTCCAAAGCCACAGCAACTCCAGCATCCGCTACATTGACCACGCGTCTGTGCTGCTGCATGGGTTGGCCTCGCTGCTGGGCCTGGTGGAGAACGGACTCATCCTCTTCGTGGTGGGCTGCTGCATGCGCCAGACCGTGGTCACCACCTGGGTGCTGCACCTGGCACTGTCTGACCTGCTGGCCACTGCCTCCCTGCCTTTCTTCACCTACTTCCTGGCCGTGGGCCACTCCTGGGAGCTGGGCACCACCTTCTGCAAGCTGCACTCCTCCATCTTCTTCCTCAACATGTTCGCCAGCGGCTTCCTGCTCAGCGCCATCAGTCTGGACCGCTGCGTGCAGGTGCTGCGGCCCGTGTGGGCGCAGAACCACCGCACGGTGGCCGTGGCCCACAGGGTATGCCTGGCGCTCTGGGCCCTGGCCGTGCTCAACACCGTGCCCTACTTCATCTTCCGGGACACCATCCCGCGGGTGGACGGGCGTATCATGTGCTACTACAACGTGCTGCTCCTGAACCCCGGGCCCGACCGCGATGCCACGTGCAACTCGCGCCAGATGGGCCTGGCCGTCAGCAAGTTCCTGCTGGCCTTTGCGGTGCCGCTGGCCATCATCGCCGCGAGCCACGTGGCCGTGAGCGTGCATGTGCGCCACCGCGGCCGCCGGCGGCCCGGCCGCTTCGTGCGCCTGGTGGCGGCAGTGGTGGCGGCCTTCGCGCTCTGCTGGGGGCCCTACCACGTGTTCAGCGTGCTGGAGGCGCGCGCGCACGCGGACCCGGCGCTGCGGCCGCTCGTGTGGCGCGGGCTGCCGTTCGTCAGCAGCCTGGCCTTCATCAACAGCGTGGTCAACCCGCTGCTCTACGTGTTCACCTGCCCCGACGTGCTGCGCAAGCTGAGGCGCTCGCTGCGGAGCGTGCTGGAGAGCGTGCTGGTGGACGACAGCGAGCTGGGAGGCGGGGGCAGCAGCCGCCGCCGCCGCCGCGCCTCCTCCACCAACACCTCTGCCTCCTCCTTCTCGCTGGGCGGCCGCCGCCTGTCCCCGCTCGGGCCTGCAGGCCTGCTCGGCTGGCTGCGGGGTGGCCGCGCGGCGCCTCCGCAGAGGGACCGGGCCCGATCCGAGGACGAGCGGGGCCCCCTGAACCGGGCGCTGCGCACCACCTCGGCGTAGGAGCCACGGGCCGGGGGTCGCCAG
Source organism: Mesoplodon bidens (assembly GCF_964165515.1). Lineage (NCBI taxonomy): Eukaryota > Metazoa > Chordata > Mammalia > Artiodactyla > Ziphiidae > Mesoplodon > Mesoplodon bidens. Next base: position 106,057,551 of record NC_138164.1, on the reverse strand, counting down.
GCTCGGACCATTCTCCCCCAGCCCCCGGGAGGCAAGGGCAGGGAGCGACCGCGCGCAGCAGCTTCCCCAGGGCCCGGACGTTTAGTCGGAGGCTAAGGAATCTGCACATTAAAGCGCCCCACGTGACTCAGTGTATCCTTTTCAGAAACGAAGTGAGCTAAAGCCGTGCTTCTCAAACTTTCTTATGCGGGAGTCACCCAGGGATCCTGTCGGCTTGAACGGGCCGCCGGGCGGGTATGCTGACAATCTGCATTTCTAACAAGCTCCCAGGAGGCGATGGGACCACGCTCGGAGTAATGTGAGGTTAAAACCCTAAGACATCTCAAACTAGGGTAGTGGATGCCCCAAGGTACACAGGACGCGTCTCCATGGAGCTGTTTTTAGCAGATGTTGGGTGGGGTGGATTTTTACATTAAACCAGTGATGTAGTTTTGGAGTAGAAAGCGAGAGAGGAAAAGTTTGGGAAGCACTGTTCCAGTCTAACCTTCTCGCTTTGGTCCTTTAGTTGCGCTTTACTGAACTACACGCTTTATCCCACAATCTCCAGGGGCAGGTTCTATTAGCCCCACTTTTTACCATGTGCAAATTGAGGTGCAGGGAGGTTAGGTAACCTGCCCAAGGTGCAGGGACTGCATACCAACCATGAGGCATTACCTGTTCAATTACTATTTAGTACGTGAAAGGGCACCCCCCACATACCCAAGGTCCTTCAGATAGCAGCTGCATGGGAGCCCCCATCTCTACCTGTCCGACCCAGCATTGCCCGAAGTGGAAAAATCAAGGGGTGCTATGGTCAAAAGTTGGGGAAACCTGGGCTAATCAAAGTGCCATGGACATCCTTACTGAAGGTCTTTAGTGTTTGGATGAGCCCTGCAACCTCCGTGACCACAGCCGGTGATACTTCCTAGCTCATCTGACACATGTGCCAGCTTACAGTTCCCTGGGACGCCCTCTGAGCAATGCTGGTAACCCTTAGATCTGTGCAGCACCCACCTCCCTCCCGACTGCACGGGGCTGCAGCTCTGACCCCCAATTTGTAGGTGTGAGGGGTAACTTACCATAGCATCTCCACTCTACCATGTCTGTTTAGCTCAGCAGCCCAGGGCCTGGTGCAGAGTTGGTGCGGTACACGTTTGGTGGATGGAACGTCAGTGGAAGAGCCAGGGGAGAAACTCTCCTGGGATCTTGGTCCAGTGTTCCCTGTGCCACCACCCGCAGCTGGGCTCCCAGCGTTCATTTTCAGTGCCAGGCAGGGCCCGGCCCACAGCAAGCGCTTGGCAAACGGAGCAGTCGACAGACAGCTGGCTGAACGGACATCCCATCTCGACCTCACCCATGCTCCCTCCTACCTGCTCCCCTGCTTCACCGAGCACTTGGCGCCAACTGACACACAGTACATTTTACTTGTTTATTATGTTTTCTCCATCAGAATGAAACATCCTTGAGGGCAGGGACTTTTGTCTGTATTCCCTGGTACCTAGAACTGTGCCTGTACACAGCAGGCATTCAATAAATATTTCTGCTGTAGACTGGATGGCATGAGTTAATCAGATCTCTGGGGCTTCTGCAGAGTCTGGTACAGGAAAGGGGGAGCTAGAGAGACCCTGCCCCCTGCAACCTCCCCATTTTAACCTTAAGTGTTGAAAAGTGGGGCAGAGCTGGATTCAGTCTGCTGGGTGACAGGGTCAGTGGGATGCAGAGCGAGCCAAAGCAGCCTTTGGAGGAGGGGTGTGTGTGTGGGGGGAGGTGGATTCCTGACTTGCGGCCTCCTGGCCTGGGTTAGACCCAGGACTCAGACAGAACACACATATTTTGGGGAGTCACCCGCCAGTCACCAGCTCACTGAGGAACCAGAAATTACTCTTCGTGGTTTGAAGGCACTCGGAGAGGAGGGGGGAAGGGAGAGGGGGGAGGGGATGGGGGGAAGGAGAGGGGGGACGGGAGAAGGGAGGAGCGAGCTGACCCTCCTCCCTCCTCCAGTCTCTGCCAGGTCCCAGGCTACCTCTGGGTCTCTGTGCCACAAAGACCTGCCTGTGAGTCCTTTTGAAGGCTCAGAGCCCCGTCTTGGGTGGAGCCACTGTTTTGGAGCCATGGAGTTGGAGTGCTGGGTCAGCAGAGGCGTGTGGCCAGTGGTCCGAGGGCTGCCATGTGTGACACGGTGCTTGGCCACAGAAGGCCTTGGCCATCCTGAGCTCAGATCTTGGCTGCTGGCCGCTGTGGCGGCTGCTTCTGCAGCTGGGCCAGCGTGTCGCGCTTCTCAATGGAGCGCAGCTGCTGCTTCTTCGCCCGCTTGAGCTTGGTGGGGTTTCGGATCTGGGGGGGGTTGAAGGGAGGGCATTAGCATGGCTGGGGTCTCCGCCCTGCTCCCCAGGGAAAGGGAGGCCACCACGGGGGCCTGGGACTGCGGCATGAGCGGGGGCCGTGAAGCAGGGGTGCTGGGGTGTCTGGAACACGACATTCAGCCTGGCCGTGTCCCGTCCCGCAAGCAGGGCAACGCTCACCACTTGGACAATCTCTGCCTTCCGCTCGTTCTCCAGGCGGCGTTTCAGGTTCTCGGCGCGGCGCTGCTTCTTCTCCTGGACACACAGGGGAAGGCGATTGGGTCTGGGAGCCGAGGCGGCCCTGGTCTCCCAGGCAGTGAGAGCTGACAGAATTCCCAGGGAGGAGGGCAAAAGGCCCACTTATCCCGGCTCTGGGTTGTTCCTGGTGCTGGGGGGTGGAGAGGCAGCAAGGAACCATCCCTGTGCCCCTGGAACCAGCACCCAGAGGCCCACTCTGGTGGGAAGTTCCTGACCTCACCTGAGAAGGGGGGCGCCTGATCAGGCGGCTGAGGACACTGGGGTTGGAGGGGGCGGGGTGGGGTAAGACACAGGTGGCACCCCACTTGGAAACTCAGGCCCATGCAGACAGTGGCTCCTCTTACCACACCCCTCATCAACTGCCCGGGGAGAAGGGGTGGCTGGCCCTTGCCCTCATTCCCGTCCTCTGAGTGCCCCCTCTCCCCCTGAAGCCCACAAGCCCCTAGAATGCAAGGGCTGGCCTCCTGAGGTTCACCCTGGCGCAGGGCTGGGAAGGGAGGAGGCTGCAGAGAAGAGGCTCCGGAGCCATCTGGTCCGGTTTGAACCCTGACTCTGCTACTTCCTGAATGTGTGACCTTGGCCAAGTGATTTAAGCTCTGTGTCTCAGCCTCCCATCTTTAAAGTGAAGATGATTACATAAGATTGTTTTCAGGACTACGTGAATGAACACACATACAGGGCTTGGAATAGTACTGGCCCACTGGGAACACTTAGAAGATCAATGTAGACGGAGTCTTCCTTGGGAACGGCTAGGCTGACTGCTGTCCCTGGTGGGACAGGGCAGGGACGGTGGCCCCAAGGCTGTGCATGGTCAGGGGCCTCCCCCGGCTTTGGCAACACAGGGTAGAAGGGGTGGCTTGGGCCCGCGGGGAGAAAGGAGAAGTGACACTTGAGCTCCCTGAGGCGCAGGGGAAGGTCTGGACTGGGGGCTGGGCGGGGCACCTCTAAGGGGACGGTGACAAGAAGGTTCTCTCTTGCCCAAGAGGGAGCCAGGGCCACATAGGAAGCTAGATAAGGCCTCAGCACGAGGTGGCGGCCACACAGTCTGCAGGGCCTCGGCCATAGGCTGAGCTGGGGCAACTCAAAGCAGGGGACACATGACCAAGTGGCTGACCCACCCCCTCCCCTCATGGCCAGGCAGGGGCTGCAGGCTGGGGGCGCGGCGTTTGACTCCTCCGGTGGCCCGGGGACCACGAGGCGAGTGACGTCCCACTAAGAAGCCCGCTCCTGGCGGATCTACACCACCACCTCCCTGTCTGCCTGCTGGGGCTTCCTGGAGGTTAGAGAGGTTGGGCGTGAACCTCTAACAGGGCACCTGTGGCCCTGGGATGAGCGTGAGGGAGAGCTGGAGGAACGCGCAGGCCGCCCACTTCGCTGATGTGTAGCAGCTGTGTCTTGGGGAATGCCAGCAACACCCGGATGAGGCCTCCAATGTGTATGCCTTTCCCACCCTTCCCCAGGGCCCCCAGGCTGGAGAACGGCTTTTTTCTTAAAATTTTCTTTTTTTGCGGTACGCGGGTCTCTCACTGTTGTGGCCTCTCCCGTTGCAGAGCACAGGCTCCGGACGCACCACGGCTCACGGGCCCAGCCGCTCCGTGGCATGTGGGATCTTCCCGGACCAGGGCACGAACCCGTGTCCCCTGCGTCGGCAGGCGGACTCTCAACCACTGAAGCCTGGAGAACGGCTCTTGCCCAAGCCCCTCCCACCCCTGCCTGGCCGGCCCCTCCCACCCCTACCTGGCCGCCCCCTCACCTGCCGGCGCCGCTCCTTCTCCTCCTGCAGGTGCCGGGCAAAGTCCTTGGCCTGCTTTCTCTCCTGCCGGTCCTTCATCTTCTGCTGCCAGGATGTGCGCAGGGGCTTGTCCTGAACCATCTGGGAGAACCTACATGGTGCAGACTGGGTGCTCTTGGAGTCCGCGGGATGCCCCGGTGCCCTCCCTTTGGGCCTTCTTCCCTACCTGCCTGCTTGCCCGGCAGTCGACCCTCCGGGTCTGTAGAAACTTGGAGCAGGAAAGGGCCCTGATCACGCCCACTGCCATTTCTTAAGCCCTGGTTATGTGCCTGAGGTGGGAACTCCCATTCCCTCCAGTATAGAGGAGCAAACAAAGACTCAGAGAGGTTAAGTAATTGCCCAAGGTCACCTTGCTCCTGAGCAGCAGTCTGTGACCAGAGTCCGGGCCGCATGGCCTCCACCACCAAGCTCCGCTGCTCCGGCCGAGCGCAGAGGGCTGGGTGTGGACGCCTCTGCAGAGGGGGCTCACTCCCTACTGGGGCGCAAATGGTCACGGTCCCCTGCAGTGCTTCAGAACCTCTGTCCCAGCAGGGGAAATGTGAAAATGGAGTGGGTGCTAGGGAACATCAGGGAAGTCTTGATTTTCTAAAGAGTGATAGTGACACGGTCACAGAAGCGAGATCACCTCTGTAAGAACCCACACTGCCAGGATCTAGGGGTGGGATGATAAATCTAGGATGTGCTGTAAAACATTCCGGCAAGATGGAAAAACGTCAAGGAGCAAGAGGACACTAGACCAGGAAAAGGCTGAGGGCTGCTGAGACTGGTGACGAGGGCTTGGGGGTTCATGCAGCCGTGCCGCCCCTTTTCCGTAAGCTTTCTCCCTGAACGATTTGAAGCCTGTTCGGGTGTCCCACGGGCCTTCTTTCCCCCTCAGCAGTTCCTCTCGTAGTGGCCTTTCCACCTCCCTCAATAATTTCTTGACTTTCAAAAGAGCTCCTGTTTACCCACGTCCACTCTACCATGCCCCATGCGGTCACAGCAGTGGGCTGCAGTGGGCACCGGGCAGAGCCCACTCCCGCCCCTGGGAAAGGTCAATACGGCTCTTCTGGTTCATCCTTCCCCTTTCTTGCTCCACAGGAGTCTGCACATACAGCCTGGACCCTGACCCCAGGCCTGTCCGTCCTGTCTGGTTCTGCCTACCCACCCCCTCCCCAGTTCTGCCTGCCTGCCCCCAGCACACACCCCACTGCTTCTTGTCCCCCTCCCCTTACGTGGAGACAAGAACCGTTCCCATCACAAAGGGTGGTGGGCGGATTCATGGCTCCCCGCCACAGGAGAAGCGTTGAGCACAGTGCTCTGCATATAGTAGGTGCTCAGTGAATCCACCCTTCAGAGAACGGACACGGTGCACCCGGGGAGGACTGGGCAGAAGGTGGCATTAGGCCTGGGCACAGGGGGTGGGGCGGGGTGGGTGAGTGGGCGTGTGCTTCCCAGCCTCGGCTCCCTCCCCCCGCATCCCCCCTTTGCTGGGACACCTCGTGCAGCAGGTGCTGCCCCTGCCTTCTCGGGGCTCACTCACCAACTGCTGAAGCTGCTTTCTCAAAGGTCCCAAACATCCATTCAACGGCCCCTCTGGCCCTTATCCACAGGCCTGGCGCCGCTTCTGAAGGTGCTTTAATTCTACTGCAGCAGCTTCCTTACTGGTCTCCCTGGTCTCCCCTCTGCCCTCCTAAAGGTCTGTTCTTCACAGGCCAGACGGGTCCTTGCAGAGGTCAGATCGCGTCACTCTTTTGCTCAACACCTCCCATGGCTCTCACGCTCACTCAGGTCCCTGCAAGGGCCCACGTGGGCCCACGTGACCTGGCCCTGTGACCACTCTGATCTCACTCACCTCCTACCGCTCCCCTTGCGCCCAGTGACGAGGCCTCTGGACTGTTTCTCAAACACAAGAGCACACGCCTGCCTCTGGACTTTCTGTTCCCCTTGCCTGGATACTCTTTCCCAGTATGTTCACTCAGGCCTCTGCTCACATCCCTGTGGCAGTGAAGCCATCTCTAATCACTGTGACAACGCCCTGCACCTCTTGCTTTGTTATTTTCCTATATTGCCCTAATTACTGATATATGTATACATTACGTGGTGGTTACCCATTTCTCACAACTAGAATGTTTTGTTTATAGCCACGTTTACCCCCAGATCCTAGCTCAATGAAATATAAACTGGTTGAATGAATGAACTACCTTCTGTTCTCATTCATCTACTTGTTTGACTCAGTGCCTATCATGTGCTGGGCTCTGGGGAGAATCTAGCCATTGTAGGTAAATCCTCACTCTCCTGGAGCCTCTGGTCTAGAGGGGAAGCTGGCAGCCGACAAGAATCACACAAGTAAACAAGCATTTGTGCAAATGGGGGTGTTACAAAAGATATAAGGTACAATGACAGCATATAGCTTGAGGACTTAACCCCGGTTGGGTTGGACAAAGAGGGCTTTTCCCAGCGGGCGATGTTTAAGTGGAGCCCTGGAAGATGAGCAAGGAATGGCCAGGGGAGGAGCCTTTCAACAGAAGGAACAGCATGTGCAAAGGCCCTGAGCTGGGAGGGAGCATCATCTACAAGGGGCACACAGAGGGGAGGTCAGTGTGGGAGACTCTTAGTGATGGCAGAGATGGCAGAGGAGAGGAAGAAGTCTGGAGCGCAGCTCCAGGCAAACAACAGGAAGCTGGGAAGCATTTCAGCTTGGGCAGGAAGCTGGGACAAAACACCCTTTCCCTTGCTTCTTGGTATCCTCTGCTGACCCTCTCTTCTCCTGGCCTGTGTGTCGGAGCAGCCTCCTCATGCTCAGTGAGCTCCTCTCCCCGCCGTCCACCTCCCGAGTACCAGGACTCCAGGCTCCCACACTCAACTTGCTCACCATCCTCTTCCCACCGGAACCAACCTCTTCATCTGGTCCCACATGGCCATCAGTGGCCCCACCATTCTCTGGGACTTGCTGGGACCGAGGTGGAGGGGCAGCGCCACCACCCACTTCTCCAAGTCCAACAGTCGCTCCATCTTCAAGGTCTCTGATTGGTGACTTGTAGGAAATCACTCCCTAAGTTTCAGTTTCTTCTCTGTTTAAGCGGGGAGGGGCTTGGGGGAGGGGAATAATGCCCACCGCCTTGGGGTTTAGGGGTTCAGCAAAATGACATCTGCAAAAGGCCTAGCACAAAGCTTGATGCACAGTCATCCCTTAGTAAATGTCCGCTTCTTCCGTAAAATCACTGCCTTCCCCCATGGGCCCTCACAGCCACGAATTCCTGTCTGCCCAGTGGTTCCCAGTAGCTAAAACATGAACTGGACCCCACCTCTCCTTCCTGGCAGCCTAAACATTTCCTTCTTCAGTTGCGCCTCTTTGTCCCTTCACTCAACAAACATTTAATTGAGCACTTACTGCCCGCGGCACAGAAAGACAAGACCTCACGCCTACCCTTTAGAAGGGATAGTTAGGGAGTTTGGGATGGACATGTACACACTGCTATATTTAAAACAGATAACCAACAAGGACCTACTGTAAAGCACAGGGAACTCTGCTCAATAGTATGTAACAACCTAAATGGGAAAAGAATTTGAAAAAGAATAGATACATGTATATGCATAACTGAATCACTCTGCACCTGAAACTAACACAACCTTGTTAATCAACCATGCTCCAATATAAAATAAAAGTTTAAAAAAAAAAAAGAAGGTTGCAACTCAATGCAAGGCGGTTCTACAGAGCACGGGTAAAGGGCTTTCACGCAGACTCTGGAATCAGATCTGTGTTCAGGTCCTGCCTCTACCACACATTTAGCCTCCCTGAGCCTCAGTGTCCTCACATGTAAAATGAGGATAATCCTAATGCCTGCTGCTTCATAGAGCTGATGAGCTGATTAATTGCCAAGAAGCATACTGCTCCCTGTCTGAAAGGCCCTTCCCCTGGCCAATCCGTACCAGAGTGCTTAGCAGCGTCCTATATACTCAGCGCTTGGTAGTGCCTTTTATCAAAAAGGCAAATAGATACAGATAATGTAACAGATAATGGTGGATGAAGACCTCACTGCTGGTTTACTTGCTTCTGCCCCCTTACTAGAGAGGTCAGAGACAAGGATAAATGCGTGTTGAACGAACACAGATGAGGTGCTATCCAGGGGTCCTTTAAGGGCACCCCTCCCTGAGATCCCAGTGCATTTCACCACATTCTGGTTATAATTACCTCTTTGTGTGACTCCCCCAGTGATGTGAGATCTCTCCAACCTACGGGCTATCTCCTGGCTGCACCCAGGCTCCAGCACCACACAGAACCCCACCCCTGCCCAGCTGTCCCCCACTTCACCTCTTCTTTGAGCGGTCCTTCCACACCCGTCCAGACTTGGGCTTCCCCTTCGGGATTTTAGGAACCTCCTCCTTCTTCGGTTTCTTGGACGCTGGGGCCTGGGCTGAAGAACCTTCTCGCTTCTTTGGCCCGAGGCCGTCTCTCTCCGGCTGCCCGGCCGGCGGTGGCTTGCTCGGCTCATGCTGATCCCGTGGGGAGCCGGGCGACTGGGGTGTCAGCTCCTGCAGTGGCTCAGAGGGCTCGGGACCCGGCGCTTGCTGACCGGGGTAAGGCTCTAGTGACCCTGGGCTCGGCTGCAACTGATGTCGGGGGGACCCCGGGGTCGGCTCCTCCTTACTCTTGGGCAACTCCGAATCCGCTTCTCGGTCCTGGGAAAACTTTGGTGACTTCCCACTTGGCTTTGGCTGAAGTCGGGAGGATTCAGGACTCGATTCCGGCTGTCTTTGGGGCGACTCCAGGCCTGGGTCTCGCTGACGCTGGGGCGACCCTGGGCCCGGCTCTGGCTGCTTTCGGGGGGACCCCAAGCCTGCCCCCTCCCGTAGACTGGGTGATCCCGGGCTTGTCTCCGGCTGGTGTCTGGGAGACTCCAGGCCAGGTGGCCGCACACTCCGAGGAGACCCGGGCTCCCTCCTTTCTTCTGGGCTCGACTCGAACTCCACAAGGGCCCGTCTCGCCCGCAGAACTGAGGTGGGGTTCTCGGGGGATTCAGGCTTTAGTCCTTCCAGCCGCCGGCTGCGCCTCAGCGGCGTATCCATGGCCCGGGCAGAGTTTCTAAACGCGAGCTCACGTGCAGTCTCTCGGACTACCGGCGCCGTCCTATGACGTTATAACCCCGCTACGTCTGCGCCGGGCAGGAGGGGCTGTTGCCTCGGAGGCCATGTTGGTGATGGGCGAAGAGGCGCGGGGAGAAGTCCGGGGAGAGCGGGCGTTGGGTTTACTAGGCGCATGCGCAAAGCGCTTTGGCTCATTTACCTGTAATTGAAGAATGAGTCCCAGCTTGAGATCCGTATTCACCTTGCCTGCGAGCCCAGTCTCCCGGGGGGAAAGAGAGTGTGCAGGCGGAAAAAGGTAGAAGGGGGTCCCGTTTTCGGGAGAGAAGAGGATTGGAAAAAGATCCAGGGAGCCTGTAGGCAAGGCTGGATGGAAACTTTGCTGCTAACTCACTTCTCTACTGCTAACTCAGCTTCAGCGCTGAGCACAGCCCCACCTGCTGAGCCACTGCCGACAGGACACAGGAGCAGGAGTGAGAGTATCAGCGTATCAGATGGGCCCCAGGGTGTCTTGACTGCTGATCAAGAGGAGGTGAGGAGGAGGAAAACCCAGGCAAGTTTCCTGGAGGATTCCTTAACACCTCTCACCCCTTGGCTGGTGCCACACGGCATCCGAAATGCACCCCGATTAATTTAGCCTGTTGAAATCACCTCCCCAAGGGTAAGGCGATGGCACAGCTTCTTCACTATCCTTAGAGGTTGTCAGAATTAGTTGCACCCTTGTGCTGTAATCCTGTGTCAGTCCCTGCCTTTCTGGCCGCTCTCAGAGACTCCATCTGCAGGCTCAGCGGCCTTGGGCCCCTTGCTCCTGGACCAAGGAAATCCTTGCAGTGAGGCTTTGTCTCAGTGCCCCAGCCCAGCAGTGCAGCTCCCCGCTGCAGAAGCAGCTCAGACCCCTCCTTAGCCAGCTCTTCCAACCCCCCAGTTCTCAGTTCCTTAAATCCCCTGCCCCAGCCTGGATGCCTAAATGGCCTGCCACTCACATCCACACCTGGCATGCATTACCAGGGCTGTGGAGACGACACACCACCTCACTGCCCTGCCCTACCCTGGGTCCCCTCAGCTCTCCTGGCTTCCTGAGCACCTGTCCTCAGCTGGAGGGATCATTCTCGAATGCCAGTTGGATCGTATCCTGGTTCCGCTTAAAATACTTCAGAGATCTCAGGTCCCTGCCAGGTGATGTAAGAGCAGGGGATGCTTTACAGACATCCTTCAGATCTGGTGAGGAGACCCCTAGTCAGTGGAGGCATCAAGCGATCTCTGGCCCAGAACCATCCCTTCCACCCAGGCTCAGTTTGTCATTGTCATTATAAATGGTGTGCAGGGGCCCAGGGGACACTCCTGAATTTTTCAGAAAAGTGTGTGACACTTGTGTGACAGTTGCTGTTGGAATTCTGTTCTCATATGCTCTTTGTCTTTCTACTGCAGGCATCCCAGCCTCCTGCCCACGGGGGAAAGGATGCTGAAGGGCGTGGGTCTTCTACAGTCTCCCAGAGGCCCCAGCAGGATTGAGCCCCAGTTTCTACGAAGGCAACCTGGTCATTCATGCACCTTCTTTTGGCTTCTCCCCTGTTCCTGTCTCAGCTTCCCACTCCCTTATAGGTGCTTGCTGGGGTCATTTTCTTTCTTTCTTTTTCGGCAGCGCCATGTGGCATGTGGGATCTTAGTTCCCCGACCAGGCAATGGAACCCATGCCCCCTGCATTGGGAGTGAAGAGTCTTAACCACTGGATCGCCAGGGAAGTCCCCTTGCTGGTGTCATTTTCTGAATAGACTATTTGCATTTAAATCCTTGTCTCAGAGTCAGCTGTGGAGGAGCCCAGCCAAAAACACTGGGACAAGTAATTATTGGACCAGGCATTCTTTCACGTGCTCTATATGTACAAACTCACTTAATCCTCACAACCACCCTGTGAGGCAGGTGCTGTTGTTATTACTCCCATTTCACAGATAAAGAAAACTGAGGCACAGAGAGGCTGGGACACTTGTAAAGGTCACACAGCAGAGAAATGGTGGAGGTGGGATCCACATGTGGGCTTCTGACTGCAGAGCCACAACACTTAAGAGTAAATCTCTCTGTTATCCGTGTAAGAAAACCAAGGCACAGAAAAGCTAAGCTGTTTGCCTAAAGTCACACAGCTCTACATCGACGAGCAAGGACTACATTTCCAGTGCTGACAAGCTTAGTTGCCTTGCAACTGTCATTCCCGTGGGCCTCCCTCACCCGTTCCTCACACTGATCTTGGTCTGCGTACTGGGAGATGCTCGGTGCCAGGTCGCCTTAGGGGCCTGCCGAGGCTCTGTGTGCACACGCGTGGAGCGGAATGTGCGGAATCAGCAATACCGGGCTTGTTTATGTAACCTGAGATCTGCTGACTGAAGGAAACTGTGTGCCCACAGATGATGGAAGATACAGATCAGGTGTTCTTCTCAGAGCCACTGAGCCTCCATCCAGCCATAGGTGCTGTGGTTGAGAGGGTTTGACATATCAGGGACCTGTATCCCTGTATCCTCCGCTCAGCACCAAGATCAGAGATGGCTAGGGAATGGGTCCTGGCAGTCACCAGACGCACTCCTTGAGCACTTGCTCAGTGCCGGGCCTCCCCTGCGGGCTCATTAATCCCCTGGGACGTCGGTGCAGGAGGGTGATTGCAGCACGTGCTGGATGAGTGTTTGCTGTATAAGTGAACGGGCAGGGAGGAACATCCGCGGTTTACCAACAAGGAAATCCAAGGCTGGGACAGGCTGTGATCTGGCACAGGGTGACCCAAGGAGAGGGTGCAAGGTGCAAGGTCAGGGCTGGAATTCGGGGCTTCCTGACTCTAAACCCAAGCGCTCACTTGCACGTGCATTGTACTCAGGACTAGGAGACGGGCTGAGGGTGTGTAAGGACTTCCTCGGTCTGGGAGGGTGGATCTGGCGACTGGGACATCGCTGAGTGTGGCTGGAGTGAGAGCAGGGCCCCGATGAGGCGGAGGCATCCCTGCACTTGAGCTGCCCCTGCCTGCCTGTCACTGGGTCACATGGGTCCAGGCTGCTCTCTGTTCCACTCAGGGTTCTCAAGTATTCGAAGACAGTTTTCCTGTAGCTTCCCCGGAATTGTCTTTTATCCTGGCTGAACATCTGCTCCTCCAGCTTTCTCTCCCACAGCGGTCAGTCTCTGGGGAAGACACTGGTTCTCTACAGCCTTCAGACTGTGGTGTCCAGAGCTCCTGCAGGCACCCAGGATTGATTGTCCCACAGAGAGCTGAGTGGATTTGTCACCTCCCTGTTCCATGGTCCCTCTCAGTATGGCCAGGCACCCACCCTCTCTTCTCAACAGTGAGCTGCCAATTGAAACACTGTCTGGTTCCAGCTGCGGATCCCGGGATCCTGGACGTGAGCTGTTGGCTTTTCTAGACAAGTGCGGGATGTGTCATTTGGCCGTGCTACATTTTGCTTTGACCTCTCTGGAGACCCAGTGCTCCTCCTTCAATCTTTGCTGCCCCCTCCTCCTGTGGGCGTGTGAACAGCTGCTCTGGACACCGTGAATCAGGCTTTCCTGAGAACCTGCAACAAGAGCGAGGTTATCATGTCTGTTCTTATCAGGGGTTCTTATCTTGGAGGTTCATCTTTTCTGCGCATTCCCAGCAGCTCGCAAGGAGTTTCAGATCCTCAAGAGGAGGAGGCAGAGACCTCAGCAGAGGGGCCAGGGGGAAGGGCGGGCAGGAGTGGCCCCTGGGACCCCTGGGCGTTGCCAGCGTGCAGAGGAGCTGACTTGACTGGGAAGGGACCCCTTTGCAAAGCTCTCGTGAACCCGCAACTCTTATCTCCTGATCCCCTTACAGCATCTGCAGGTTTTGCTGAAACAGGAAGGGGTGGATGTGCTACTGCCGGTGCGACAAGACCTCCCTCTGCCTTCCCACAACCCCGGGCCCTCGCCAGCTTCCACAGTCTGGTCCCCTGCCCTGGGCAGGCCAAGGAAGGGAGCGCAGGGGTGGGCTGGGGAATAAACACCTGTGCCAGGTGGGAGGAAGATACCCCAAGAAGGGGGGCATGGCAACTCATGCCGCATCTCACCCTCACCCCAATGTGTCCAATAGCAATGCTTCTCAAACTTGGGTGGGCAGTGCTTTGTGACCGCCTGGAGGGGTGGGATAGGGAGGGTGGGAGGGAGGGAGACGCAAAAGGGAAGAGAGATGGGAACATATGTCTATGTATAACTGATTCACTTTGTTATAAAGCAGAAAGTAACACACCATTGTAAAGCAATTATACTCCAAAAAACTTGGGTTGGCATCAGAATCACATAGAAAACATGTTAAAAGCCAGACTTCTGGACCCAAACTCCAGACATGATGATTTAGTAGGTCTGGGGTGGGCCTGGGATTCTGCATTTCTACAAGCTCCCGGGTGATGCTGCTGTTGGTACGTGGACCACGCTTACGGGAGCTGGAGGGAGGGAGAGATTTCCTGTTTCACCTTCGTGGACGGGGCTGGGGCTGAGCTCCCCATCATCCTACCATTTGCTCATTCACCAAATTTTTTTTTTTTTTTTCGCGGTACGCGGGCCTCTCACTGTTGTGGCCTCTCCTGTCGCGGAGCACAGGCTCCCGACACGCAGGCTCAGTGGCCATGGCTCACGGGCCTAGCCGCTCTGCGGCATGTGGGATCTTCCCGGACCGGGGCACGAACCCGTGTCCCCTGCATCGGCAGGCGGACTCCCAACCCCTGTGCCACCAGGGAAGCCCTCATTCACCAACTATTGATTGACTATTTACTCTGAGAGGCACTAGGAGTGGAGAGCAGGGAGAAGAGCAGTTGAGGTCCCCGCCTCGATGGCACTAATGTTGTCTTGGGGCACTTGTGTTAAACACTGGAATCTCAGAACTACCCTTTGAAGAAAGCTGAGCAAGAATCATCATCCCTATTTCACAGGTCAGGAACTAGCATCACAGAGAGGTGATGTGTCTTGCTGAAAGTCACATTAATGTTAAGTGGCAGGGCCTGAACTCAGGACTTCCCAGCTCAAAATCTGGCCACCATGCCCTGGCTGTGAAACATCTCAGTTTCATGGGGCTGGATTTCGATGGCAGAGATACAGACCCTGGACACGTGTCCCTGGGTGGCAGCTGGGGGCTTCATTCTTATGGATGGAAGGTGAGCTTGACAGACAGACAGACACACCTCCCCACACGCCCCCACACACAGGACTCAGTTCCTGAGACCAGGATAACTGCAGAGTTTCACGGTGACTCACTTCCCCTCCCTTCCTCACTGTTCACTTACCCCTCTCCTCTCACTTCCTCTAACATCTGGTTCCTCTGCAGCTCTGGCCCCTCCTCGGTGCCATATCTGCTCCAACGAGGGTGGTCTCCTCCATCCAATATGGCAGCCTCGTCGCCATGGCAACCCCTGGAGACCTTGCCTTGGTGACCAAGGCGCAAATTATGAGGCCCCTTTTCTGAAGCACAGACCAACTAGGCCCCTGATTTGAGGATGGGAATCTGCTGGCCCTTTGGCAAAGGAATCTCTGCTCTCTCTCCCTCCTCTGTACACTCTACCAGTGAACAAAAACCAGCCCTGAGCTGGTAAGTTGAGGTTTCCCTTTTGTCAATAGTCTTGCTTCTCCATTCCTCTCACACTGCGTCCAAAGCCTCAGGCTCCGGGCTTCCCTGGTGGCGCAGTGGTTGGGAGTCCGCCTGCCGATGCAGGGGACACGGGTTCGTGCCGCGGGGCGGCTGGGCCCGTGAGCCATGGCCGCTGAGCCCGCGCGTCCGGAGCCTGTGCTCCGCGGCGGGAGAGGCCACAACAGTGAGAGGCCCGCGTACCGCAAAAAAAAGAAAAAAAAAGAAAACACCTCATGCTCCTGGAGCCCAGTGGATCAGCCAGGCTCATCCTTCTGGTCTTCACACCCTAAGGCTTGCTCTACCGAAGGATCGTTATAGAAATGAACAGATCATTTCCCCCTAAAGACCCCTTCATATGCTTACAGATTTAAAAGCATACTGTTTATGGTAAATTTTAAGGACATAAAAATTATAGCAAATTTGATGAGAAGACATTTTATTGCTGTGGATTAGAAAAACACAAAAATATACCAATTCCACTGGCAGTTTAAATGATAGAGATTCTGTCCACAGTGGCTACCAAGCATGGAGGGCGTTTGCAGGTATTATCTCATTTAATCTCAGGCAACCTTATGAGGAAATTAATCCTACTGCCCTGGTTTTTAGAGGTGAAGGAAAGTGTTCAGGGACGGGCAGTTGGAGACAGGCAGAGAGAGAATTCAAATCCACGATTCTGCCTCCAAAGCAGGTATACCTTTCACCTATACCACTCGGCCTCTGTGTTTTAGGCACTTGACCTAAATAAAAAAGAAATCCTTTCTTTAGCCTAGGCCTAATTTTCGATTCTTTAAAAGTAAGTCCCGAGGCAGAAATTTCATGTTGTTAAGAAATTGTATGCCTTCCACACAGAGCAGGGCTTATCAATCAAAGTTATTGATTATAACTTTGCTTCTTTGGTTATTCTGCTGCCCTTTTATTTTCTCTTCAAAATAACATATTACACAACACTCAGATATTATCACTCTCTGCTTGAGTTGTTTTAGTTCTCTGCCTGTGAGATAACTGTGGGTAGATCTAGATATCCCACATTTTTGTTCTTTGAAATCAGACACAGAAGGTGTGGGAGATTACCTTTTTAAAAGCTGGCTGTGGGACTTACCTGGTAGTCCAGCAGTTAAGACTCCACGCTCCCAACGCAGGCGGCCCGGGTTTGATCCCTTGTCAGGGAACTAGATCCCACATGCCGCAACTAAAAGATTCTGCACGTGGCAACAAAGATCCCTCGAGCCACAACTAAGACCCGGTGCAGCCAAATAAATAAATAAATATTTTTTTAAAAAGTTGGCTGCAATGGTATCTCCCATCCATGTGTTCTTCTTCCAGTGTGACCTTGACACCGTTTCCCTTGAGTAGTAGGACCTTTATGATTGCCTTGGCCAAAAGAGTATGGGAGAACTGTTGCTCTGTGACTTCTGAGCCTAGATCATAAGAATGCCATGTGGTTCTGCCTGGCTATTATGGAGTACTCACTCTTGGAGCTTAATTGCCATGCAGTGAGGAAGCCCAAATCATCCCACATGGAGAGACCACACAGAGAGTCCAGTAAAGGTGTTCCAGCTGACAGCCCAACTGGTGACCCAGCTGACAACCCCCATCGTCTGACAGGCATCAGCAAAGATACTTCCAGATGATTCTAGCTTCCACCTGTCAGGTCACTGCCAATTTTGAGTCTTCTTAGGAGAGGTCCCAGAAATCATGGAGCAGAGACAACCTCTCTCCACTATGCCATGTCCAAGTTCTGTGCCACAGAATCTGTGAACATAATGAAATGGTGGTTTTACACCACTAAGTTTTGGGGTGTTTCTTACACAGCAATAGTAACTGGAACCAGGAGATATTTTCTCATAATCAGGAGTCTATCTCAAGGGAGAAAATCTTGTGGCCTCTTTTTTTTTTTTTTTTACATCTTTATTGGAGTATAACTGCTTAACAATGGTGTGTCAGTTTCTGCTCCACAACAAAATGAATCAGTTATACATATACATATGCCCCCATATCCCCTCCCTCTTGCGTCTCCCTCCCATCCTCCCTATCCCACCCCTCCAGGCGGTCAAAAAGCACAGAGCTGATCTCCCTGTGCTATGGGGCTGCTTCCCACTATCTATCTACCTTACGTTTGGTAGTGTATATATGTCCATGCCGCTCTTTCGCTTTGTCACAGCTTACCCTGCCCCCTCCCCATATCCTCAAGTCCATTCTCTAGTAGGTCTGTGTCTTTACTCCTGTCTTACCCCTATGTTCTTCAGGACATTTTTTTTTCTTAAATTCCATATATATCTGTCAGCATACAGTATTTGTCTTTCTCTTTCTGACTTACTTC
This sequence comes from Mesoplodon bidens, assembly GCF_964165515.1. Classification (NCBI taxonomy): domain Eukaryota; kingdom Metazoa; phylum Chordata; class Mammalia; order Artiodactyla; family Ziphiidae; genus Mesoplodon; species Mesoplodon bidens. The sequence goes on along the minus strand of NC_138164.1, from coordinate 106,040,188 downwards.
ACTCTGTATGACAGACTCTAGGTCCATCCACCTCATTACAAATAGCTCAATTTCGTTTCTTTTTATGGCTGAGTAATATTCCATTGTATATATGTGCCACATCTTTTTTATCCATTCATCTGATGATGGACACTTAGGTTGTTTCCATCTCCGGGCTATTGTAAATAGGGCTGCTATGAACATTTTGGTGCATGACTCTTTTTGAATTATGGTTTTCTCAGGGTATGTGTTGTGGCCTCTTTTGCACCTTCTCCTGGGGCAGGTGTGATTGGCAAGGACGACACCCAGTTGTAGCCCCATGACTTTATTAGAGGCAGATTGATGGCAGAAGCAGATTCCTTGTTCTTTAGTCTCAATATATTAACACATTTTACTTGTTTACTTGTCTATTGTTTATTTCCCACTGACTAGAATGTCAGTTCCCCATGGACAGGATTTTTTTTTTCTGTTTTGTATGTTACTACTTTCTTTCTTTCTTTCTTTCTTTCTTTATTTTTGGCTGCATTGGGTCTTCATTGCTGTGTGCGGGCTTTCCATAGTTGTGGTGAGCGGGGGCTATTCTTTGTTGCAGTGCGCGGGTGTTGCATTGCGGTGGCTTCTCTTGTTGTGGAGCACGGGCTCTAGGTGTGCGAGCTTCAGTAGTTGTGGCTCATGGACTTACTTGCTCCATGGCATGTGGGATCTTCCTGGACCAGGGCTCGAACCCATGTCCCCTGCACTGGCAGTCGGATTCTTAACCACTGCGCCACCAGGGAAGCCCTGTATGTTACTACATTCTTAGAGCCCAGACTAGTACTTGGTACTTAGCAGTTGCTCCATAAGTAATTTTTGAATGAATGAGTGAATGCAGATGAAACATCAGGTGAGCACACTTTTTGGTAATGATTTCTCAAGAGAATTTAGTTAACATTACCAGGTTCTAGTTATTATCATAATAGAAGATTATTTTTTGGATAATGGCAAGCTCACATTGTAGTGAGAATTTCTTGTGAATCATAGTAGAGAATAGAGAAGAGGCGAGAATAATATGGAATAGTCAAAAGAGTTAGGAATTAATAATTCATAGTTAAGAGTCCCAACCTCTTCTTGAAATAAAGGAAAAAAATAATCATTAAATGTGTGATGAGCAGTTGGATTTCAGGTCTGCACTAAGCAGTTTGTTCAAGGAATTTGTTCCTGGACACTCTCTAAAGTGGTTTAGGATCAATCATCCAACAAGAATCGATTCAGATGATCTTTGTTGCCTGGTGTGTGCTGAGTGTCAGGGGAACCACACATAAGTGTGAGGTGGGGATGCTGTCCTCAAGTTATGTTGAGTCCAGCTGGAGAGGTAAGACTGAAGTCTGTGAGACCGCCAGCCCAGCAAGGCAAGCTAGGCCCAGTGGTAAACCTGTAGGGTTTTACCTGCTGAGGCTTCTGAGGGTGAGGGAATGCCTAGGAGGACTTCCTGGAGGAGGCAGGTCCAGGGGGGATTGAGAGACTGGCCAGGTGGGCAACTTCCCCAGCTGACTCAGAGGAACACTGAAGCTTCAAAGGGGGTCATCAGAGATCAGCCTCCCGGTTAACTTGGGTTTCTATCTGTAAATCCTCACACAGCTGGTGGAAAGGAAATTAGTGTTCCTTTTACCCTAATACCTTTATGTAGATAATTAAGTAAGTACTTAAGTAGATAATACCCTTAAGTAGGAAGAAAAACTTCTCCTCCCTAGCACCAGCCCACCTCCATAGGGTCTTTTTTTGTGATGGGCCAAACCCATCAGATTTTAGACTCCCCAGGCGTCCACACCACACGAACGAATTCCTTAAAATAAACTCATTCTCTCTACACACACACACACACACACACACACACACACACACACACACACCACATTCTGTTGGACCTGTTTCTCTGAAGAACCCTAATACAGTTGGGGACAAGGAATAGACACAGACAGCCCCAGTGGGGTGAGAGCTGAGTGGATGAGTAAGGATTTTGGTGGCTGCAGCGAGTGTGAAAAACTGGGGAGAGGGGAAAATGTCCCCAGAAAAACTCTGGGATGCTTTCTGTATGGCAGGCTGGGTGGAATCCTGGGTCATATCCTTAAGAAAACCTGCATTAAAGGCCTTCCCTATTCCTCCGTGCTCCTTGAGCCAGACTTTTGGGGTCCTGGCACTCACTTGGGTTATGTTTGTTGAGTGAATAAATGAATGAATGAATGCACCGCCAGCGTTGGAAGGACCGTTTGAGGCCACCTAGCTCAGCTCCCTCACATTTCAGAGGAGACTCAGGCATGTCAGCCAAGAGGGAAATGTTCTTCCAAGAAAATTCTGAAGTTTCCTTACCTGTGGGCACATGTATGGCTTCATGTGTTTCCAACAGCTTGACTGTTTAGCCTTTTTTTGCTTTAAAGTCTTCTCTCTGTGCTATAACCTTTAGGGTAGCTTGAAGTCTCTTCCCGAGCCCCCCAAATTTGGAAAATCAGTAAAGATGATGGAGATGAATCTCCTGAGGGAGGACTTCCTGCCACCCCTCCTCTACCCACCATCCGTTTACAACTCTTGCCTTCCTTAGGGGGGAAGATGAAACAGTTTTATAAGTGTATTTACCTTCAGATTGCTTATGACCTACACACTTGTCTTCACTGGACGTTTTTTTGAGAGTTGCCTGGGTTCCTTGGGTGGGGATGGAATGGATCATAATTATCCCACTTGTGTTCATGAAAATATTTTTTTTTATAGTTGCCTGTTTCCTTTTTTTTTTTTTTTAAAGATGTCGATGGTAGGAGTTTATTAATTTATTTATTTACTTTTGCTGTGTTGGGTCTTCGTTTCTGTGCGAGGGCTTTCTCTAGTTGTGGCAAGCGGGGGCCACTCTTCATCGCGGTGTGCGGGCCTCTCACTATCGCGGCCTCTCTTGTTGCGGAGCACAGGCTCCAGACGCGCAGGCTCAGTAGTTGTGGCTCACGGGCCTAGTTGCTCCGTGGCATGTGGGATCCTCCCAGACCAGGGCTCGAACCCGTGTCCCCTGCATTAGCAGGCAGATTCTCAACCACTGTGCCACCAGGGAAGCCCCATGAAAATATTTTTATTTCATGTTTTTTTGCTTAGTAGCAGGGTCTTCAGGAACAAATTTGAGTCGTTAATTGAGGAATAAGTGGATACTCCTGCCCGCTTTTCTATCTACACATGTGGATGTGATATGCTCAGGGTCCCCAGACACGTACACACAGAAAAGATAATCACCTTTAGTCACTACATCCAGACAGATGTGACCCAAGCCAAACGTCAGTCTTTTATTGATAACAAAGCAGCAGTGTTGGGGCATGTTTTCAAGACACCAAGTGCAGACCCCTCTCCCCATGCTGTTATGTGTGTGTATCAGGGGGCGGGGTAGTGATCTGTGGAAGTGGATGTGACAAAGGCAGGGCTGATCCGAGAAGAACCGCAGACCTGCTCTGGGGGACTAGGAACCAATGACTGGAGGTGAGAAAGACACCTCTGCTCCGACTGCTGCATCCCATGGGGCCATGGACTCCAAGAGCTGCTGCCGCCAATGGAAGCCAAGTCAGCCTGAGCAGCCAGACGACAGCTCTATGGCTGGGGGCACAGGTAGGACGCCTATGGCCTCTTCTTCCTTCTGTGCCCGTGAAGACAGCACTAATCAATCCTCACAACCCACCAGAGTTGGCATCAATATAAAAGCTCTTTGCTATCTGTTGAGGGTTGAATTGTGTTTCCCCAAAAGATATGTTGAAGTCCTACCCCCGGTACCTGTGAATAGGACCCATTTGGAAGAAAGGTCTTTGCAGATGTAATCAGGTGTGAGGTCACAGCGGATTAGGGTGGGTCCTTAATCCAATAGGACTAGTGTCCTCATCAGAAAGGAAGAGACACGGGAGGAACGCCATGTGGCCAGAGACAAAGGTGGAAGTGATGTGGCTACAAGCCAGGGAATGCTGAGGATTGCTAGCGAGCCCCTGGAGTACAGGAGAGGCAAGGAAGGATTCGCCCACAGAGCCTTCAGAGAGAGCGCGATCCTGCCAACACCTTGATTTGGGGTTTCTGGCCTCCAGAATTGCGAGACTATGAAGTTCTGTTGTTTTAAGCCCCCCAGTTTGTGCTAATGTGTTCCAGCAGCCCTTGGAAATGAATACACCATCTCAGGTCCCTACATCCAAAATCATGACTCTGGCTTGTGTTGCTCAGGGAACAGGATTGATCTCCTCTGAAGCTCCTTCTGATCCAGGATGCCCCCAGCAAGGTTAACCTTGTATGTGTCTGCATTTACCCTATCCCACTGGGGCAACTTGGTGGCCGTGGTGAGGTCTGGGCTGGACTGAAGGTGCGGAGGACTAGGATGTTTCTCAACCCCCATGGGAGCAGGAGGCTCCCACAGGGGGCAGGGGGGAGGGTAGTGAGGAGTTCAGGCCCAGGTAGGCAGGTTTGAGGGCAAAGGCCCTCCACTCACTCTTTCCACCATCCTGCACAAAGGCTCCCGCAAGGATCCACTGTCCTCTGAGGTTTTCCAGGAGGCAGAGGCCATGGGTGAGAAACTCACCCCAGAAATCATGCAGTTTGCTGTGGTCATCAGGGCAGCTTCTCCTGCAATGAAGAACTACAGAGAGAGGCAGGATTTACGGTCTGAGAGCCCAGGGGTGGCTCTGCCTCCCTTGTGCTGTAAAGTTTACCATCGGGAAGGACTGACCCTGAGGGTGGGCCTCTATGGCTCATCACGACGTGGCCACGTAGCAGGGAGGAAAGGGGCTTACGGCAACAGAGAAGGGCATGAGGCCTCCCACTGGGCTCTGCAGAGCTTGGTGGGCCAGAATTCTAGAAGGTGGCCACTAAAGACTCCTAGGTACCTGGTCCTTCTCAAACTTTATGAGCATACAAGGAGCCTGGGGTGCTTGTTAAATGCTGATGGATGAGTCTGTCTGGGGTGGGGCTGAGATTCTGCATTTCTAACAAGCTCCCAGGTGATGCCCATGCTGTGGGTGCCTGACCATGCTTTGAGGAGTGAGGGACCAGTCTCTTAGTTTGAAGATGGAGAAACAAGGGAAACAACCTGCCCAAATCATGGGGCTGGTAGGTGATAGATTTGGGTTTAGAAATCAATTTTTTTTTTTTTTTTTTAGAAATCAATTTTTGGACTCTAAGTCTTGGTGGGGTTTGTTCCACTGCAGGGGGTATATTTCTTTTTTTTTTTTTTTTTTTGCTGTACGCGGGCCTCTCACTGTTGTGGCCTCTCCCATTGCGGAGCACAGGCTCTGGACGCATAGGCTCAGCAGCCGTGGCTCACGGGCCTAGCCGCTCCACGGCATGTGGGATCTTCCCGGACCGGGGCACGAACCTGTGTCCCCTGCATCGGCAGGCGGACTCTCAACCACTGCGCCACCAGGGAAGCCCAGGGGGTATATTTCTTAACTTGCATCTCTCCTTGCTACCACATCCTGACCTTTCTTCTTCCTTGGGCTAACCCTATCGGGGCAGGGGCCCTTTTTCACCACCCTCTGCTCCCACCCCATGTGCAATGAGGCAGCTGCAGCCCCCAGCTGACCACCCAACAGCCCAGCTCCATCCCTTGGGTGAGCAAGGTGGAGAGAACCGAGCTCTTCCCCTGGAGCTCAGAATAGCTTCACCCCCACTGCACAGACATTTCAAACTCTCCCCCGAGGACCCAGGAAGGGAGCAGGGTCCCCAGGTCCCTGTACGCCTCCTCGGCTCCACGGAAAGCCTTCACTTGGCATGGTCCTCAGGGTACTCACAAGCACGCCGCCAGCCAGAGGGTACCAGTAAGTGGTGGGAAATTCCACAAAGTTCGGGACAGCAGCCAGGAGAGCTCCACAGCTGACATGCAGCAAGCCAACAATCACCTACAGGGCCTGTGGGGTGGGGATGGGGTGAGTTAAAACCCCAGTGGCCCCGGGAGGGGCTCTGTCTCCCAAGGATTTAAATGGCTGAGCAGACCTTTGTCCAGACATCCCTGCCAAAAGGGATATTAGACAAACTCCCCATCCACCTCCTCACTTGGCAGCGAAGGAAACAGAGGCCTGGGGAGAATGAATGCCTGGCCAAGCTCACCCAGCCAACGAGGGGTAGACCCAGGCCACTGCATCCCCAGTGGGGCACCATGGGTTTGCAGAACCCCAGAAACCTCGGCTTAGGACCATCTTGGGCATCTGGTCTAGTCCTCCTTCATGAGATATTATTCATTAGTAATGCTGGTTGCCCCCAAGATGCCAGGCTCCAAGGGTGCCAAGCACTCCCTGAGCATCGAATTATTTAGCTCAAAATACCAGGAGGGGGCTTCCCTGGTGGCGCAGTGGTTGAGAGTCCACCTGCCGATGCAGGGGACACGGGTTCGTGCCCCGGTCCGGGAGGATCCCACATGTCGCGGAGCGGCTGGGCCCGTGAGCCATGGCCGCTGAGCTTGCGCGTCCGGAGCCTGTGCTCCGCAACGGGAGAGGCCACAACAGTGAGAGGCCCGCGTACCGCAAAAAAAAAAAAAAAAAAAAAAAAAAAAAAAATGGGGGTGAACTATCCATCCCAGGGGATCTTGTGGGAATAAATGGGCTGCTACATGCAGAGGGCCTGGCATAGTTCCTAGCATGGGGAGGGGGCTGCATACAGGTTAGCATTTCCTTTCCTGCCAGATGCAAACCAGCAGCAGGAATCAGGGCCCTCCTGAGGCTTGAAACTGTACTCACCTCTTGGGTTCCTGTAGACCTGTCTCAAATGGCCTCTCTTCCCAGACACCCACCTGCCCTCTGCAGCAGTGGCTGCGTCCCCTATAAAAGCCTGTGTTTCCTTTTATAAATGGGTGTCTGCCAGTCGTTTGCCAGCCTCATGTCTGTCCAGGGCCGTGCCTGGCCCTTGACAGGTGATGGTCAGGCCGGCATCTCAACTCCTCTGCCAGCTGAAGGCATCAAGGGCCCCAGGTTCACTGTCTCCCCAAGCCCATTGCCAACACCACTCGAAGGTCATGTGTGCTTCACCTTAACTCCATGACAATGGACACAGTAACCATCAGGAAGAGTTGGCAGGTGGTGCTTTTGTGGTGATAGAGGTCAAGGGTTAGAGCTGGCTGACAAGACCGGAACATCTCCCAAGTTCCATAGGAGTTGGCCCGAGGCAGTAGAAGGAGCACTGTTTGGAGAGGGAGGAGACCTGGCTTCTTCTACTAAAGGTAGTGATTTGCTGTGTGACTCTGGCAAGACCCTTCCCCGCTTGGGCCTCAATTTCCTCATCTGTAATATGGAGACGTTGGACCAGATCATGAGCCCCAAGGCTGCTTCCAATTCTAACATTTTTAATCTCCTGGTTGGGATCAAGTATACATTTCTACTATAATAGTTATTGACACTGAATAAAAAGTACCCATTGTCCAAGTATATGTAACTTCCATGTCTAATATTTCTGAGGTCCTGCCTGGACTCTGCCGATATTTCCATGGAATCCAAGTGCCATAAACTGAATTTTTCCCCCCAAATTCATATGTTGAATCCTAATCCCCAGTTTGATGGTATCAGGAGGTAGGACCTGTGGGAGTGCTTAGATCGTGAAGGCTGAGCCCTCACGAATGGGATAGTGTCCTTATGAAAGAGACCCCAGAGAGCTTCCTTGCTCCTTCTGCTATATGAGGACACAGAGAGCAGACAGTCATAGACCAGGAGGAGGGCTCTTATTAGACACTGGATTTGCCGGTGCCTTGATCTTGAACTTCCCAGCCTCCAGAACTCTGAGAAATAAATGTTTGCAGTTTAAGCCACTCAGTCTATGATATTTTTGTTATAGCAGCTTGATTTGACTGAGACACAAGTGTTCAGCAGAACTCAAGGTCTCACTCGAGTTAACCAGTGATTGTTCTGTGTAAGAGCTACACTGGGATTCCACTAGATATTGGAGATGTTTATGACCAGCAATTTCACCTTTCTGCTGCTCAGCTTTCTTATCTGTATAAAGGGAGTGACATCTTCATGCCTGGCCCACTGTGGGTGCTGAGTCAATTCCTGCTGTCTACCCTCTGCCCATCCCAGTTAGGGAGAGGGGTCCAAGCCAAACCCCAGCCATATGGCCGTTCCTTCCTTCAGGGTCCTCCTCAGTCACACACCAAGAGGAAGACAAAGTAAGCAAACGTCATTTTAATTCCAATAGATTTATCAAGTGCCAGGGATAAAAGCTGGGAAAACCCCCAATAGTCTTCCAGTCTAGCAGAAGACTGTTCTCGGATGACTGTAATTCAGGAAATGAGGAAGGTGGGTCTCTCTCCCATATTCATTCAGCCCAAGTAGGTGTGGAATTCTGAGGCTGAAGCTTCACTGGCAACCTCGGATGTCACAGCTGGGATCCTGAACTTGACTCTGATGTCAGAACTTTTCACCTGGATCACTTAATCCACTCGCCCCCTCGTTGTACAGATGGAGACACTGAGGTCTGCCGGGGCTGGGGGGTAGGCAGGGAGACACATGGATGGTTTGGAGGGAAGAGCTGGTCAGAGTTTCTGCCTGACTCAACACCCCTGCTGCCCTCACCCCAAATCCAGGGATTCAGATACACAAGTTCTCCCAGAGACCTCTGGGTGGGTTGGGTCAAGGGAAGATGGTGCCTTCCTGGGCTCTGAGGGAACTTCTCTGGCTCCACTCACAGCTCCACATGGACAGGCCCCCTGTGTGCCCTACTGACTGGGGGAAGTGGACAGGGAGGGTGGAAGGGGTGCAGGAGGCTTCCGGCCCAGGGGTCTGCTCCCAGGGCTGGCTGGGTGGGAAGGCAGGATCCAGCTGTGCTCGGTCCAGCTGAGGTGTTATGGGGCTTGTGGGCCTGGAGATCCCTCCTGGGCCTGAGGGGCTGGGCTGGCCCCATACCTTGGCCACCAGCATGGGGCAGACATTTCTAGCAATGGCACCATTTGGCCCTTTTTGGTAACCATCCCTCGGAATCAGTCCATATCTGCCAGGGAGATAGGCGCAGGGGGTGAATTCTGATGGTGCGGGGAGCCCAGGGCCTCTTTACCTCTGCTCTTGTTCGCCCTGCACGTTGCCTCGAGTCACATCCTCATAGGATGGTGGAGGCGTCATCGGCGGCCCCCTGAACTCCAGTGGTGTGTCAGGAATAAGGGACAGGTCATCCTTCTGCAAAAGAGAAGCCACCATCCCCACTGCTCATATATGTGGAGCGAGTGGCCACCGACAAAGCCCTTCCCTCTGGCTGACTTGTTGGAGTCTCAATTCCCCATAAAGGTGGAGAAACTGAGGCTTGAGAGATGGAGGGACTTCCAGGAAGCTAGGGTATGACTCTCTCCCCATCCGTGATCCTGAGAAGGGAAAGACCAGGTTGGAGGCAGTGGACCTGGCCCTTGTTCCTGGCCTGCTACCTGTGTGCTGGTGACCCGGCACATCACTCACGCTGTTGGCTTCCCCGGTGGGGCTGGGCCAGCTGATACACTAAGGTCCCTCCAGGCTAGAATTCATTCTGGGGACAGGTCTAATGCTGCCTTTTCCTCGTCCCTGATCGGTGACAGGGAGCGGCAGAGCCTGTCTCTGGCACTGGCTCCCAGATGCAGGAGGGTGCGGAGGCCTTGGGGACTTGGCCACTTACTGGTCGTGTGGTTGTAGGGGGTCACTTAACCCTTCTGAGCCTCATGCTTCCTCTTAGAAACGGGAAAGCAGAACCTGCCTCTGAGGGTGGCTGTGAGGTTCAAGGAGGTGTGGCCCCCAAAGACATCTGTGTCTTTCCCCCGAACCTGTGACCATGTTAGGTTACATGGCAAAGGGGAATGCATGTTGCTCATCAGATTAAGGGTGAGATGGGGAGATCGTCTTGGATTCCCTGGGTGGGAACAATGGAACCCCAAGAGTCCTTAACAGAGTAGAATGGAGACAGAAGGGAGATATCAGAGGATGCTGGGCTGCTGGTTTTGACAATGGAGGAAGGGCCACAGGCCAGGGAATGTCTGCGCCCTCTAGAAGCTGGAAAAGGTGAGGAGACAGACTCTACCAGAGCTTCCAGAAACGAAGGCAGCCCGGCCCACACAGCTTGATTTTAGCCCAGGGAGACCCACTGCAAACTGCTAACCTCAGAACTGTAAGATAATACAGCTGTGTCATTTTCCCCTGCCAAATTTGTGTTAATTTGTTACAGCAGTGATAGGAGACTGATATAGCCGCCTGCAGCATTGAGCACGATGCTCTGCACACGGCACATGCCAGGAAGTGGGAACAGTTACTGTTAATTCCTGCCACTAGGTGGCGGGGCCTCAGTCTCCCTGACCTTAAAAATGGGGTTGACCTCAGTGACTCAAAGCCCCTTCCAGCTCTCTGCCATCTTAACAAGAAGACTTCCTGCCAGACAGCCAGGCAGGGACTAGGACAACTTATTTGTTTGGTGTTAAGTAAAACTCAACTGCAAAGTCATATCTATGGACGTTATGTGAAAACTCAATACATCAAGGATGCTAACATGAAAACAATTGAAGTGTTAAAGTTGCAGAATTATGGGGACTTTAGAACATTTTTCTTTTTTACAGTGTTTGAAAGTTAAGATTATAGTATGAACTTTTTTCCTTTAAAGAAATGAGCCTAGGAAAGAACTTCTGGGGTGGGGCAAGTGATCCTGAGGGCATCTATTCTTTTATTTCTAAATCTATCTGGCCTCAGCCTGCCATTCTGCCATCCTCATGAGCACACGAGGGCTTGGCTATGGGTGGGACGTGCCTTGGTCTGAGTCCTCATTTTTCTCATGGCTGTTTGACCTTGGGAAGTGATGTGACCACTCTAAGCCTCAGTTTACTTATCTGTAGAATGGGGTGGGGTCAGTACCTACCACAAAGGGTGGTTGAGAAGCTTCAGTTAAATAAGTCATGTTTCTCTAATGTGCTTAACAGAGAGGATACTTGGTACCCCCAAAGTGTTCAGTCCCTGTGATCCCCCCTGCTGATTCCCACCACAGCCACAGTCCACAGCATGCTGCAGCTCCTCCAGCCTTCCCTGGCCCGTCTCTGAGCCATTGCACCTGCTGTTCCTTCTGCTGTGGGTCCCTTCTCTCATCCTACCTGTGGGTCCGGATCCCGCCCCTCTCCACGGATCTCCCCCGTAAGATTTCCATGGGCTTGAGAGCTGGGAGCACAGTGGCCTGTTGTTCTGAGCGCCCATGGTCTTTTCTCCTTGGTGGCCTCACATCTTTCATGTCGAATGGCATCCTCCCTGCTACCATGCATTGTCTCCCCTCCTGGACTGTGGGTTGCCTCTGTATGTGGTCCCAATTAGTCAGGGCTTGGCAACATCCCCTTTGCCTGCACCCTCTGTGGCTACACCCTCTGTGTTTCCCATCTTCTGAAGACCCTCACCTCTGCAGACAGGTGGGTATCCCTATAGGCCATGATGGCCATGAGCCCCGGCAGGAAGAACTCCAGGCAGGTGAGACAGAGCAGGGCCAACTCCAGCCTCTGGATGTGGACCTGGGAGGGAGACAGGGGAGGGAGAGGCAGGTGAGGCCTCACTGGGTATCTGCACCCATCACATGGGCACGGGCAGGGGTGAGACCTGCCAGCAAGGACAGTGGGGCTTCAACTCCCAGGTGGGCCCCGGAGGCAGGGCGAGGTTCTGTGGGGCTGGGATGGGGTCTGTCTCAGTCATTGCTCTCTGCCCAGCGCCTGGCACCCACAGGTCCTCGGTGAGTAGTGTTTGAGGACTGGAGAATCTCGTAGGTCCCTGGTAGAACGGCAGGTGGTCTTAAGCATCATCTCATCCAACCCCACTTAGATGGGGATACCTATGTTCAGGGAGGGGGAACATCTCTTACAGCGGGGGAGGGGAAGTGCTAGGCTGAGGACCACCATGCAGCTGGGGTGTCTCACAGGGCCATGAGCACTTGGTGGGGAAGTGTGTGCATGTGTGTGTCTGTGCACACGTGTCCGTGTGTGTGTGCCCACACCTGCATGTGCATGGTGGAGGGCAGCTATAAGGAACCGTGAACCGCCATGGTCAGAACGCTTGGAACCTGACCCTGAGGCCCGCAGACATCCACATGGAATGGCTGGTCCACCAGCTTCAGGGGTGGCAGTTGCAAAAAGAGCACTGGGCTTGGAGTCTAGACCCAGCTGAGTCCTCACTGCAGCCCTGCCGTGCTGTGTGGCCTTGGTCCACTAGTTAAGCTTCTCTGGACCTCAGTGTTCACTCCCATAAAATGGGGGTAACAAAGTGAACTCGGCCAGCTCTGCAAGTCTGCTGTGAGGCTCACAGAGAATGGGGTCACTGGGGCTACAATATTTAAAGAGCCTTGAACAGGGAATCAGCCGTCCTGGACTGTGGTCCTGAATTTGCTGCCAACTTGCTACTTGACCTCCGACAGGCCCCTCCCCTTCTTTGGGCTCAGTTTCCCCATCTATTAAAGTTGGACTCAGTGACTTGAGGTCCTGTCTGGCTTCCTGATGCTGAAGGCTATCATCCCCTCGGCACCACGCCTCAGGGTGGGGGGATGGGCTGGGAACAGATCCACCAAGGGCCCCGCCGCCTGTGCCGGGCTCCAGAAGAGGTTTTCTGAGAGCTGGAATCTTCCTCTGGGTCAAGCCCAAGGCAGTGCCTTCCTGGGAGTCAGAGGACCCCTGGGGCCCAGGCACTCACAGTGTCACTGGGGTACGGTTTCCAGATGGGGAAGTCAAATGGACTCTCCAGAAAGAGATCCTTGGCAATGACAAAGAGGCCAGCCAGCACACAGAAGAAGCTGACGGTGTTTGCTATCAGGCACACCTTCTATGAGCAAAAAAAAGAAAAGTAACAATCACTGTCCAAAGGTTATAGACGGGATCTAGGTCCTCCACCCAGGCCAACCAGTAGCTCACTCTTTGACCTCAGAAAAATGCCGCCTGTCCCTGGGCCTGAGGCTCCTCGTACAAACATGGCTTTCTGAGCTAGCTGACCACTGAGGAGGCCGGTGGTCCGGACTGGACCTCACCTTCTATGGGATGGGATCAGGAGAACCCAAGGGCCGCCTCTGGATCTATAAACTTTGTAACAAAGAAGGATGCTCCCACTGCCGTCTCCCTCTCAAAGCTGCCCCCAATCTTCCTGGCATCAGATATGCCAACTGATGAGGCACCCAAATGGCCCCACACCCAGCTCCTTCCCCACCCACAGGAAAGGGTGGTTGCAGCCCTGAGTGAAGACTCACTCACGTCTGCCTCCTTCCCCACCACCCATGACCCCTGAAATGCCTCTATTCCTCATCCTCTTGGGTTATTTATGCATTATTCCAGGAGTTCTTGCCAAGTGCAAACCCCTGTAACAGGGAAAGAGCATAGACATAAGGCACCTCCAACCCCTTACGCTAGAATGGATTTCTCTGCAATAAGAGGCTCCCTACGCTCAGGGGTAGGAAGTAGGGAGGCTTATGGTTTTGAAAGGGGCCCAGTCCAGGAAGAAGAGGCAGGTTTTTGTCAAGCATCTCCTGCCTCTGCTCTGGGTAAATGGCACAATACCCTTCTGATCTCTACACCCCCTGAGAGAGCAAGGGGCAGCCACAGCCCAGCCCAAGACGAGGGGCATGAATGTGGACCTGGGCTTGGGGGATGGAGGTGGGCTGAGGCCATGACACAGGACTGGTGGAACAGTCCTTCCATCCCCCATCCACCTCCATCCACCCGGGCTTGTGTGGGTGCCGACTCTGTGCCTCCCTGGGCCACCCTGGGATAGAGAGATGCTCAGACATCTGCTGCCCAAGCTTAGTGCATGGGAGAGAGAGTCAGGAGCTGTGTGGACACAGAAGTCAGCCAAGGCAGTCAGGGAAGACTGCCTGGAGGAGGAGGCGTGTAAGCCAAGCCTTGAAGAATGATCAGGAGGAAGTCAAAGCCAGGAGAGAATGCACAGCGGGGAAAGGGCAAGGTGCTCGGGCAGGAGCCAGCACAGTGCAAGCAAGGAAGAGTTGTGTCTGGCTGGCGCTTAGAGATGAGAAGTTGATGGACACCCAGCTGCGGCCGGCTTGCGGGCCTCATAGACTTGCTGACATGGGAGGCAAGCCCAGGGCACAGGGGAGCCGAGGGAGGTGGGGCTGCTGTGTGAACAGGCTGGATGACGCCTCCAGGCCGGACAGGACAGTGGCCAGAGCTGTCAGGTGGGGGAAGGGCGGCAGGTGGGGAGGAAGGTGGGGAGTAGGGGTGAGAGGGCAGACCCCCAGGACGGGGACTTTTCTGCTTGAACACCCTCTGCTCTCCGACTTACCAGATAATTTTTCTGAAACGTCTCCATTGTTATCGCCAAGATCCCTGAAATGAAGAACTGTGGGCCAGATTTGAAACAGTCGTGAGAGAGGCTGGGGTGCCTTGAAACCCACAAATTCCCTTCCCGCTATTCTCTAAAAAAACCAGCCTCTGGGGGCTGGTGGGGTAGAGAGCATCATTCCTCTGACAAAGGGGGCTCACGGCCCATCACAGGCCCCTCTCCAGTCAGGCTGGTCTTCCCTGTGCGCACAGGCCAATCCTGGGCGCACAGGCCACTCCTGGGCTTCAGCTGTGTCCTGCACTCAGAATGCCCTCCCGGCCCCCTCCCGCTTCCCCCGTTTACCAGCCCAAACCATCCCTCTGGTGTCAGCTGCACTATGCTCTCCACCCTGACCCTGGCTCCTTTCCTGGATCCTGCAGTTTGGAGGATATTCGCCCTTGGCTGTTAGCACCTGGAGGGGCTCTGGAGTTTTTCTGCAATTATTCTTTCACATGTGTGCTGAGCACCTACTATGTGCCGGTCACTGGGAGCACGGGGATGGGTAGGCACCCACGCGGAGACGGTGGGTCCCTACCGTGCACTGAAAGCTTGGGGTGGGGGCCATGGGGACAGAGGACTGAAGTGGCAGCAGAGGGTCAGGGTGCCTGCCTGAGAGGGCGCCGAGGAGCTGGGAGATGGTGTGTAAGCGGGACTCCGCCGAGACTCGGGGTGGAGGAGGATGCCCTGGGGAGCCTCCAGGAGAGATGCGGCCACTGGTCTCGCTTTCATCTCCCACCCTGGCCAATGGCCTTGGGGGGACGGGAGTTGTGTCTTACACCCTTGTGCCCTGCAGACCAACCCCGACAGAGACTTCAGGCACCAGGGATGTGTGGCTGGATCCAAAGGCACCTGAGGAAGCCTGAGAAAGGTGTGGCTGCTCCAGCTCACGCTCACTCTGTGCTGGGTGCACTGGTCAGTTAGGGGAGGGTGCTGAGAGCCCGGGGCTGCAGGCCTTCTGGTCTGCAGGCCTGCAGGGGCCCCTGGGAAGGAGCTGCTTCGCGTGTGACTGAGAGAGCGGAGGCAGAGCTAGGAGGCTGGAGAAGGGGGCTGAGGCTGCTCCCCTCCTATTCGCTCACTCCGCCCCACGCTGCATCCAGGGCCGAATGCCAGGTCCCCCGGGGTCTGCCTGCTCCCCAGCTGGCCCACGTTTTGGCATCTACTCACAGAGGCAGCTCCCCAGAATGGATACCAAGACTTCAGCACCACCAGGTGAAGGCTCTGGACGGCAGCAACCAGGTAACCCCCAAGGGACAAGTACAGCAGAGCGATGACAACATGGCAGGCCTGGGCAGGGGGCAGAGAGCTGTCGTCAGGGGACGTGGCCCTAAAGGAGGTCGTTGGGGTCTTGGACTGGCTGGCTGAACAGAGACCACTCTCCACCTTCTAAGGGATCCTGGTGGGTCTGCAAGGAAGCACCACGTCTCGGAAGGCAGGTGGGAATCACGCTCTTGATCTA
Source organism: Mesoplodon bidens (assembly GCF_964165515.1). Taxonomy (NCBI): domain Eukaryota; kingdom Metazoa; phylum Chordata; class Mammalia; order Artiodactyla; family Ziphiidae; genus Mesoplodon; species Mesoplodon bidens. The sequence goes on along the minus strand of NC_138164.1, from coordinate 106,024,501 downwards.
CCACCTGTGGCCATGGCAGTGCCTCTGGGGGCTGGGGGATGGGGAACAGAAGCCAAGGAGAGGAAATTTCTTCTGCTGAGGACTTCTTATGGGCCCCAACTGAGCTAGTGTCGGTGTAGGTATAGACAGCCTCTCCCATCCCTCAGGGGCTTTTTAAATCTTAGGGTGAGTGTTAAGCAGGGAAGCTGGAGTCTGTCTCATCCCCCTCCGCCCCCCCGCTCCCCCAGCGCCCTAGGAAATGGACACACACCCCCAGCTCCTTGAGAACGCGGCTCCTCTTCCTGGGCTTCTCTTCTGGTGCCATTCTAGAGGCAGGAGGTCAAGCCGGGTCACCTTCTGGGGTAGATTTGGCAGGCTAGGCTGGGTTGGGCTGGAGGCCTGCTTTGGCGTGGATCCTCCAGCTCCAGACCTGGGAGTAACTGTGGCTGCTCTATCGGCTTCTGCTGCCGTGACTCCAGCCGAGGACCTTGGCTGGGGGCCAAAGAAAAAGGCTGGGACAGGACGGTCTCATTTCTCTGGCTTGTGCCTGGGCGAGACTCAGTGACTATCCTCGGGGCCAGGACCTTCCAGAACAGCGGCTGCCCTGTGCAGCAGCCCCTGACTTGATTTGACCTGGAATGAGCTGAGTCTGGGGATGGCAAGAAACTGACTCACAGCCTCTGTCAGGGGCTTCAGGGATACAGCTCCTTCCGGGGCAGAAAAACGAGGACCAGACAAACTTTCCAACCATTGCAAGACAGACTGCACCCAGACTGGCCGCCTGCAGTGTGGCGAGAGCCTAGGGCTGCAGGAAGCCGGGAAGGTGGTGGGAGCTTTGTAACCAGTCCCCATCCACTGGCCCAGGATGATCCGAAAGAAGGCAGGTGGGAATCCAATAACTGTCCTACCACCTAGGGCGATGGTGGTGGCTCTTGGGTTTAGGGCATTAGGGAAGAGAAGGGAAGGAAACTTCTGCTGAGAACTTACAAGGAGCCAGCACTGAACCAGGAAGCCAATATTTAACAATGACAACAAGTCAACATTTACAAGTGCTTTCTCTGTTCCAGGCACAAGGATGAGCATTTTACATGCATTATCTGATTGTATCCTCATCCCAGCCCTATGGGATGTCCTTGCTCCCATTTTGCAGATGGGGCTCAGATAGGTTAAGCCACTTGCCCAAGGTCACACAGCCAGTAAATGACTGGGCTGGGACTCAAAGTCCGGCAGACTGGCTCCAGAGCTTGTGGGCTTCATTCTTTTATGCCCTGTTGCCTTAATGAATGAAAATGAATGTTCTGGATGTTTTAACAGGCATGAGAAATGGGCTGGGGGAAAAGGCTGCAGGAGGCTGAAAGCTCCACTTGCTGAGGGGCTGGGTGACTATGTTGTATGTTGATGTCAGGGCACTTCAGGGCCTGGGAGCTGCCTGGTGATTTGGTGAGAAAAGCTGAAGTTTTTCTCAGGAGAATGGAGTTGGGGGGTGTCTGGGAGGGGATTGGGGGTGCTGGCTGTGGGGATCATGGTAGGTGATGGTTCTCCATGGGGACAGGGCTAATGAGCAAATCCTTTAAAGGAATTGGGCTGTTTTTACTCTTTCTAATAAAAAGAAAGGCGGTGGGGGAACACGTTCTCCTTGATTTTCATTCCAGCTGTGAATTCAGGAGGTCCTTTGTGAATATCCACATTTTGCAGTTTTTCTGCCACGGAGGTAGTGGTGGGGGGAGAGGAAAAGAGCCTAGGGAGGCTGGGGGGGACAAGTAGCCCGGGTGACTAAATCCCGGACAGCAAGTCCCTTCAGAGCCAAAGGGCCGGACGGGGCCCCAGGGTTGGTGAGCACTGGCTCTGTGTAGGCACTGTGTGGGGAGGTATTCTTGTACACTGACCTCCCTCAATCCCCAGGAAGTTGGCTCTATTCTATAGAAGAGGAAACAGAGGCTCAGAGAGGTCAAGTGCTTTGGCCGAAATCACACAGCAGAGAAGTCCCTGGGATTGGGACCGTGTGTGGTCTGACAACAGTGCCCTGTGCCCAGGCTGCTGGGACGTGTGATCAGTATCTCCACTGGCCTGTAGTGACAACCCCTGATTTAGTGGGGATGGTTGAGGAGGCTGGGCCTCTCTCCTTCCTGGGCTCCAGAAGCAGAGCTCAGAGACGCATGGCTGCATGGCTCCCTTTTCTGGGACCTGGCCCAGATCTGTGTGGGAATCCACCCCTGTCTCAATTCCCAGCTCTTCAGAGCCGCTCTGACACAGCGAGCTGGACTGAGGGATGCGGTTGGTGGCAAAGGCCAGTATCAATCAGCCACTGGCTGTAACCAGACTTCTCCCCTGCACCTGCACCTCAGTTCCACTGGGAAGCACAGAAGAATGAAGACCTCTTGGCAGAGCTGTCTTGGATGGAACAGGTGGCCCAGGGAGATAGTGAGCGTCCAGTCACTGGAAGCGTGCCTCTATTTGGCATTCGCTTTCCAGAGTTGTGGTGCTGCGAGTGGGTCAAATAGTCAGTCAGGAGTTGGATTCAGGAAGCTGGAGTAATCTTTCTCAAAGTATGTTCCATGGAACACTGGTCCGGATAGATCAGTAGCAAAAGGGCTGCATGATCAAATAAGTTTGAGAAACCCTGGATATCTATTCTTTCCCCTCTTTAGCATATTAAAGGGTCTGATAATTCCTGCAGTGGAACACTTTAGTATAATATTAAGGGCATTTCCCAAACTTAATTGGCCATGATAAATTAACCATTTTTTCTCATAGTCCAGTGATTCTACACACGTGGTACTCTGTGGGGAATATTTTTGGGCAAAGTGGACTTAAACTTATAAACTGTAAATTCTGTTCTTTTCCTGGCCTTCTTTGCCCTCCTTTTGGTTTTCTCGGATGCATATCACGGCGGGGATTGGACTGTGGTCTCTAAGGTCACTTCCAATTCTCAATAATCCTCTCACGGGACAGGAGGAACTTTATACAGCAGGAGGAGGGGAAGGAAGTGCACAGGGCAGACCGAGATAAGCAGAGGGAAAAGTCTCTTGTCTGTAAAGGTGACATCCTGCTCTCCGAGAAGGGCGTGGACCCTGGGTCCTCAGGAAGCTATGCCCCGTTGTCCTGCCTGCTGCACCTCCAGAACCTGGCACAGGGCTGGTTGGGGCAGGAGATGGCTGTGGGCCGTGGGAGGAACATTTTTAGGCTTGACCCCTCCCCAGTCCCCTCAGGCAGCCTGGCCCCCCAGGGAACCAGCCAGGGACGAGCCTTTGTTCGTTTGGGCTCCTGGAGGGTGGGGCAGGCAGGGACAGAGGGGGCAGGACCCTCCAGCTCCCCTGCAGAGTGGACAAGACCCTGAGCACTGGACGTGAACAAGCCCGGGCCAGATCCTGGCTCTGCTTCCCCAAGCTTTGACCTTGGGCAGGTTGATTCCATCTCAACACCTCAGCCTCCTCACCTGTCACATAAGGAGTGCTGGTGCCAATCCTGGGGGTGCGGGTGGGCCGGGGTCGTGAGGATTAAGCAGGATAACACCTGTAACATGCAGGGCCTGGCACCTAGCAAACGTTCACTAAATGCTGGCCAGCATCACCTCCAGCCTGCTGCGTGCCTAGAATCCTGCCACCTGGCTCCACTTTGTCGGGTAAGACCCGATACATCCTGGTCTCATCATCGGGAGAGGTGATCCCGGGGTGGGGAGAGGGCATAAGAGCTCTGGGCTCTGGAAGAAGGTGGGGAGGGGTGTGGGAAGGGAAGGACAGGACCATGGATATTGAACTAGTGGTCGGAGATTTATCTACGGAGTCCTGAGCTCAACACCACAGGGACCCAGGCAGCAGTGAGTAAGATCTGTCCATGGGAGTTTGTGGTCAAGCAGGCAAAGAAAACCTGTGACCCGAATGGGACTGTACTGTGGAGGCCTAGAGGACAGGGCGAGCTTCTGTGGATGTGTGGATGTGTGTGTGTGTATGTGTCTGCGTGTGTGTGTCTGCGTGTCAAGCAGAGAAAGGCAGGGTTGAGAGGTATCGAGTCACACCATGTGACGGGGGGATGGGGGGGCCAGGGGCCACCCGTAGAGGATCGGGGTTCAGTGGATGCCAGTTAGAAATCGGCCGCAAATGTGCCAAAGCCAGCCTTCCCCCAAGGCATCAGAACAGGGTGCTGGTGCAGAGAGGTTCACCTGCCAGGGGCCCTGCAGGAAATGAAGGCCTCTACCCTGGGATGGAGTCAGGAGGCACGGATTCTAGCCCTGGCCTTGAGTGGTCCTGGGCAAGTCCCTTCCCCTCTCTGGGGCTCTGTGTCCTCAACACTGTCTCTGTATGTGAGTTTCTGGGATTGAAATGGAAATGCCGAGGCCTCTCCCAGTATCAATAGTCAGTGACTGGCAGCAGGATGGGGGTTTGGGTAGCAAATGCCTCCCTGGGATAGATGCTGCTGGTTCCCCCCAATTCCCAGATATTCTTTGCTGGGAGCAGGGGCACCCATTTTCAGCTGCCATAATTGTTGGCTGCTAGGGGCTCACAGCTGCTCCCTTTAAATTTAAAGTTTAAATGACACTTCCTCCCCCAACCCTGCAGCCAATGACTGGCTGGCATGGGGTAGTAAAGGCTGACCCCCTTGCCACACTGTGGGACCCAATCTGTGCTTCTGAATCACCCGCCAGTGGGATCTGGCTGAAGCCAGCAGTCAGCTGAAACCACAGCTGTCCTTGGCTTGCTTCCTTTGCCCCTGTCCTGCTTCCCCTGCTCTTCTCCTGAGAGGGCTCCCTCATAAGTCAATTGTCCAAAATCCTTGTCTCAGGCTCTGCTTCTAGATAACCTGATGGAAGACACTCCTTCCTTGTTTCTGCCGTGGGGTCCACTCACCTGGCCTGGGACCTCCACTCTGAGAGTCCAGCTGCCCTGTATCCTCTGGATCCGCTTCACCCCACAGAGGCAGCACCAGAAGATCAGAACATCTTTACAACATTAGACTTTGGATATTTTCCTTCCTGGCCACACCTCCTGCTTCATGGCCCAGCTGCATGGAGTGAAGATGATTGTGATCTTCATAGAGTCAGAGGTTGAGCCTTTTTTTTTTTTTTTTTTAATGGTATGCGGACCTGTCACTGTTGTGGCTTCTCCCGTTGCGGAGCACAGGCTCCGGACGCGCAGGCTCAGCGGCCATGGCTCACGGACCCAGCCGCTCCGCGGCATGGGGGATCTTCCCGGACCGGGGCACGAACCCGTGTCCCCTGCATCGGCAGGCGGACTCTCAACCACTGCGCCACCAGGGAAGCCTGAGTTTGAGCCTTTTAAAAGACTTTTTAATTCTGGAAAATTTCAACAATTCACAAACGTAGAGAGAATGGCCCTGTCAACTCCCGCATACTATTCCCCAGGGACAATTGTCAGCCCTCTGTCCATCTTGTTTATCTCTTGCCACTCTTTCTCCTCATCAGTAAGCAAAGCTTGGACTTCCAACCGTTTTATTTGTAAACATTTTAGTATTTATCTCTAAAAGATAAGGACCCTTTAAAAACAAGGTGACCACATGTCACAACTGAAAATTTAAAACAGTGAAGACCTGCTGCTCCATGGGGCCTATTTCTGGGCGATGCAATAGCCCTGCAGCCACACCGAGCTCTGTGCTGGGGTTAGATGGCTCCCTTGTTGAGGAAAATTCAACACTGGGAGTCAGGAAAACCTCTTCTTCTTCCAGTTTTTGCTACTTACTAGATATCAAATATCTACTCAGTGTTCACATTTCTCTAATTGTCTCATCAGCGTCGTGTGACCTTTGATTTGCTTGAATCAGGATCCAGGCACGGCCTGCAAGTTGCATCCGGCTGGGGGCAGGGACACGTCTCACTTTGCCTGGCGACCTGTCCCTGGGCTGCTCCCAGCGTGGTGCCCGCGTTCTGGGAAGTGAGCAGACCCTCAACCAGGCGGTTCTGGTGAAGGAGGTGTGAGCGGGCTTGGACCACCCTCAGCTCTCACCCTGGCCTCTTCCTTTTCACCTCTGGCTTCTCTCTCCACGCTGCTATGCCGCTGGGGGCAGGAAAGTGATGCAGAGCCCCGCGGCCACCCTGGATAGTCACCCATGCCCGCACTTGCCGACTTCAGAGCTGACTCTGGGCCTGGGCTGCCTGAGTAGAAACCTCAGTTCTACTCCTTCGTAGCTGGGAGACCTAAAGTGACTTATTTGACCTCTCTGGGCCTCAGTTTTCCCCTCTGCAAGATGGGGGTAGTACTCCCTCTGCAGTCGCTAGAGGGTTAAGTGAGTGAGAACGTATGGGATGCTTAAAGCGGTGCCTGGCACGTATCAGGAGCCGTGGACAAGTACTAAAGTCACCACTGACTCTCAGGGGTCACGCAGGCTCCGTGTCACACACACAACCAGGCGGCAAGCGACCTTCCACATTCACTTACCTGCCACTCACCTTCCCTCGGGCCTTCCATGTGGGGTGAGGCCAGGTAGTCATAGCTCTGGAAAAGGTCCACTTCCCCTGATGGCACCCTGCCCCGCCCCCCCCCCCCCCCCGCGACGCAGTGTCCAGACACTCGCCCTGGGACCTCCTGCAGTGCAGGCCCCACCTGCCATTAGCTGCTTTGCACTCATTCATCATCTGCAACCTTACTTCTGAAGTTTTTCCAGAACCTGTGGTTTTTCTCTGGGTTAGAGGCTTCTTCTTCACCACTTTTAGTGACGTACGACATACAACACACACACACACACACCTGCACACACATGCAGACCACCCCACGCCCTTGTTCATTAACTGACCCACTCATTCATAAAACCCTCAATGAGCACTTACTACCAGCAAGGCACTGTGCCATGCGCTGGGGGGCCAGGACTGAAGGAAACACTGCCGTGTCTTTGAGGAACTGGGAGACTCTGGTGGCAGAACAACAGCCCCCGGAGATGTCCATGTCCCAATCCCTGGAACCCATGACCATGTCATCTGACACAGTAGAAGGACTTTGCAGTTGTGATTAAGTTAAGGGACTTGAGATGGAGAGATTATCCTGGCTTATCTGGCAGGTCCCACATAATCACGAGGGTCCTTATAAGAGGGAGGCAGGAGGACCAGAGTCAGCGAGAGAGATTGGCAGGGGCTACGCTGCTAGCTTTGAAGATGGAGGAGGGGCTAGAAGCCGAGGAATGCGGCAGTCTCTAGAAGCTAGAGAAGGTGAGGAAATGGATTCTTCCCCAGAGCTTCCCCCCAAAACTCAGAACTGTCAACACTTTCATTTTCGACTTCTGACCTCCAGAGCTGTAAGATAATAAACGTATTTCTTTTTTTTTTTTTTTTGGCCACACCACGTGGCTTGTGGGATCCTCGTTCCCTGACCAGGGATTGAACCGGGGCCCTCAGCAGTAAAAGTGTGGACCCCTAACCACTGGATCACCAGGGAATTCCCTGAATGTATTGTTTTGAGCCACTAAGTTTGTAGTCATTGGTTACTGCAGCGATAGGAAACTGGCAGAACGCAATAGCGAAGACGATCAGGGAGACAGGCGATAGTTTGGAGGGAGGGGGTGGGACCCCAGATATGCATGTGTGCTGAGAGCCCAGCAGAGGACACCTCACCTGGAAGGGCCAGAGAAAGATGAGCCAGTAAGGCTTCCTGGAGGAAGTGGTGTCTACACCGAGGTCTGAAGGAGGGTTGGAAGCTAAGTCAGACAAATAAGAGTGGGGGGCAGGCAGGGAATAGCATTCCAGGCAGAGGGGGTCTCACAGAGGTCCAGTATGGCAGCCAGGTCGAGTGTAGGAGGAGCGGGGCCGAGCAGAGGCTGGAGAGGGGAGTGGGCTACATCTCCAGGGCTCTGTCAACTCTGCCAGAGCATCTGGACTTTAGCCTGAGGGCGGGGAGAGCTCCAAGTAACTTTAGGCAGAGCGATGACACTGTTGCTTTTGTACTTTAGAAAAATCTCTGTGGCTGTTATCTAGCCCAGACATGGGTTGGGCCAGCGTGGAGCTGGGGACAGAAGTTAGGGGGTCAGGAGTCTGATGCCATGATGCAGGTGAAAGATGACAGTGGTTCACAAGTGCTGGGAAGGAGGGTGGGGAGAGTGGACTGAGTCGAGAAAGCTAGAGCAAAGAGAGTCAGTGGGGGACGACTATACCTGGGGCTGAGGCAGAGGGAAAACCAAGAATGATGCTCAGATTCTGGCTTGGGCACCAGCCAAGTCTGTAGTGACATTGATTGACAAGTGGTATGTGTTTCATGTCAGTAGAACGTGAAAGTAGATGCTGAAGCTGGCTCAGAGAAGAGACCTGGGTGGAAGACAGGGGTTTGGGGATTGTCAGGATGGGGACAGACAGCTAACCTGAGCTCCACGAGAGCGGAGAGATTTGGTTGACATCTGGCATCCTCAGAGCCTGGACACACAGTCAATAAACACCTGCTGAATAAACCATGAGATGAGACCAGAGCAGCAGATGAGATCACCCAGAGGAGAGTCCAGGGTAGGCAACACTTAAGAGATGGATGGAGTTATTATTATTAAAATAAGGATATTAAAAAGCCCATTGATGCTGGTGACAATGAGATCATGACAACAGCAATTTCAGTGGTGTGAGTGGGAGGTGAGGAAGTAAGACTATAAAGGAGAGGAGAAAAGTAAACCCACGACCGAAGGGGTTTAGGGCATCAAGATAGGGCATTTTAAACTGGGAGAGAATGAAACACATTGTATTTTCACATTCACAAAATTTTAATGGGCAAAATGTAACTGTGGTGGACAGATTCTAATAAGCCCAAGAACTCTCCCCCCCGCCCCCCAGTGTGGGTGAGACCTGTGATGTGCTTCTAACCTATAGAAGCAAAGGTGATGAGATGTCACTTCTCATCAAAGGTGATGAGATGTCACTTCTGTAACCACAGTGTCACATGAGACTGCCTCTTGCTAGCAGGCTTGCTCTGCAAACTCTCTCCCTGGCTGGCTATAAAGACCATGGGCTGGGAGCTGAGGGAAGCCTCTGGGGGCTTAGGGAAGCTGACCACCAACAGCCAGAAAGAAGCTGGGGCCCTCAGTCCCATGGCTGCAAGGAAATGAGTTCTGCCATCAACCCCCTGGGCCCAGAGACCCAGCCCCACTCATGGTACCTTCAGAGGCAGCCTTCTCCTCAGGCTAGGGGGTGAGGGTGGGAGCACTGAAAGCCCCATGGAGGTCCTGAGCCCCCCAGGGGTAGGGGCCACCACCGCTGTGCACCTGTAGATGCTGCCCAGGATGCCGTGGGCTGGACTCAGCCCTCCCCTGCAACCTCCGCAGTCCTGGGGGGTGGGCAGGGTTGAGTCAATAGGGACTCCAAACGTTCCCCGGAGGCACGGGAGCTGGAAGGGTCTTAAATGTCATCTGGTTCAACCTTTAGTTTCTAGGCAGGAAAACTGAGGCCCAAAGACGGAGCAGCAGATTACAAAGGACAGAGCCGGTCCTAGGGCTTGGAGACCCGAAGCCAAGCCACTGCCAGCTGTGTGACCTCTGCAGCTGGACTCAGTACTCCTTACTGGAGGATTCTGGGGTCTCTGAGCTTAATGACCGTCCCAAGGCCTGAGGGCCAGGGCGACCCTTGAACCCGTCTCCCTGTGAGGCCAGGGAAATTCAGAGCAGCACGTGGGGGTGTTTCCTGATAGTGACGGCGCCCAGCAAGGCAGAAGGACACGTACCCTTGACATCAGCTAGCTTTTTAAGGAAATAAACCACTGCGGGAAATGTGTGGGACAGACATCCCCAGGGTCTCCACTCGGTGCCACACCATGTGAGGCCTGGGGCCGAGGGCCGCCGCAAGATTAACGAGGTGGGGGTGGGGAGAGGCTGGGCTCGGGATGGCTCGGGATGGCGCGGGTGGCGGCTGGAGGGTAGGGGAGGCGGGACTCCAACCCCCAGAGTGATCATCTACTCGGACGACTCCCTGGGCACATATGCCACGTTATCATAGGCGGGGGGCGGAGAGGCTGCGGGGCTGGGGATGTTGAAGTCTGTGCTGAAGGCATTTGGCAGGAAAATCACAGGCTGCAAAGAAGAAAACAAACCCAGGCAATCCTAGAGGCTCGGGCGCCTTCTTGGAGCTGTTGCAATAGTGTCCTCTTGTGGGCATTCTGAGAACACACCCTAGTAGTGAAAGCCGCCAAGTCTGAATTGACCCCACTCGTAAGTTCACCTAATATTCCAAAAAATATTTACTGGGGCCAAGTATGACCCGGGCGTTGGGGATAAAGCAGTGAACAAAACAGACATAAGTCTCATTTCTCTACGAACTACGGTTCTGGTGTTGTCTCTGGCCAGCCCTGCACTGGTTCAAGGCCTGGATACCATAGCACCCGCCTTCTAGCGGCTTCCCTGCCTCCAGCCCCGCCTCTCCGCCCCGCCACCCGCTGCGCTGGACAAACCCTCTGGATTGATTTCCTTGAGCCCCGCTCTATTCCCCCTCCCCTCTGAGCTTATACTCCTCTGCTCAGACTTTCAACAGCCTCACGTCCCATTTTGCACAAATCCACCTCCTAAGCGGCATCCCCACGCTGTGGCCCGCACTGTCCCGCGGAGGAGGACTTTACTCCAACTGGTTCCCTTGCCACGAAGGCCCTCCTCCATCGCCTCTCTGTCTGCACTGTCCTCCAGTTTGGGGGAAACTAAGGTCAATTCCCACCCGAGTCATACTGCCCTTTCTGATGCCCACGTCTCCCTCATGGCCCGTGAACTTCTGGAGGGTCCCACTCATCCTTGGACAAGGCTCCCCCTCGTCCCCTGCACCTGCCTTCCAAGGCTCTGCGTCCAGGCGCACAGGGCGACGGGTCCCTTGGTGCTGGCGCCTCCCTGTGGCCACGAGGAAAACAGTCCCACTTTCCCGCTGAAACTCCTTTGGGTCCCCGGATGTAGGAATGGCGAGCTCATTGCAGAGCAGTGGCCCCGGGTGGGGGTAGGCAGGGGTGAGGCACTCACCGCGTGGGCTTGGGCGCGGGTGGCTTGGCACCCGAAGTGGGTGGCAATGACCGCGATGAAAAACTCCAGGATGGTGAAGATGGTAAGCACGGCTAGGTAGCCCCTGCCCACGTCCTGGGGACCAAAAGCCACCGTCAAGGCAAGCCGAGAATTCTAGAATAGAGGAGGAAAGGGGGCCCAGAGCGAGCTAGAATAAGGTGCCCAAGGTCCCACAGCCAGCCGATGGCAGAGCTGGAGCCGTATCCAGTTGCCCTGCAGCCCGTCCCGTGCCCTCCCCTGCACTCTGGGCTGCCTCTCCGTTGCCCCCACGCCCATCCCTGGGGTAGGGTCTTGGGGTCCATATACTCATGGGATCTCGGGATTGGCAGGCCCTGGCGAGGCCCAGGGCCCCAAGCCTCCCGGGGCTACAGCCTCTCCCCCTGCCCCCTCCTGGATGTGGCTGTATCCTTCTCCAAGTTCTCCCACTCCTTGGGGAGCGTCAGACAACACACCCAGTTAGTGACACCAAAATCCATGAGCAGAATGGCCGTCCCGGCAAAGGCCGCCATGGCGCTGAGAATGTTGGTCCCCAGGCTGCTCGTCACCTGCAGAGGAAAGGAGCAGAGGGGAGAGGCGGGAGCAGAAGATGGGACGGGAGGCGACAGCTCTCCTCCGCCTTCCCCAGCCTCCCGTACCAGGCCTCCCGCCGCCAGGGGGCACTGTCCTCACGCTCATGCCCACGCCTGCGCTCTTGTTGCCCTTGTTTCCTCCTATCCTTCCCCGGGACTTCGGGAGCAAAGGCCCTGCTGCCCCCTTGCCCCACCCCCACCCCCGCCCCTTACCTTCCATCGTCTTCTTGGAAGCTGCTGGCAAAGGGGCACGGCACGACCACCTCCCTGGGTGGGGTTTGCAGAAGCTCCTTACCCACCCAATACTGTGCCCCTCCACCCCAGGCCGAGCACCCTGCAGGCACAGGGCCGGGGGGGGGGAGACCCTCTGCTGTGGACGCTGAGGTTGGGAGAGGTGTTCGGGTCAGTTCCACGTGGTCCCAGGCAGGGGCCGGCAGCGCAAGGCACTGCAGACCCTGGCGGGGCACCAGGCAGGGGAGAGGCAGGTGCTGTGAGCCTGAGTTCGGTGGGCCAAGCCCTCACCTGGAGGCCTAGGGCTTCGGGGCAAGTGGATACCTGGGTGGCGACCACTCGGGTCACCCTCCCTATGTTGCCAGAACCCGATGCTCTTTTGACCCAGTAGCTGAAGACTTCTGGTTAAACAGCCCTGGCCTTAAAGCGGGGACCACTCATGGGTGGGCCGGGGACTGCAGGACCTGCTCAGGCTCAAAGACTCTGACTCCTTTTTGCGAGGAGGTCATTGAGACCAGAGCAGCCTCACAGGAAGTCAATTAATTGATTAATTAATCCAGCAAACTTCTATTGAGCATCTGCTGCCTGCGAGGCACTGTCCAAGGTGCTGTGAGCACAGAGCAGAGTAAGTCAGCTCTCCCCCTGCCAGACTTTACAGCCTAGGGGGACATGGGTTTGATACTGAGGGTCCCCTGTGTCCACTCCTGTCCTGCTATAATCCATTCTCCACCCAGCACCCAGCAGCTCTCAGGAATGCACATAGGGCAACGATTCGTCTGCTTCAACCCTCAGTGGCCTCCCACTGCCCTTAAACTCCAGGCTCCGCACCCATCCCTGAGTCACTCCCTGCCCCTCCCTCTGAGCTCAGCCTCTCCTACTCTGCCCCTTGTTTGCTGTAATCCGGTGTCCTGGCCCCTTCTCCGTCCTCTGATGCCCAGGCTCTTCCCCTCTCATCTCCCAGCCTGGGATACTGTTCCCCAGGCTCTTCCATGGCTGCTGCCCTCTGAGCAATGAGCTCAGCGACACCTGCTCAGGGACTGCAGACCGTCCTAGCTGAGAAGAACCACTCACATTATCCGGGTGCTTTGTTCAGCACTTTTCACTCTCTGTAATGACCTTATTTGTTAGTCTGGTTTTTGGGTGTCTTACCGGACACCAGAATGTAAGCTCCATGAGGGCAGGGACTTGACTCTGGTGCGATGCTCGACACCCTCACGTCCAAAGCCTCCATTGCTCCCCACCCCCTCACCGGTGCCCACAGAAGGCATGGAGCCGTCGGCGATGTGGACCCAGCACATCTCTCCATCTAATTTCTTTCCACTTTTCTTCCCAGACCTTTGCCCTGATCAAATAGAACCACACATGGTTTCCATGGCAACCCTGCCCATGACCTCTCCTTGCATCCTCATGCTTTTCCTTCAGTATTTCTCAGTCCTACCTGCCCACCAAGGCCCAGCTTCAGGAGGGCTTTTTGCCTCTTCCCTTTCTCTGGATGACCATGAACACTTCGTCTGTGGACGCTCACTTTCTGCCCCGTAGTGTGTTTTGAAAGTGCATCTCGGTTCCTCCTCTCCCGTAGGTAGAGCAGGGTCTGTGTGTGGCTGGCTGGGTGTTGTCCCGCGCCTGGCCCCCAGCAGGCCCCCAGGAAATGCTCGCTGAAGGAGCCAGATGAGTGAGCGTCTTTGGAAGCAGAGCAGAGTGGAGCCTGGCAGTGGCCCCACCCTTGCCCCGGGTCCCCTGTTCAGACTTACCAGGCAGCTGGTGTGGTTCTTCTCAGATGCCACTGAGAGGGATCCCGAGATGATGAACTGTGTGGGGAAGCGGGGACCCCGGTGAGGCTTTGGCTGGGACACTGGGCAGGGCACACCATGCCTGGTGCTGTCGAGACCGTGGGTATCAGGGAGAAGCCAGCAGCCTCCTGGCTTCCACCTTCTCTGCCTCCTGGCCAGGCACTTGGAATCTCTCTGTGAGGGTGTCCCCTGGTTGCTAGGGGCCCCTGTCCAGGGAACTAGGGCCATGGCTTGCAAGGTGAATGTTTTCATTGACATCGTATCATCAGAGCCTTGTAAGGAAGGCATTGTTCCTTTAAACATTCACTCATCAAACATTTCCTGAGCAGCAGGGATGTGCCAAGATGGTAGCAGAGTTGAGTAAGACAGACAAGATCCCTGCCCTCACGGGGCTTCTATTCTAACTGGGGGAGACAAACACTTAGCAAATAAATGATCAAGAAGTATGGTGGTAGTGACAGGCATTGTAAGGAATCATAGCAAATACACGATCAAGAAGTGTGGTGGTAGTGACAGGAGTTGTAAGGAATCACTGGGGGCTACTTGAGGTGGGGTGGTCAGGGAAGGCCTCTCTGAGCAGAGATGCAAATGACAGGATACAGGGCTTGTGATGATTTGGGGTGGGTGGGGAGTGGGCGGGGCCGGCTTGGAGGCTGCCCTCCAAAGATGGCTCTCAGCGAACCCTGTGTCACGGTGCCCATGCCCTCGGCACTTGCCTCCAACAATGACCCTGGGCGGGTCCTGTGACTGGCTTAGCTGAGAGATGCAGCGGAGTGTTGCCAGGCCAGTTGTGGGCCTAAGGCTTAGAAGGCCCAGCAGCTTCCATGTGTGCGCTCAGCTGCAGGCTGGGGAGACCACGGGGACAGATCACTCGGAGAGGCCGGCAGGAGGCTGGAGAAGGGTAGGGGAGGCCCTGGGATTACACGGAGACAGAGAGGACCGGGAAGGAGCCACCACAGCTGTCCAGGTGAAGGGGGGAGACGTGGACAGTTTTAAGCTCTGCTTGGGAGGGCGAGCTGACAGGACCTGCTGGTGGAGTGGATGTGGAATGGGAAAAGAGAAGGGTCTAGGGTGACTTGGGATGTTTTAGCTCTGGCAACTGGATGGATGCTGCTGAATTAAGGCTTGGTAATTGGCTCCCACATGTGTTAGTGCTTGATTCCCTCAAACTATGGGGTAGGTGGGGCCAGAACTATGGACCCGATTTTTAGATGAGGAAGCTGAGGCTGAGATGGACTGACTTGCCTAGGGGACTCCTGATAACACACGGTGGAGCTGGGATTCAGACCACTTGGCCTGGCCCCCAAATCTGTTCTCCCCCAGGGGCGCTGGGAGGCTCAGGTGCAGACAGGGACCTTGTAATTGCTGAAGTGCTCTCTTCGTCTTGGGGGTTATAACTGTGCCCTCCCCTGATTCTCCAGCAGGGGTGGGTGGCCAGGCTATTTGTCAGAGAGTTGGTCGGACTCCCAGGGAACAGAGCTCATGGTGGGCTGGGGCCCAGGAGAGGAGCTGATGGGTTTCTGCAGCCCAGGGTTTGCATTCGGGTTGAGGCTTGTAACCACGGTAACAAGGTGGTTATTGTCCTTAGCCCCTGCCCTCATCCCCTTCAACCTTCATCACTTTTTTTGTTGTTGTTCCTTGTCTTACCCCCCGCCCCCAGTAGTTCCTTTAATTAGTGCTTATACCAGTTTGAGGACTGCCTGTGATGATGCTTAAAGCCAACATAGCCCAGAGTGGAACCTTCCTGAACTCAGGTTATTACATTGACCTTCCAGAGCTCAAAGAATTCCACCTTACATTTAGTTTGAGAGGCAACAGCTGGAATGAGCTTTCCACTATTTAGGAACCCTGAAATTGTGCAATTCAGACAGTGAATTAATACTACTCTCTTTTGATCTGAAGGATGACAAATGTTTTGAAAAACTGGAATGGGGTGGGGTGGGGGGCTCCCATGCTTTCTGCGAACCTGCTCTGTGCTAGGCTCTTTGCTGGGAACTTTTCATACACAACAGGAGTGGGGTCTGGGTCAGGGTATGATTAGGGTTTGCAGTTCGGAGTTAGAGTTAAGCTCAGGCCCCCACCTAGGGGTGGCTGTGTCTAGAAGGATGTGGTGGAGGGGTGGGGCGGGGGGAGAAATGAGCCTGGGAACAGTTCCCTGGATGGCCCCGGCACTCACGCAGGCTCCTCCCCAGAAGGGGACGCCGCCTTCGATGAAGAGCATCCCCACGTGGCCGCGGCGGACCATGAGCAGCACGCTGCCGAAGCCCAGGTGGATGAGGCCGATGAGGATCTGGACCGTCTGCGGGGAGCGGGCGGTGGCTCAGCCAGGCGGGCGGGGCGGGCTCCACACCGCCCCCTGCCGGCCGCGGAGGAGAGCGTGGCAGGGCCCTGCGCTCTGGCAGCGAACCATCGGTGACTGGGAAATAAACTCAAGATTCCGTTCTTTTAAGGAGACGTCATTATAACAACCGTAAAAGACAGTTTTAAGGAAACCAGTAGCCCAGAGCCTTCGGGACCCACCCTTCTGTTACCATGTCTCCACAGGTTTGCTTTTTGCTCTGACCCATGGATCTCAAGCATCCTCTGTGTTGCTACCTGGTTTTCCTAACCCTGGTTTACTGAGCAGCAGGTACAGCATTCCCTGTACTGAATGCCTCACCTTTTCCTTCCTCACCCCCATGCAGCCTGCACAAATATCTCCTTGGGCAACTTTCTCATCTGAGTGTCTGTTATTGATTCATCCCAGCCATGTGCTGGAGCTGTCTCCTACCAGCTGGAATCTGGACTTGGGTTTTACATTAATTAATTAATTAAAAGGGGGTGGTTTACCACTGCCCCACTGATCCATTCTCAGAAGTGGGATGGTTTTCCCATGGCTGGGAACCTGTGGGCTTCTGGTACTTGCTGCCACATTTCTTTCCAAATGTTTTTGGTTAACAACTGAATTCTAGAACTGAGTGGAAAGGGACACTGGAGGCCCCTGATTTCAACCTCTTCCTAATCCAGGAGCCCTTTCCAGCTCCTGACTTCTAAACAGATGCCCTCAGTGACGAGGTGTTCACTACCTCTCAAACCACTGTGGTCCATTTATGGGCAGTTCAGACTGTGGAGTGGTATTCTTGGGGTCACGTGGAATAGTCTCCCTAACATGAATGCCAAGAATTTGTATATTTAAAGGCAGACCCCTTGAATCTTCTCTTTCTCTCCTCAGTTGCATGTCCTGCATCTTTGCAGCTTCCTTATGGGACATTATGTTCCGGCTGCCAGTGCTGCTCTCCTTCTCAGTGGGTCCTTCCCCTGCCCCTGGACCACCACTGCTACTCCAGTTACTCCTAAGACACCTGCTGCCACTTAGCAAATGCCTGTCTACACTAAGCAATGTGCTGGGTGTTTTACAGACATTATCTCATTTAAACCTAATATGATGAGGTAGATATCCTAAAATTATTATCCTAATTTTGGAGATGAGGAAACTGAGGTTCAGAGATATTCAGTAACTTCTCTGAGGTCTCCCAGCTATAAAGTGGAAGGCCAGCTAACTCTAAAGCCAGTGTTCTCCCTGGGTGACACTCCCTAAAACCTATCTATAGTTTCTACTTTTTATGTTTTTCAGCAGTTTACATTTGTCTCACCAAAGTCCTTTGGAGGTAACTGTTTCCCAGAGTCTGCTCTGAGGTTTCAGGCCTCCAGCAACGGATACTCCATCTCTGTCCACTGCCTCTAGTCCCTTCCTGCACCAGTGGGCTTGCTGCAGCCTTAACTGTAGAATCCTAAATTCCAGCATGTTCAAGCCCGAGTTCCTAGTGCTCAGAGCAGTGGGGTTGCAAGTAGAACTTTACAGTCAGGCCATCCTAGGGTACAGGATGCCACTTACCAGCTGTGTGGCCTTGGGCCAGTGACTTAGTGTTGACCAGCCTCAGCTCCCTAATCTGTCCAATGGGAACTATGATCCCTGTGTCACAAGCGGTGATGAGATTCTAAGGAGACAATGCATGCAAATTCCTTGGTCAGTGCATGCACGCACCTCTCGTGGGCACTCGGTAAATGAGAGCTGTTGTCATTGTCCTCATTATCACCACCACCATCATCATCACCACCACAAGCATCATCACCACCACCATCATCATCACCACCATCATCACCATTACCACCATCACCATCATCACCACCATCATCACCACCACCACCACCATCACCATCACCACCATCACCATCATCACCACCACCATCACCAACACCATCATCACCACAACCATCACCACCATCATCACCATCACCATCACCACAACCATCATCACCACCACCATCACCATCATCACCACCATCATCACCACCACCATCACCATCATCACCACCATCATCACCACCACCATCATCACCACCACCATCACCATCACCACCATCATCACCACCATCACCACCATCATCACCACCACCATCACCATCACCACCATCATCACCACCACCATCGTCATTACCATCATCATGATCACCACCATCATCACCACTTAAGCCATGTTTTCATCTTCCATTGGACAAACTGAGGCCAAAGGACAAACTGAAGACACCCTATATGTATATATCGATGAATATGTTTGCCTATCTATCTATCTATCTACTGTGTAATATTTGTTTCCCTCCGAGAGATCAATATCTCAAGCCCATCTGAGATTGGAAAAGACCTTAGAGGCATCTTGGACTGTCAGCCCTGCAGGAGCAATGAGCTGGCCCTGGTTACCACTTCAGCTTCATCTCGTCTCCCTTCTTCCTCTGCTCATTACATTCCAGCCATGTCCACTTTCTCTTTCGTCCTTGAACAAGCCACCTCAGGGCATTTGCACTTGCTGTTTCCTCTACCTGATGAGCCCATGTCCCCAGATCTCACTTGGCTGGCTTCAGCCCAACATCTAGATTCTTAGCTTCAATGTCATCTCCCCAGAGAGACCTCTCTGTCCACCTTTGCTAGTGTTGCCTCTCCTCCATGGTCATTTTCGACTCCACTGTCCTATTTGGAGTGATCTCAGTTATTTGTTCATTGGTTTACTCTCTGATGAGAAGGGTCCTTGTCTGCCTGGTGCATGACTGCATCCTCAAGTCCTCACTAGGTATCTTTTGACTACCTGCCCCCTCTCCAGGGTGCATGAGTACTCCCTCCCTGCCCAGCATCTATGCCTTGGGTGGTCAGAGAGCTGTTCTTACCCCTAAAGCCTTGGGCATTCCTGTCAGGAATGTCCCCACGGGCCGCAGGTCAGGCGGCTGGGTGGCCCGTGGAGTCTGCGCCCCCAGCGGTGGCTCCTCGAACTGCATGATCCCGGGAGGCTGGCACAGGGAGGTGGGCAGAATGGCTGGGGGCGGGCGGAGGCCGCTGGCGTTGCTGGGTGGGATGACGACAAACACCCCATTGCTGGCGGGAGCTGCGGACATCGTGCTCAGAGAGCCTGGGAGCCAAAGGCTCTGGAGATAATAATGATAACAATATTGGTTACACATCTGCATAAGAGATTTTCAGTTTATGAACAACCTGCCTACCTACCCCTGCTCACTGCAGCCCCCTGAGGATGGCACCAAAATCTCTGCCTAATGAGGAAGGGAAGCTTCACTCAGAGAAGTGAAGGGATGTCAGAGGTCAAGGTGAGGCAAGGCCAAGACTTGAGTCCAGTCTTTCTGATCCTAGAAAACACATTCTTTTTTTTTTTGCGGTACGCAGGCCTCTCACTGTCGTGGCCTCTCCCGTTGCGGAGCGCAGGCTCTGGACGCGCAGGCTCAGCGGCCATGGCTCACGGGCCCAGCCGCTCCGCGGCATGTGGGATCTTCCGGGACCGGGGCACGAACCCGTGTCCCGGGCATCAGCAGGCGAACTCGCAACCACTGCGCCACCAGGGAAGCCCAGAAGCCACATTCTTCATCTCTGCTATTATTACACGGAAAGGACATTTAGCATGCATTTAAACTGCCTCCTTTCCCCAGAGAGGGCAAGTGACTTGCTCAGGAACACACAGCTAATGTGAGAGCTGAGTGCCTCCTTACCCAGGACTAGAGCTCACCCACCATTTCCTGTCCCTCAGCCCAGAACTAATGAGCTTGTGTAAATAATCCCCCTGGAAGATTTCCTGCTGTGGGAGCCTTTCTCTCTGGCCACCCAAGCAATCACGATTAATGTAGCCAAGCCACGCATGGATTATGGAAACTTTATTTGTGGCTGGCCTGAGCAAACACTTTGGGGAAAACCACCCAACTGTCAGGAGATGAACTTACTAGGAGACAGCAGAGGGATGAGTCTGCCCGATTATACCACGAGATGAAAAACAGGCATCCTTCTCATGGGCATTAATTGGTTCAGCACATGGCTCTGCAGATAGAAGCTGGGATTTGAATCCTGGCCCCTCTGCTTACCATGACACGTGGGGCAAGGTGGCCACCTACCCCATCCTCAGTTTCCTTACCTGTAAAGTGGGGATATTATACCGGGGGATAATCTCATACGGTTTGGTATGAATTGAAATAACACACACAACCCTGAGAAAAGCCATCCTTTAGAGTGTGACCGTGACTAGAGGTCAGGCACAGATTCCATGCCCTCAAGGAGCCTTGCACCTGGTGAGAGGAGCAAGAGAAGTTTGTAATTCAGTCCAACAGACGATGACTGAGCATTTACCGAGTACCAAGTTCATGCCGGGAGCAGGAAGATGGATTAACACGGGATGTCCTGCCCTCAGACTCTCGCAACATAGAGCAGGGCTGCTGCTAGGACAGAGGGGCGGGTGGAGGCGGGAACTGATTCCACCTGATTGCGAGCTCAGCCGAGTCTTCAGGGAGGGCGTGGACCTGAAACAGGGGTCCTCCGTTCTCACCTCCCCACCCCACGTTCCTTCCCTTCTCTCTTTCTCTTGTCTTCCATCTGTTTTCCTTCCCCACCCATTGGCCATTTCCCCCTTCCCCAGACGTATCCGGGAAGAGTAGACGGTTGCTGAGGATACTGTGAAAGATTCCCTGGTCTGACAGTCCAAGCACATTGGATGAGAGTGACATGCTGGGTGACGGAGGGTCCGGGGGACCCCTCCCCCGCCCCACGGGTCCTCCTTCTTGAGGTGTGAATAACGAACGTTTAAGTCCTCATCTCACTCTAAGGGAGGGAAGGCGTGGATTATAGTTGTGCTTAGAGATGAGGAAATGGAGGCTCAGGGAGGGGGAGGGTGTCTCCCATGGTCACACAGCACCTCAGTATTGAAGAATTGGGATAGGTCCGGACTCCCGCCTCCCGGTAGAAGGAGTCCTGACTTGATGGGAGGCATCCACTCCTGGGTTCGAATCCTGCCCTTGTCAGAGTGAGGGGGCCAGCCCTTGTACTCCATTCTTTGGAGTAATGGTTCTAAAATGCTCGGAGTCCACAGATCAGTGAATTACCAACAAACGGGGCCTGAAAGAGTCTGCTAACTCTCCACTTCCTCACGTAAGTTCATTTAAAGAAATCACCCACGTTCTCACCATCATCTGGAAAGGACATTTAGCACCAGAGAGGGAGGAAGGCCATAATTTTAGAATAAAAGGACAAAACCTTTAAGTGGGACAAATTTAACTTGGTGCTGCTTTGTCTGTTGAGTTGTCATTTCACCAGGGACAAGTGAAAACTGTGCCCGGACCCATGGCGATTTGGGACGTGTCTGTGAACACTCTCTGGGGTCCTGAGAACCAGCGCCACGACTGGTCGCCTGAGCCCTCCCTGGGCTCTCCGAGGGGGCTGGATCGGCCTCAGCAGTGAGCACAAGTGTAATTAATGACATCTCTCCCAGGTGGGCGGTGAGAAACTCGCTAAAGCTGAGACCTCACCCACCTTTCTTAGAAGAAGAGAAAACACTTACAGAAATAGGCTCTCAGCTGATGTTGCGGGTTAAGTGGCAATGAAAGTGTCACGTAACTCCTGAGACTTGAAATCTTCTCTCTCTTCTCAGCCCCTGAAGCTGCCACCAGCACCTCTGCACCCTCAGGCCAGGGACCACCCTTCTGTCGCGTTCCAGAGGCCACCTGGCCATGCCCCCAGCTATGTGCCACCTAGAAGGAGACTCTTTTTTCCTTGCTAATGAATCCGCCAGCTCACCCTAAACCCTGATGCATGTATGCCAGGGACAGGCAGGTGGAATAGAGGGTAAGTCATGGTCCAGGACTCCAGGAGCTTACCAGGTACCCACCAGGGGAATGGCTGCCTGGGACGGAGACCCAAGAAACAACTAGACATCAGCAAGGCATGATGTCAACGGCTTCACGAGCTGCGGTAGTGCTGACCCCTCATCTGCACAGCCTTCTGCAGTTTGCAGAGTCCTCATCCATATGGGAACCATGGATCTTTACCACAGTCCCATGAGGTCAGTGTTATTCAGCTCATTTTGCAGACCACTAAACTGAGGATCAGAAATTACAGTGTGGTTGAGTGGCCCAGGCCATGGGCTTTGAAACTGGACATAATTGTCAGAGATGTTAAAATAAAAGCTTCAGCCGAGTCCAGATACTGGAGTGAGCTGTGCCACAAACGAACCAGTAGGACTTGCCAAAAGCAGGTGGCTGTGAACTTATTAGGTGACTTTGACACCTTCCCCCACACAGCTGAGAGTGCAGACTAATCGGATTCTGGCAAAGAATATTTAAAGTGACCTGAGTCTAAAGTCAGGGGAGGGGGATGCCTCCCTGTTCACCTTGAGACAAGAGGGAGGGGCTGGCTTTAAGGAGACTTGGAGAGATTAGTACGTATGCCTGCATTTTGGACCTCCTGCCAGGTTCTGAGTTGAGAGAGGAGTTGTTGTGGGGAGGCACACAGACCCCATCAAACACCTCTGCAGAGAAATCGGCTCAAACACTGCCAGTCCCAGGGAGGCAGCTTGCAAGAGTAGCAGGCTGGTTTTCCTGTCCCCTTCATCTCCTCCTTCCCTTCATCCGGCCCTGGAGAACCTGCAGTTAACCAGCGTGGGAGGAGGATGGAAAGCTTGTGGGAAGGCGAGGGGAGGCCCCCGTGCCACCACCCCCATCCCCCCCAAGTCCTCCTCTGTTTTTTTTTTTTTTTTTGGCCACGCAGGCATGCGGGATCTTAGTTCCCTGACCAGGGACTGAACCCGTGGCCCCTGCAGTGGAAGCGCGGAGTTTTAACCACTGCACCGCCAGGGAAGTCCAAGTCCTCTTCTTACCTGCCGTTTGCTGGGCTGAGGACGCAGGTGCCCTAAATCACCTTGTGACCTAACAGGAGATTGGACCATCCAGTGACCAAATTTGCCTCACCTGAGAGCAGCCAGAGACGTGCGGGGCTGGCCCCAATTTCACCCTCACATAGTCACTGTGAGTTTCAAAAGAAATAGTGCCCGTCTCATGTCCAGCACAGTGCCTGGCATGTGGGGGCGTTCAATGCTTTTAGCTTCTCTTGCTGGTAACATCCTTATGAAGTAGGTACCATTACTATTTTGCTGACAAAGAAACCGTGCTCAGAGACATTAGTGAAGTATATAGTCTCAGGCCACTGACTTATCCTTCGTGAGCCTTAGCTTCCTCATCTGTAAAATGGGTCCCTAAAATCCCTTCCAGCGCTTGAGCCCGGCTCCTATAGAACTTGGGGTGAGGCGAACTGTGGTCTCTCTGGGAGCTTCTCTCCAGGACCCTCCTGGGCAGGCAGAGACACGGTGGCTCAGCACACTCTATCCAGGAGAGAGGGTTCATTACCTATGGTTTTGAGGATGAGCAAGTTGACCTGCCCAGGGTCACACGATCAGGGTAAGGGATGGAATTGGGATGCAAACCTAGGTCCTCTCACTCCACCCCCTGCTCTTTCCAAACTCCCCGTGGCCCTTCTGATCTGGAGGCCACACTGTCAGGACACAGAGGCTGCACCAGGTGGCCTTAGCGAGCCCTGGGATGCTGACTCCACTGGCCTCCCTTCCCTGAGCTGAGGTCTCTTGATCCTGAACTGACTCATGGACCCACTGCCTTTGGCTGGGCCCATTCCTGCCACAGGCCGCCCCTCAGCTGCCTGGACCTGTGAGCATCTCTGGACATCAGCTTTATTCACGAGGTGCTGGATGCAGCTTTGTTCATTCACAGTTGGAGCAGCCAGGGGAGGTGTTACCAGCTGGAGGAGAAAGGCTCTCGGATAAAAGGCAAAGAGCACACCTGGGAGGGGGCAGCTTTGCTGAGTGGTTGAGATCTTAGGCCCCAGGGTTAGCCTGGGAAGAGCCCACCCTACTCTTCTGCCTGCTCAATCAGCTGCAGGACCCCGGGCAAGTTGCTTAAGCCCCCTGGGTCTCAGTTTCCCCATCTGTCAAGTGGGTGGCTGTGATGTGAGGTGCTCTAGGCTTCCAAGGATGCCCCATCTACTTCCCCCCATGCCTCTTGGCTCCACCGCTTTGTCAATGGGCAGGAATTTGCCCCTTCTATCTAAGTCTGACCCTGTGGCATTGGGCTGGCAGGAGGCTGTCCGGGCTCCTCCAATCCCAGCCCGTTCAGGACGGGTCAGACCTGCCCCAATGTCCTGGAAATGATGCCATAAGATGAACACACATGTTGGAGGAGCACAGCCCTCCCCTGTGCCCACACCCACTGCCTGGCCCCTCTGCAGGATTCCACTCTCTCTACTGCCCACCCCCTACTGAGGCCCTCAGCGGGGGACAGCCCCTTCCCCTCACTGGGCCTCTGTTTCCTCATCCATAAAAGAGGGGTGAGAATGTTTGCCCCAAAACCCCTTTCCCAGCTCAGAATCCCCGCCAAGTCCTTCTCTTTCCCTTGGAGAAGGGAAATGGCAGGGCACCTGTATCTGGGTTGGAATCACCTTTCTTCTACACCTGGGTGAGGGTGGGGGAGGGAAGAGGAGGGGGGAAGGTGACAGGAAGATTCCATTTCCCTGGGAGGATGGTTAGGGTCCCAGGGTCTCTGGGGGATACCTGAGTCTTCTCAGTGACTGGCTTTGAGGAGGGAAGACAGATACCCCTCGTTTACCCCCATCACCTGGCCATGGGGTCTGTGGGGACTGAGCTGGGGGTCCCCGTCGGAGGGAGGCCAGGAATTCAGAGGCCTGGGAGCCGTCCTGCCCCCTTAGTGCCAGGTGGGGTAAGCCCCCCGGGGTCCCCACCTTCTCTGCCCAGTGGTCTCTTCCTCTCTCCTTGCCTGGCGGCCGACATGCCCCTGCCCTGTGTCCCCGTCACACCCAGGGACTGGGTGGCCTGGGTGCCGCTCCTGGAAGGGCAGGGGGTACTCACCGGGCTGCCACTGCCGCTGCGCCCGCCGCCGCTCGTTCCCTGCCGCCTCTGCTCTCCCACTGCCCCTCCTGAGTTCACACGTATTCCTGTGAAAGCCTTGCTATTCGTGCGGGGCTTGGAGATCCTCTGCATGTGAGCTGCCGCCTCTGGGAAGTTCTCAAGTCCCTCCCGGCTCTGAGGCCTCACCCATCCGGCCCGACCCACCAAGGGGGCCCAGGAAGCTGCTGCTGGGAGCACTGGGCTCCCGGGACCAGGGCCCATGAGAGCATCAGCTCCTTCCCTCAGTGTACAGAATGGGAAACCGAGGCCCAGAGAAGCGAGTGGCCTACTGGGGCCCCACTGTGTCAGAGCTGGGAACAGAGTCCCCCCTGGGGTCCCCATCGGCCTCCACCCTCCTGCTGCTGAAGACGGGAAGCCCTGAGAGTCGCCTGGAGGCTGCCTGACTTTCTTCCACCTGTACTTGTCCAACATCGGATTAGAGGGGCCGGGGAGTCCGTCCCCCACTTTCCAGTGGCAGAGGGCAGAGTGCGTGATTTTAGGAGAGAGTGTGCGCAGGTGTGAGTGTGAGAGTGTGTGTGTGAGGGTGTGGACATGGGTGTGAAGGTGTGTCAGTGAGGGAACGTGTGTGTGAGTGTAGGTGAGCATGTGAAAGCATGTGTATGTGTGTGTATGTGAACGTGTGGGCATGCATGAGTGCAGGTGTGTGAGCGTGTGTGAGCACGTATGCATATGTGTGTGTGTGTGACTGTGGTGTGTGTATGTGGGGGGGGTAAATGTGTGTGAGGGTATCTGAGTGTGGCAGCGTGCGAGTGTGTGTATGCCCACAGAGTGGTATTCAAGTGGGTGGGCACAGAGAATTTGTGCATCAGTTTCTGCATTCCAGTTCTCATCAAAACAGCCCCTGTGGCCTCTGGGCACAGTCAGGAGGATGGCGTGGAAAGGGTCCAGAAAGGCATGGTTCAGGCCAGCTCTCAGCTCAACCAGGGATAGGACAGTCTGGCAGCGGATTGCAAAAATGGCCCTAGTTCTCTATCCCTCCTTGTATCCACCCCTCTTGCAGCTACAACAGGAGTCTAGTTTCCCAGATCTTTGAATCTGGCTGTTCGGGGCTTTCCTTTGCCAGCAGTGTGCAGCAGAAGTGTCGGTGCCAGTTCTGACCTGAGGCTTCAGGAGGCCTCAGGAGGCCTCACCTGCTTCTGTTCTCTCTTGGAAACCGGCACCTGCCATGCAGCATGTCCGGGCCAGCCTGCTGGAGGATGAGACACACGGAGCGGAGCCAAGCCAGCCCAGCTGTGCCCGCTGAGGCCCCAGAGGTGTGAGAGAGCATGGCCAAGGTCAGCAGGGCCACCTGGCTGACACTGAGCTGAACACAAACACGTGGGTGAGCCCAGATCAGATCAGGAGACCAGCCCAGACAACCCATGGACTTGTGAGCAAAAGTAGATGCTTCTGGAGGAGTGCCACTGAGGGTCCATGGTCGGTAGTCACGTGGTCCTCCTGTGGTGATAGCTGAATGAAGCAATCCATTCCCCTATGGTGGCCTTTTCCTCTCTCACACCAGCAACCCCATAGGCCAGGGACCAAACAAGCTGTGCTGACCTTTTAAGAACCAGGAGCAGCAGGAAAAATGGAAAAATGGAACCATCCAGAATCTAAGGCCATCACTAAGCCTCACCCACTCCTTTCCCACAGCTGACGACCTATCTCTCTTCATGATTTGGCTGCTGTGGGCAGCCACCCTCTGTAGTTGAGCGATTCCTTGTTTTTCCTTTTGGGAATGCTTGTTTGTTTCCTGTCATTTACCATTTTCAGAATAATGGGAGTGCCGTAACAGCCTCCACAGTTAATCAAAGATATTTTTTTAGTATCCCTGTGAGGGCTCATGCTTCAACCTGCCACAGGCATTATTATTGTTATTTTTATGGCTATCATTCTTCTTCTTCTTTTTTTTTTTTTCTGTACGCAGGCCTCTCACTGTTGTGGCCTCTCCCGTTGCGGAGCACAGGCTCCGGACGCGCAGGCTCAGCGGCCATGGCTCACAGGCCCAGCCGCTCCGCGGCCATATGGGATCTTCCCGGACCAGGGCACGAACCCGTGTCCCCTGCATCAGCAGGCGGACCCTCAACCACTGTGCCACCAGGGAAGCCCTATTGTTATTATTCTTGATGTTCAAATTGTTCCTTTTTAAGCCAGTGGGAGCCCTTTCAAACTGGCTCCTGTGTCCTTCTGATATGACCCCTGTGGTCACTGACAGTTTCTTTGCTCTGGCACAGGTTCCCAGACTTAGTCTGTTCTCCAAGGAACTTGGTTCTTTTAGTAGGAAATGATATTTAGAGACTATAATCTGGACATCAGAGGTGCTCGTGGAACTGAGTTGTTATTGCTTCCTGTGGGTTTTTCAGTAGATAAAGAAAACTCTAACTCTAGAGTACTAGAAAAAACACATGGAAGAGAAAAATAAAACATGCTTTCATATTTCTAATTCAAAATGTGTATAATATGAGAAGACAGTTTCCTTTTTAATATTTAAGTTTCCCCAGTTTTCAACCCCATTTTTTGGGCGTACGGCTCTATGCAATTTTATCCTATGTAGATTCTTGTCACCACCAGCACAATCAGGGTACAGAAGTGTCCCATCACCACAGAGAAACTCCCTCATATTTCCCCTTAATAGTCAGCATCCTCCCAACTCTAACCCCTGACGACCACTGATCTGTTCTCCATCTCTGTAATTTTGTCACTTCAAGAATGTCATGTAAATGGACTCATACAGTATGTAGCCCTTTGGGACCAGCTTTTTCACTCATAATAATGCCCTTGGGATCCAAGTTGTTGTGTGTATCGGTAGCTTGTTCCTTTTTACTGCTGAGAAGTATTCCATTATATGGACGTAGCACAGTTTGTTTCCCCAGTATTCATCCAGTGAGGGACATCTGCCTCATTTCTAGTTTTTGGTTATTACAAATAAAGCTGCTATGAACATCTGTGTATAGGTTTTTGTGGGAAAATAAGTTTTACTTTCTCCAGGACAAATACCCAGGAGTGAGACTGCCGAGTCATATGGTGAGTATATACTTAACTTTATAATGCTCTACCAAACTGTTTTTTAGACTGGCCGTGCCATTCCCACCAGCAATGCATGAGACTTCCAGTTGCTCTGCCATCTCGTCAGCACTTGGTATTATCAGTATTTTTTATTTTGGCCATTCTAATAGGTGTGCAGTGGTGTTTCATCACAGCTTAATGACTAATGATGTTGAACAACTTTTCACGTGTTTATTTGCAATCCTATCTCCTCTTTGTTAAAGTGTCTGTTCGAGTCTTTTGTCCATTTTGTAATTGGATGGTCTGTTTTCTTACTGTTGCGTTTAGGGAGTTCTTTATATTTTCTGGAAACAAGTCCTATGTCAGACATATGATTTGCCATTGCACAGCATCAGGGGCTCTGGCTCTGGAGCCCAAGGCTTGCTTTGTACTTGGTTTCAATGATGTTGTCATGGTGGGACTCTGAGTAAGATATTCTCTGTGCCTCAGTTTCCTCATTTGTACGTTATGCTTTGGGGATTCAACAAGAAGACAGCTATAAAGCGTTGCTGTACTGTAAGGTTCCTGGCTCGATGGTGAACTCCAAGAGGGCAGGGGCTGTGTTGGTTCTGTTCCATTTTGTCCCCTGGGCTGAAGCTGTGCTAGGCAACAGTGTCACCATACAATAGTGTCACTATTGTAATGTTGAAATGTTTTCATTCTGATTGTCCTGAGCCCAGTGAGACCCCAGACGTATCTGTCCTGCGCTTACATCTGTCACCTGGGCCCCCTCACCTCCTCATTATCCAACAACTAAAGCCTGAGAACCTTGTGCCTCCAGAACCCTGCTCCAGCACTGGGGCCTTTGTCCATCTGGACTGCTTGGTGCTGTTGATGTATTGGTTGTTAAATACTTAGATTTTCATCCCTGGGCACACCCTGAGCATCTGGTACAGCACCTGGCACATAGCAGGTATTCGATGTGTATTTGTTACCTACATGAACGGATGTCAGCATCTACACACTGCCCAGCACATGGACGTGTGTCCCTCCCCTCCTTCACTGTCCTGGCCATGTTCTGAATCAGGGTGGCAGACTAGGGACTGCTTGGGGTGCAGGTCTTGAGTAAAGATGACAAAGAAGGTAGGCAGCCTTGAGGCCAGCTCTTTGGATCCCAGCCTCCAGGTTTTCCTCCTGATGGACTGAGAATAGACTTCCCTCCATGGATTTCTCTCCTATACCCTCCCTGGCCCCAAGCATGGGCACTGCTCCCAGGCCAGCAGTGCCTTGTATTTCCCTGCCTATGGGGTAGACATGGGAACTGGAGCTTTTAGAGAGAAAAGGAAGCACGATGATCCAGTGTGGTGGACGGAGTGCTGGGCTGCAGGTCAGAGGCTGGGAACCCTGTTTTGTGTCCGCTGCTCTGTAACTGTGGCTCAGAGAAAAGCTTCTCTCTCTGAGTCTCAGTTTCCTGCTCTGCAAAATGAGGATCATAGAACTTTGTAGATCTGTGGGGACTGAATGAAGCAAGGTACAAAAGACCACTGAACCCCGGGCCATGGCCAGGCCACTCGGCTATAGGGGAGGCCTCTTTCCCATAGAGAGTCACACTGTAATGTTCAGGGATGATCAAAGATGGAATTGTAACTCACCATACAGGGGCTGGGGTCCTTGTCAGCCCACACTGAGAGGGATCCAGATACAATAAACTACAAAGACAAAAAGGAAAAAGCAATCGTGCAGTGTGTTGAAAAAGACCACTGTCCATTCAGAGGCGTAGCTCTCAGTCAGGCTTTAAGCTCTACATACCTTGTTTCCCAAGATGTGCAAATCTGTTTACCTCCTCTCAACAACATTTTCACTATCCCAATGGTTAGATGTCAAATATAGTAAATACCACAATACTCAAACGTTTCTTGTGAATAGGTTAAAACCTTCTTTTTCTCTAAAAGCCTGAATTTTGTGCCAGGACGCTACAAGTCTCATTTTTGTGTCTGGTACCTGTTGGGTCCATTGGCATCGCCCAAACTCATTGATGGTTCATCTGGCCTCATGCTTCCTTATTCGCGACTGTGATCTTGGAAAAGCAGGGGCAGGGTCGCAGGGTGAGCAGAGCCCTGGGGCTGGGAGACAGGAGACCTAAGCTTCTGCTCCATTCTTGCTCCTAACTCACCTTGCTGTGACCCTAGACAAGTTGCTGCTCCAGCCTAGGGGTCCTAACTAGCCCTTGATGCTGTGAGGCAGGTGACGGATGCGTGAACCCAGAGGCAGTAAGAACTTGGTCCAGTTATGAGAGCCCTGAACTGAGGGGGCCTGGGCTCCGTCAAGACTTTCTTCCAACACTTCTTGGCTGTGGGGCTGTAATCACCTCTCCTAACCTCTCTGAGACCCAGTCTTCTCCTCTGGCAAATGGATATAAACTAACGATCCCTGCCCTCTCTACCTACCAGGGGGGTCATGCAGTTCTCATGGGAGAATAGGGTGGGGTTATAAATGGGGAGGATGGGCCCTTGCTAGCCCTCTTGAAGCTACTCCCCAAAGGAACTTACTTCCTCTGCCATTGGGGAAGCTAGAAGGCAGTAAGGTTAGGAGTAAAAAGGGCAGATTTGGGGCTTGCTAGGAAGCCAGCATGGGACTTTAAGGGAGGACTGGGGGCATGACAGGCGCCTGCCCTCCCTAAAGACTTCCACAGTTACAATACCACCAGCTGAAAGCAACCCTCAGCCTTCCGGCTGTAACCACATTCTTCACAGATGGGACTTGGTTTATGTTCAAGGTGTTGTCCCCAAGGGGCAGATGTCCTTGTTGCCTTGTGCAGGGAAAACAAACCTGGAACCAGGTCATCAGGGTGGTAAACTAGTCTAAGATCTGGCCAACCCAAGGCTGTGTTTTTTTTGTTTGTTTTTGTTTTTTGCGGTACGCGGGCCTCTCACTGTTGTGGCCTCTCCCGTTGCGGAGCACAGGCTCCGGACGCGCAGGCTCAGCGGCCATGGCTCACGGGCCCAGCCGCTCTGTGGCATGTGGCATCTTCCCGGACTGGGGCACGAACCCGTGTCCCCTGCATCGGCAGGCGGACTCTCAACCACTGCTCCACCAGGGAAGCCCTGTACTGCTTTTTTATTGTTTTGCCATCAGGATGACGGGAAGTGTTTTTGCCTCTTCTATTTTCAGGAAGAGATTATGTAGAATTGGCATTAATTTTTCTTAAAATATTCCATAGAAACCACATAGGCTTGGAACATTTTTTGAAGGCAGTTTTAAATTATAAATTAGATTTGAAAAATAGCTATAGAAATATTCAAATGATCTATTTCATTTTAGTGAGTTGTGGTAGCTTGCACTTTTCAAGGAATTGGTCCATTTCAAGTAAGTTGTCAAATTTATGCATATAGAGTTGTTTGTAGTGTTCCCTTACCATCCTTTTGATGTCTGCAACCTCTATAGTGATATCTCGTTTCATACCTTATGTTAGTAATGTGTTTCTTCTCTTTGTGAGTCTTCCTAAAGTTTTGTCAATTTCATCAATCTTTTCAAGAATCAGGTTTTTTTTGGGGGGGTGGGTTTTTTTTCATTTTTCTGAATTCCTTTTATTTTTTTGCTTCCTTCTGCTTGCTTTGGGTTCATTTTACTTTTTTTGTTTGTTTGTTTCTTGAGCTCAGAGGTTAGATTGATTTAAGATGTTTCCTATTTTATAATGTAAACATTAAATGCTATAAATTTCACTGTTCTAGCTGTATTACAATAAATTTGATAGGTTGCATTTGCATTATCAAGTAGTTCCAAATATTTTTAAAAATTCCCCTTGAGCGTCCTCTTTAACCTAGGGATTATTTAGAATTATGTTGTTTAATTTCCATCCTTTCTTCTGAAAAGTCACCACAATCTTGACTTCCAATAGATATTCTGTTGGTTTTGATCTTTAAACAAATTGAATCCTTAAGTATTTAATATTTTGTGCTTGATATTTTTGCTCAACATTAAATTTATTTAATGAAATTATTCTACCCATTATTTTTTATTTTTTAATTTTATTTCATTTTTTAAGTTTTTGGCCTCCCCCATGCCACGTGGGATCTTAGTTCCCAGAACAGGGATCGAAACCACGCCTCCTGCATTGGAAGGCAGAGTCTTAACCACTGGACTGCTGGGTCTCTCTCATTATTTTTTAAACCAATTCCAATCAGGCTTTTGCCCCACCTTCCGATGAAACTATTTGTCATGCTTACTACTGGCCTCCATATTGCTAAATCCAATGGTCGATTCTCAGCCCTTGTCTTATTTGACAACATAACACAATTTAATATAGTTGATCTTTCCCTATTTCTTTGTTCACTTGGCTTTCAGGATGTCAGATTCTGCAGACTTTCCTACTACCTTATGGCTGTAAGAAACCACAGAAGAGTGCAGGTGATGACAAATTTAGAAAATTTGTGAGTATAGATTCATTGTGTGAGGAACCTAAGGTAAAGACCCTAAATACGAAAATTAAGCATGCTAGTGGAGATTATGTTTAAGGTTCTGTCTTTCACATATCTAAGGACAATCCAACCTATGGTTGTCATTGTGTATTCACTCCTATATCTACATCTCTTGTAACAGTACTGGTAAATTAATGGTGCTTAAAAAATACTTGTTGAAAAAAGAAATCTGATTTTGAATAAATTACCAACATGGGATTTAGTTACTTAACTCTCCTGAAAATTTTGTTTAGAAACTGTTCCCTATGTTTCACTCGTGGCATGAATATTATTTACTGAATGATTAAATAATATAAATATATTCTACTTACAATAATTCCCCATAAAGAACATCCTGTTTTGTAAGTTATAGGTTCATATGTCCCAAAGGCTCCTTTAATTTGTCCTATATACAAAATCAATAGGAGATACCACATGAAAACGCTAAAGATGCCAATCATAATCTGGATAGCCTATGAGAAGAGAATGCTATTAGTATCGAAACCATGTAATTTATAACATAATTCCAAAAAGTGCTGACTATGAGAAACATTCAACATTTTTACAAAAGATGGAAGTAAAATAGAAATGCACTTAACTATGAAATTTCTGGATCGGTTAGTCCAAAAAGAGGGCCCTTACTAGGAAGTACTGAGGTTTACCAAATAGGAATCAGTCATACTTGGAACATCAGACTGTTCAATAGTAATTCTGGTGAATTCTCGCATAGAAAAGTTGACAATCTGACTCTACTACTGGCTATCCTCCCTACCTAACAAGTAATGACGTGACAGGAGAATACTGAGGTTACTTCTTTTCCTTCAGGACGCATTTGGTATGGATCCTTTTTCACAAGCATGCTGAGGTGAGGGAGAGTCAACACAGAGATACAAAGAATACCCAAAGTAGACTTACTTGCACAAGGTCTTCCTATTGGTAGGGGAGAATTATTACTCAACTTTATTTGTAAAAAGACAATTATAATCTCAGTAAATATGTACCAGTAAATTTCTGAATTTATATGTAAACTGATATTTCAACTATGAATCACATTTTTAATTACTCTTTAAAATTTTCAGAGGATACATTATCTTCACTTTCATAAACTTTAATAGGAAGCTATTTAATGTTTTAACTTTAATGGTTCCAGTTCTTTGTAAAGCAAGTAATCTATGAAACACATAAATGCAATTGGTTCATATTAAAGATATGTTTTAGAGAAATTTTTTTTCATAGAAAACCCACTTTTTTGGGGTAACAAACATATGCATTTAGATTCAGATTTTAAGGTTTCCTCTGAATCAAATTTGGAAGAATGAAATTATTTTCAAAGGTTCTTTGGATCTGACTGGGAGAAAATCCTTTACTAGATCTCAAAATCCTTAAGAGCCCGGACTTTAGTTGTCCCACTGTTGTTACCAGCCTCTAACATGGTGCCCAGCATAGAGCAGATACCCAGTAAATACCTCTTCAACAAGCACATCAGTACCAAGAACATTAATTCCACATGACTTTCTGTTAACTATAAAAGGAGTGAGTGGGCTTGAGAAATAGTGTCTACTTTTATATGGACTGCAGCTTTTCTATATAAAACTATGAAATACCTAAGTAGCCCAATCTTGTAAAGGGCTCTTACAAGAAAGCAAGGCTGCTAGTATCTGGAGAAGGACAAAATGACTTTTCTCATTTAAAAAGTATTCTAAACCTAGAGCCAATGAATGGGTTCTAGGAGGTCATAGGCTTCCCTTTCCACACACATAAATGATTATGATATGTATGAGTCTGGGGAAAAGATTCAGAGCTTTCTTCCTATGCCCAAAGAAGTCTGTGACTTGAAAGAGGTTCAGAATCTCTGCTGAACAAGTCAGGTAGGAGACTTAGACAACTGGTCTAGACAGTAGCCACATTCAAAGGAGAAGTTCACATCCAGTGGGAAAAATTTTTTTCTCCCTCAGAAGTGATCTTTGAAATTCCTTGGTGTTTATTAAGAGAGCTAGATAAACTCTGTCTATACTTTAATAGAAAAGACAAATTAATAATAATAGTTCTACTGCATAGACATCAATATAGTAATTAAAAAGATCAGCAATACATCTCTCACAGTTAAAAAAATCTTTTTTCTTTTATTACTTTTTTGATTTAGCCATTACTCTGTGTATATTGATTTAGTCAGTACACATATCTAAGCGCATATTTGTTTATAAAGGGCAATGAGATCAAATTTGTAGAAGGCTATCAATATTTTTTTAAAAACCCAAAAACTTTTTCCCTTTTGACTTAACCAAATCTGCCGCTCTCCAGATTCAAGGATATTCCTTATTAAATAGAAATAGTGCATGATCCTGAATTTAGTTAAAGTGAAGTCTTACTTACCCCTAAAACAAGAGAATCTGCTGTAGAGACTTTTGAACAATACGCACATAGAGCCATACTACCAGCATTGCCTCTAGATGATTATGTCTCTAATCTTTGGCGATATTTTTATTAGCAAACGTCTACAAAACAGTACAAAACACATATACACGCTTTGCTCAAAAGAAAGTACTTAAGTTCATTTCTTTTCTTACGGTTTTGCAACCACCTCCCCAAACTCTGAAGCAATTGCTTTTCCACGGCTTAATTGTTAGAGGCAATTTGTATCCACCTGTTCTGAATAACAGTCTCCATAACTGAAAAGCCTCCCTCTAAGACTAAAAAATATTGGTATATTACAGATATTTTCTCTGAGTAGTGAACAGTGTCTCTGGATGATAAAGTATAAAGAACATCTAAGGAATAGTGTACAGGATTTTCAGTAAAGCTGTTCACAGTTCATTTGCAGTTCATAATCAATTCAGTGTAACTCATAATGCTATGTTTGCATTTTTAAAACCAAATTCTTGCACTTAAGTTCATCATGGGCTTGTGATTTTTTTCTGACACATACTTGCTACCTAGTTCTTCTTTCTATAAGATGAACTTTTTCCTCCATGAGACAACAAAGTTGCTTCCACAATCCTAAAGGTTCTTCCTGGTTTGTTTTTTTTTTCCCTGCTATTCCTGCATTTTTCCCTGATGTTTAAATCACCTTCTTACTTACGTGAACATTAAAAACTTGGCTCATAATTGTATCCCCTTCTGGGATTTTATCCACTTTTGGATCTGAAATTACACTGTTTAACATCTTCTAACATGGCATACTTAGGTCAATACCATGAGTTATACCATTTAGCCATCCAGGTGATCATCTAACGGATGATCTCAAAACTTGAGCCTTGGACCTTCCAGAAACGAAAGAGGAGTTTGATTAAATGATCTGTCATTCGCTACACCCTTAAAATCTCATGATTTGATTATTTTAATGAGTCTTTGGTTTCTAAAATTGATTTCCTGAATGTTTCTTAATTCTATAAAGTATAGAAACAGAAAAAGCTAGGTAAGAATACAAGAGCTGGTGAAAGCAAATAGAGAACACAATATGTTAATAACTGAATTATAACTAGTAATCTTTATATATTCAAACATCACCTTTGAGAAATACCAAAGAAAGGCAACCAGGGTTAATAGGCAACCAAGATTAACCACTCTGTTAGGTTTAAAAGACACAGAATTACAGAATTCATATATAGAGTAATGAAGAAAATTCATATCTAGATTGCTATTATTTGTCACTTTTCAGATAAGAGGAAAATAATAAAAATAGTAAGCCCTTTTGTGTATATAGAAAAAGTCTTTTCACATTCACAGTTTATGGTGGAAGCACCATGAGTGCTTGGGAAGTAGAACATTTGGCATCACTATATTCTCCATCAGGCTCCCACCAAAACTACCTCAAATGAAGTATTCATTAAAATACTAAGAAAAAAAGTGTGTGTGTGTTTAAAATCGTCAATTTAATTGACAGTAGGAAGAAACCAATAAATGCTACAATATATTCCTACAATAAACGATGGTTCGAAGTTAAAAAAAAATTCTGCATTGGGTTACTCTACAACCCAGTTAAAAACCAAAAGTAGAGTATAAAAATAAAATTAGGGCTTCCCTGGTGGCTCAGTGGTTGAGAGTCTGCCTGCCGATGCAGTGGACATGGGTTCGTGCCCCGGTCCGGGAGGATCCCACGTGCCGCGGAGCGGCTGGGCCTGTGAGCCATGGCTGCTGAGCCTGCGCGTCTGGAGCCTGTGCTCCCTAGCGGGAGAGGCCGCAACAGTGAGAGGCCCGCGTACCACACACACACACAAAAAGTTAATCATTCATTTGTTTTTATTTTCTGGTGATCCCATCACTTAACCAAAAAGCAGCTGCAGGAAAGCCTCTAGCCCTTATTCTCAAGCCTATCCTCACTCCCCTAAACTTGCGTTACATAGAAATTCTGGAACAATCACAGAGAGCTCATGTCTAGAAACCACTTCTCCATCTTTAGCATCTTCAGCAGGGGTGCAACTCATTGTCTTCAGAATAAAGTGCAAATTCTTCAGCAGGGCCCATAAAGCCCTTCATGAACTGCTCCCTGCCCACCTCATCAGCCTCATCCTGGCCACTCCCTCAGTTTCAGCCCTAACAGGGGCCACAGCAACCTTCTTTGGGAAGCCTCCTCTGCCTCGTAAGTCTGTTAGATACTCCTCTCGTTGACCCCCTAACATTCTGTGCATACTTCCTATCAGGGTGTAGTCTTAACTTTTGATTTTCAGGACTGGCTTCCAAGTCAGTGTGAGTTCCCAGAAGTCTAGGAATTCATTTCTGTGTGTCCAGGGCCAGTCCTGCACTGCAACCAAGAGACTCAGATTTTATGAAATAAGCTACAATGAGATATTACCTCATACCAGTCAGAATGGCCATCATCAAAAAATCTACAAATAATAAATACTGGAGAGGGTGTGGAGAAAAGGGAACCCTGTTCCCTGTTGGTGGGAATGTAAATTGGTGCAGCCACTATGGAGAACAGTCTGGAGGTTCCTTCAAAAACTAAAAATAGAATTACCATATGATCCAGCAATCCCATTCCTGTGCATATATCTGGAGAAAACTCTAATTCGTAAAGATGCATGCACCCCAATGTTCATAGCAGCACTATTCACAATAGCCAAGACATGGAAACAACCTAAGTGTACATCAACAGAGGAATGGATAAAGAAGATGTGGTGTGTACACACACACACACACACACACACATGCACTATGGAATATTACTCAGCCATAAAAAAGAATGAAATAATGCATTTGCAGCAACATGGATGGACCTAGAGATTATCACACTAAATGAAGTAAGTCAAAGACAAATATTATATGATATCACTTCTAAGGGGAATCTAAAAAATAATACAAATCAACTTATTTACAAAACAGAAACAGAGTCACAGACATAGGAAACGAACTCTTGGTTACCAAAGGGGAAAGGAGAGGGGGAGGGATAAATTAAGAGTATGGGATTAACAGATACACACCACTAGACATAAAATAGATAAACAACAAGGATTTACTTTATAGCACATGGAACTAAATTCAATATCTTATAATAACCTATAATGGAAAACAATAAGACTGTACACCTGAAACTCAACACAATATTGTAAATCAACTATAGTAAAATTAAAACAAACAAAACAAAAAGACTGGTCGGGCAGGTGGGTGGGTGAGTCCAGCCCCTGCAAAGGGAGGGAAGGAAGAGACAAGAAAAGGCGGGTGAGGGTGGGGAGGCATTGAATTTGGTCTCCATGCCTCGCTGGGGCTTTTAACACTTAACAAACCCCCGAAAGCAAAGCGACATCATTACCCCTCATTTCATTTGTTCAAGGTCCTTTCGCCCTCCGAGGTCCAGGTCCTGGCTAAGGGGGGGTCCTTGCGGCGACCGAAAGCGATAGCGCTGCCCCTGACCGTTCGTCCAGACTGGGTCCTCGTACCAGTTCCCAGGCCCGGCTGAGGACGCGGATCTCTGCTGGCAGCGCCCTCAGGCCCAGGTCCTGAGACCCTGCCCAGCCGTCATCAGGGAGAGCGCAAGGCACCCAGGACCCAGCCGGCCCTGAAGCTCCCCGGGAGGCGTAGGCCTACAACGGGAACAGCTGCCTTGCGATCCTTGCGCGCCTAGGAGGGAGCGGGGTGTTGGGGGAGGGGCAGTGCGCGTGCGCAGACTCACTAGAGTCTGGCGGGCCATGTTCGCAGAGTCGAGCAGACAAGCGGTGGGTGTCCCCAGGAATGGCTGCTCCAAACCACCGTTTCTCGTATTTGCCTTTCTGGCGCGTTTCTTATATATATATCCGCTGCAGAGCGACCAGGATCTCTGATGAAAAGTCAGTCCTTCACCGTTCTCAAGAAAAAATTTGGCCACAAATGCACTTTAGAAGGTTTACATATTGAAAAAGGCAAGCAGCTGAGTCATTGACTTTTTTTTTTGCGGTACGTGGGCCTCTCACTGTTGTGGCCTCTCCCGTTGCGGAGCACAGGCTCGGACGCGCAGGCTCAGCGGCCATGGCTTACGGGCCCAGCTGCTCCGCAGCATGTGGGATCTTCCCGGCCATGGCTCACGGGCCCAGCCGCTCCGCAGCATGTGGTATCTTCCCGGCCATGGCTCACGGGTCTAGCCGCTTTGCGGCATTTGGGATCTTCCCGGACCGCGGCACGAACCCGTGTCCCCTGCATCGGCAGGCAGACTCTGAACCACTGTGCCAGCAGGGAAGCCCCTATTGACTCTTTTTAAACGTTAAGTAGTCAAAGAAGGAAATTAATGAAGAGACTATTTAGCAAGACACCGGAATGACCTTTTGATCTACCTGCTGAGGTGAGTTTAGCTTTCAGGTTATCCCTGGCATCAGCTTTCTATTGGATATGGACAGTAGTTAAAACAGTGTTTATGAAGAGATGTGTAAAGCAGTAGGGGTAGCAGCAGCTAGAAGATAGAAAAGAGGCAGATCTGGGAAGGTGGGAAAACAGCGAACTCAAGCCAACGATGTAATCTTGAATTAGCTGAAAGTAGAGATTACCCTGTTATGCAACCATTATGACTTCGGCATTAAAGTACCTGGAGAGCACATGTTCCTGCAGCTCCTGCACGTTGCGAACTGTAACTTATTCCAGGAAAATTTATCTTGGCATTTTGGAAGTTAAAAGTCAGGTTTGGGATGTAAATATTTAGTGAAAGATAGCCAGTGATCAAAACATTCAGAAAGAGAAACTGACTTTTCTTTTATAAAGAAATTGCCTAAGTGCCGCTAATACCCTTTGCCAAAGCACAATTACAGGTATGTCTTAAAGCTGCAAAGATCTTTTATGATTATTTTATAGCCTGAAAATCAGTTATAAACTCAATAACTTTATCTTTAGCCCCATGGCTAGCTTCCTTACCTTGTGACTCTAAAGCCTCCTCAATTTCAAGAAAAAAATGTGCCAGGGTCTCCTAAAACCTTTACGTTTTGTATTGGTCGGTATATCACTGAGGGTTATCTGTCTATGAGCAGAGAGGGTTCTCACAATATTAAGCATTCTGTGTGCTAAAGAAAGAAGAACTCCCTTGAATGTGTCTTCAACCTCAGGACTATGGATTTAGTAGAAATGAGAGTCAGTTCTGATGAGATGGTGCCCTATTGTAACTTGCTGCCATGATTGATTGATTGATTGTGAGACAAGTGAAGTATCTTTTCCTTTTATTTAAGGTTTAGCCAACAGTCTCTGGAAATTATCTTGGATTTGATGAGTTTCTTGGATGGGGGTTCAAATATATATTGATATTTATTCAGTGACTATGAATACATATTCATTCACATGTATTCAGTATGAACGTAGGTGAAAAGAGACGAGCGAGTCAAACTGCGAGACAGTCCACGTTCCTTGGTACTTCTTTTTTTTTTTTTTCTTGCGGTACGCGGGCCTCTCACTGTTGTGGCCTCTCCCGTTGTGGAGCACACGCTCCGGACGCGCAGGCTCAGCGGCCATGGCTCACGGGCCCAGCCGCTCCGCGGCACTTGGTATCTTCCCGGACTGGGGCACGAACCTGTGTCCCCTGCATCGGCAGGCGGACTGTCAACCACTGCGCCACCAGGGAAGCCCTGGTCAGGTGCTTTTAGTCCTTCCTTTTGTTAATGTGATGTATCACGTTGGTTGATTTGCGAATATCGATCCATCATCCTTGCGTCCCTGGAATACATCCCACTTGAACATGGTGTATGATCCTTTTTAATGTATTGTTGGCGTCAGTTTGCTAATATTTTGTTGAGCATTTTCGAATCTATATTCATCAAAGATATTGACCTGTAATTTTTTTTTATAGTGTCTTTGTTTTTGGTATCAGGGTAATGGTGGCC